>NW_020289943.1:1144487-1587576 GCF_003144205.1 Meira miltonrushii | reverse complement strand
TGATGAAGCGTGAAGTAGATTTGCTAACAAATCAAAACGATCTCATCAAACGCTCTCCTGAGCCAAACAAAGGACCTCGCGCTCCTGGTGGTCGTCGTGTAGGCCCAAAAGGAATGGTTATAAGGAAACGTAGCTTAGGTGGCAAGGAGCGCTTTAGTTCTAATGGCCCTCGTTATAGCAAACGTTCAAACGATCAAGCTCTTTAATTTTCTGAATGTTACCTGCATGATGCTTACAGCACTCTTTTTTGAGGCGGTATTCAATGATTCAGATTGGAGATCGACTACCGATTATGCTCTCTCAGTAGTTTCTTCTCCTTCTCTTCGTCGTGTATAATATGTTTTCACTGTACTATCAACTTTTTTTCTATACTCAATATCATCTTTGAAGCTATTTGATGACTTTACAATGCTTCGTTCATCTTCATCTCTCCCTTCTTACCCCTCTACAGTTCTCCTTTCCATCAAGATGATGAAGCCGACCTTTACAAATCTTTTCTGCTCTCTCTCTCTCTATCTCTCCCTCTTTGGCCTTGTTGATGTTGATCATCAATGAAGCTCGACCCGTTAACGGCCAAGCTGCAGGTGGCGAAGCTGCAGCTGCTGCTGAAAAGCGTGAACACATTTCAAGTTCCTTAGTTCAAGCAATGCTCAATTGTAGTTTAGACCAATCAACCGCAATCATCACCTCGCGGTCATCTGATGCTTCATGCCCCTTCTCGGTATACAATGCAGGACACAAACAGCGCTTCTCTTGGCAATACTAATAGCAAGACTCAACTTTCACCAAGACGGTATAGCCTCACGGCTATTGAAACAACTTCAGTCTTAACATCTTACACAGCTTTCTCCTTTCAGCGAAGGCGTACTCATAGGGTCGTTAATGGGTCTGAGTATGCAACCCGATTTCATTCCGAGCTGCTCCGAAATCCGTGTGGCATATCTGGGGCTATCCTCGGATAAAGTGATGATGGTTTGCATAAATGATCTTGACAAGACAGCATTTGCTTACACTGCATCTCAGTCCATCAGGGGCAACAAAAATTTCTCAAACTGGTGGCAAATGTATGCTTTCAAATTATATGAATGAAAGGTTTAAAAGAAGTCAACTTTGACCATCTTTTCGTTCCTTCCTCCTCACCCTTCTACAATTCCTTTTCACATCATCATGATGAAGCCGGCCTTTACAAATCTTTTTTGCTCTCTCTCTTTGGCTTTGCTGATGTTGATCATCAATGAAGCTCAACCTGTCAATGCCATGCATGGGCATGGTATGATGGGTATGGGTCCACCGCATATGATGCATGGAATGCACGGAATGCACGGATTTCCTATGCATGGTATGCATCCTCCTCATGGAATGATGCATGGTCCACCACCAGCTATGGCTGCTGGCGGCGGCGAAGCAGGTGGCGAGGCCGCGGCAGCTGCTGAAAAGCGTGATATTAGTCCAACTTCATTCGATCAAGCAAAAATGGTTAAACGTAGCTTGGTTCAATCAACCACAAAGCTTGTCAAACGTCATTTCGGTCCACCGGGAATGCCAGGTATGCCTCCTTTCCATATGGGCGGTGGTCCTCCTCATATGCCGATGATGCCTCCTCATATGGGTCCACCTCCAGGTATGGGAGGAGGTGGTGGCGGTGGCGGTGGCGGTGAAGAAGCTCCAGCCGAAAAACGTGACTTGGAGCCGAGCTTTAGCAAACGTCAAATCCGTTGCTCTGCTTGAAGTGAATCCTATCGTATTTAGCGTCTCTAAAGCCTTCTTGCTCTGATTATGGTTCCTCACAATGGGAGAAGTGAAGCTTTGTCCGAGTTCGTATACAGCTAGATAGACACATATTTCTACACTTCTGTTCACTTATGTCTTGTAACGATTTTCATTTCATTCATATCTTTTATTTTATGCTTACCGTTTCTACTACTCTTGTATATATCCTTTCAACACAGTTTTCATGATATTTCCCCTTGTTTGGATGATAAAGACCGTCTCAATTGCTAAAAGCAGTCATTTCACCAATCAAAGGAGGTATACAAGAATCGATTCATTCTGCTCGTAGGCTTACATCATCTTCAAGCTTTTCAAACAATGGAAAGAACACAGCATAAGGTAATATAGTTATGCGTGCTAAATTGGCATTTCTGAATCAATCATAGCTGCGAGAAATATGACCGAGGTGCTCTGTAATGTGCACAGCAATAAAGCTTGACGGCGTAAGGCAGTGTCATGCAAAGTCAATCTGGTGTACGATATAAAAGACACATTTTTTCGAGAAATTGTATGCTTATTTCCTTAATTTTCTAATGCAACTAGCACAAAATTGACTATGAAGACAGTTTCTTCAACCGCTCTTCTTTTCACGATTGCATTAATGCTAGCAGTAACTGATGGAATCCATTCCAAGATCGCTTGTTACGGTGATGGGCCAGTTGCTGACTGTCGTAAACATTCGGCAGATCCACCTGTTGCACGTACTATTGGAAGTGACTTCGGTAAAGGTGAAGAACTCCTTGTCAAGAAACGTGATTTGAATACCCGTTTGCAAAAACGTCAGACTCGTTATCGTCGCTATGGTCTTGGTGGCTATTGAAGACCGTACCAGGACTGTATGGAGCAGGAATCCTGTCGATGCCGTGATATAAGGTCCATTCTGTACAAACGTCAAGCTCGTCAAATGATCCTGGTGGCCGTAACGATCTATGGTTCAAGTCAGCGTCTGGTACGCTGCAAGGGCCTGGTTATAATGTTTGCTCTTTTGTTTTATGGCTTTGAATCTACAGTCTATCTTTCCTTTCTGTCGTCCACTTCAAGTACATTTCCGCCTACTTTTGCGTACTTTTTGTCCACTTTTGCCGTCCAATGAGAGTTTTTTGACCTCTGCTATATCATTCGTGTGTTGATACCTTTCGCTTCAATGTACGCAATGATAGGTGTATTCATATCAGATCTATATAATCCGACCCTTGCATAACTTCTATGACGCAAACATCATCGTACTCCATGTACAGCATACATCCCCACACACTGAGTCAGATCCCGCAGATAAGGAACACATACAGTGCATACGAAGTAGTCTATCCTGTTCATTTCTGTGGTATTAATTTCCGATCGAAATCCGAAAGAGCAATAACCGCTGCCAAGATTTCTAATATTTGACCGAAGTGTAGGCTTTCATTGACGCTCGCTTGCCTCGTTTGCCCCTTCCGTCTGCGATCGTATATCAGACACTGTCAAGATCAAGATCACATCATACTTGGCAATAATCTTGACAGCGAGACAATTTGACCTTTCACCAAATCATTTGAATGGCAGTGAACATATATCCGAACGGCGAAATCACAAATCAGCCACGAATAGGGCGCGGCAATGAAGAATCATTCACCGTCAATGCCACTTTCTGCGGCTTACGCCTCTCAGCCGCGTATTGAGCACAAAAGCTGGCAAATTTGTCAAGATGATGCTCATTTTGGGCGTCAAAGGCTGTTCGAACTGAAAGGTGGATTGCAGTATCCAAGCCACTCTTTCGCGGTGGTATGAGTTTTGTCAAGATTGCTATGCGGCAATGACAAGGCTATGCAAGCAAGCACAGCTATATGCCTTTGGGCTTTTCGAACGATCAGACCAAGACCCGTAATGGCAATGGGTACTTGCTTAGAGGCGTAAGTGGTGACGAAAAAAGAGTTTCTCTTGAGAGGAAGAAAGGTATAAAAAAGCCTGTTTTTTGACTTTCAACCCTCTCTTCTCCTCATCCTCTTCAAACAGGAAAACAAACAAGCTAAGAATATCTTCTTTCTTTTTCTACTTTTTGCAACAATGATGAAGCCGGCCTTCGCAAACATTCTTGCTCTTTTGACTATTGCTTTGGCATTGATTGCCAACAATGACAATGGTATGGTTCAAGGTAGATTGGAAAACCGTAATTTGATCAAAGTCGTTAAACGTGGATTTGCAGATGCAGGTGAAGATCAACTGGTTAAACGTTTCCATCCATTGCATGCTGGTATGCCAATGGGTCCGCCTCCTGCTGCTGAAAAGCGTGATGTAAATGAAGACGCTGAAGATCAATTCGTCAAACGTTACCATCCAATGCATGGTGGTATGCCAATGGGTCCTCCTCCTGCTGCTGAAAAGCGTGATGTAAATGAAGACGCTGAAGATCAATTTGTCAAACGTTACCATCCAATGCATGCTGGTATGCCAATGGGTCCTCCTCCTGCTGCTGAAAAGCGTGATGTACATGAAGACGCTGAAGATCAATTCGTCAAACGATTCCACAACGGAGGCCCTGAACCATTCCTTCCTTCAGCCGCTGCTAAACGCAGTGTTGATGAAGAAATTGATACGGTTCAATTTGTTAAACGTTTCCCTCCTGGACCTCCGGGTGGTTTCCATATGCCAATGGGACCTGCCCCTGCTGCAGAAAAGCGTAGCATTGAAGATGAAACTGCCAACGAAGCACCTTTTCAAAAGCGTTGTGGTGGCGGAATGGGAGGTCCTCCTCAAAAGCGAGGCCTCGATTCTGAAAGTGGTGAAGAACCTTTCGTCAAGCGTTGCGGTGGCGGAATGGGTGGGCCACCTCAAAAGCGTGGCCTCGATTCTGAAAGTGGTGAGGAGCCTTTCGTCAAACGTTGTGGTGGCGGAATGGGAGGTCCTCCTCAAAAGCGTGGCCTCGATTCTGAAAGTGGTGAAGAACCTTTCGTCAAACGCTGTGGTGGTGGCGGAATGGGTGGCCCACCTCAAAAGCGTGGCTTGAATGATGAAGTGAATGAGTCCAATGGTGAAGGTTTCGTTAAGCGACATGCACACAATGCAGGTGGTCCCCCTTCCAAACGTGATGTCGTTCAAGAAACCAATGGTGAAGGTTTTGTTAAGAGACATGCACACAACGCAGGTGGTCCCCCTTCGAAACGTGATGTTGCTCAAGAAACCAATAGTAAAGGTTTTGTTAAACGTCACGCACACAATGCCGGAGGCCCTCCAGACAAACGTAGTATTGTGGCTGAAGTAGGTTTTGTTAAACGTCACGCACACAATGCCGGAGGCCCTCCAGACAAACGTAGTATTGTGGCTGAAGTAGGTTTTGTTAAACGTCACGCACACAATGCCGGAGGCCCTCCAGACAAACGTAGTATTGTGGCTGAAGTTGATGGTGAATCAACATTCGTCAAACGTCATGCTCCCAATGCTGGTGGACCTCCCTGATTGCCTTCTTGTCTTAATTTCTTTTGAACCTCTGTGCTGGCTCACAGATCTATTTTCAGCTTCTTTCGATTCTTTCATCTTTCTTATTCTTTTAATTCTTAGCCCAGATTCTTTGTTTCTTGCTTTGTATCGTTTCGCTTCAATATCATGATTCGTTATATTGTATAATGTCGCTGAGTGAAAAGGAAAGAGTGATAATGGTCATTGCATCATACGTCCTTGAAAAGTAGCTCACCATCATTCAACTTACTGCAAATCTTTATCTGAAGATGCCGAAATTTTCCGTGAGAAAGACGTCAAAGTTTAGTGTTCTGATTCCGAGCAGCATAGCTCTTTGACTGGGCGTCACGACGAGATTCAATGAACGCAAGATTGGCGTACGACCCGATTCGTAAAGAATTTCCGATCGGTTTCACTTTGGTAAGCCTCGAGGCAATCTTGATTTTAAGATTTGTTTAGGTTTGGCAAAGGGGCTGAACTATTGATAGCCTGATCCAAATGCCGCTCCGAATCCTTCGTATGCATGTACCATGAGAATATAAAAGCGACATCTCTGCTGCATGAATGCAAAAGTAGACATGCCATCTTTTAATCGTACAATTCAGCATCGCGATGCATGTGATAAATCTGCTTCTTTTCTACTTTTTGCATGTTTCTCAAGCAAGGCCAACCGTTGATGCAGTGAGTAATGTTTTGTTCATTGCATCTGTAGATCCTTTCTCTCACTTCCTTCAATCCTTTTCAGGGTCTTCACCTTCCGTTCCACGGCCATGCGATCAATCATCGAGAGATCAAAGGAGTTTGGAGTGGAACACAATTGCTATATGCGACTGCTAGTCAACAAGTTGCGAAAAGATACATTGCACAACAATTGCAAAATCATTAAGTGGCAGCAAATGCTTCATTTGATGTATATTTCCGTCGTGTATGATAGACCGTGAATGACACCTTTCTGAACAACCACTACCTTTGTATGTGGCGGTGAAAGCGAGATCATTGATTCGTCTGCAACCTCTTGGCAATGAAATTTTGTTAAGTTTATGACGTAGCTCTCGGAGGAGGTTGTGAATCCTTTCAATTCAAATCGGGGCTGTCCGGAGGACAAAGAGTGATTGAAACGATAGCAGTCAGTAAATTGTCAAGATGAGCAGTACTGCCACTTGCATAGACGCCAACACCGCAAAAGCAGGCCCACATAATTCGCCCCTTATTGACGTTGACCTGTTGAACGAGGTGTGATCGCAAAAGCATAAAAAGGGCTTGTTTTGTTCGGATGTCAGCTACCTTCTCCATCACATTTTTTCCGTTGACAACAATGAAGCTGGCTTCTTCGTTTGTTCTGCTATCTGTGGTGCTCAATGCACTATTGCTTGTAGCATCTGCAAGTCCCCAATATGATCCAGTAAGTATTGCAGTGATGTACTGTTATTCTACACCAAGCTAACACTCTCTTGCCTTGTCTGCTAAAGGAACGTCACGAGTATATTGTGCCCGTGTCACAGGACGTAGAGGAGATTATTGAGGTACCATATGAGCAAGACTTTATTGTGGGTGAGGATTTGGTTTGCGATCTTGACGATGATGATGATGATGAGACATGCGAAGAAATGTGCATTGAAGCATACGAAGTCGATCCAATGGATTCTGAAGAAAGCAATGAGGACACGGAAGAGCCAATTTTGAAGAAACGTGAGACAATCAACTATCACCAAAATCGTATCGATCATCAAATCATTCTGCCACGCAGTTTGTCTGAAGAACAAAACAAAGTGACAAACAATGGTCCAATCTTTGTCAAACGTATGGGCATGGCAAGCTCTGTGCACTTACCTCCAAAGCATCTGCTGCATGGAAAGCGCAGTATGAAGGATGGAAGCGCTGAAAGACCTGTGTTAGTTAAGCGAATGTCTATCGCTCGTCCAAACATACGGGTGCCAATTGGTAAAGGTAATATGAAGCGCCGCGGAACAGAGAATGGAAATGTTACCGGCTCGAGTCCAAATTTTGTCAAACGAAAACATATCGATTATGAAAAGACATTCAAGAACAACCACCCGGATGGCATAGTCGCAAAACGTGAGATTGGAAGTGATAAGATGCAAATCAAGATGGTTAAACGCATGGCAATTGGCAATGAGATGAGAACTGTTTCGAATGAACGTTGGAATATGCCACATCGTCGTGAAGCTGTCGGTGAATCTGAAAGCCCCAATCTGTTCAAACGCATGGCAGTTGGCCATGAGAATCGTGTTACACATAACGGTATCCCGATTTGAGCAAGCCTTGCAATAGTCAATCTGTTTGTGTGCATTTTTCGTCATGAATTGTAACATTTGTCCATAGATGTTTCTAGACAATATGTGGCGCTGGCGCTTCAGTCATTGTAGCCGTCATGTAGAATAATGTTTATGTCTTCCATTTACCTCAATTTCATTATACTTCTTTTTATAGTGATGGTGAAGATTATGATCATTTTCATGAGGGTGCTGGTGAATGAATGCGCGCTACAAACGCGGGCATATGCAATTGAGTGGTGTTGGCCAAAGCGCGTTTAATGTTCTTCTTCCATCACACCATCATCCTTCAAATTGGGTCAATCTACCAAAATGGTGAGTAGCAGCAAAGAAGGCGGACATCAGCTTTGATCCATGCTAATCAGTCGTTCCCATCACCTTGATTGCAGTCGGCTTTGTTCAACTTTTCATCACTTTTGCTAGTGATCCTATTATCGATTTGCACATGCACATACATCAGAGCAGCAGCGCCCGGATTGGTTGATAGGAATAAGAATGGACCGCTTGGCTTAGTATTCAAAGCAGCGAGGATAGGTGAGAAGAACAGCTTCATCGCACGAAAAGCATCAGCTGACATTTCACACCCTCTTCTGCCTTCACAGGTGAACGGCTATCGCCGTATGTATCGCTTGCGTGTATCGTTATGGCCTGCTATTTGATCGTCTGAACGCCATTTAATTCGAGCTCTACGATATTGTATTATTAATCCATCATCAATTCACAGCCTCGGCAAAAGATCTGGTATAAGCATTTAGGTTGTGATAAAAGTACAAGTATGATACTGAGTAAGAAGAACATCTCTCAACTTCAATTCGCCGCATCTTCTAAAAAGTTGAGGCAACCTCTCATACATCCACGCCATAAGATTGGAAGACAATCGCTGCCTTGCGCTAGAGGTCGTTTATCAGGTACGGGACTTGCATCCTTCTCTTGTGAATTCGATGGTGGAGAATTTTGGAGTGCATCTGCAGCAAGAGCTTCTTTATACACTCCTTTGTTGATCACTGGGAAACCACCGATATGACTGACCCATTCGATTCTTTGTACACATGGTTGGCCAAAAACTCGACTGATGTCATTCGGCGGCCAGTCGCATTCTTCATCTTCCTCAAATGCCTCATTGGACAATTTATGCCTGGGATTAGGGCATCTGTTGAACCATGGATTTCGCATCGCATCGTCTCCTTTATCCAATTCGGCTTCCACATCAACGACTTTTTCCGTTTGTCGTTCATCATCTGTGCTGCTCATCTCTCCGCTTGCTTCTCCTCCGTCCTCATCAGGCATCATAGTCGCATCTTCATCAAACGTTACATCCTTTGATGTTGTTCTTGAATGACGAGATCGAGTTGGAATTTCATCCTTCACTAGAATCTCTCCTGAACACCACCTATCTGAAGAAATACGGAATTGACCCCAAACGCCAGCAGCACTTCTACGAGCAGCTTCAAGTGTTTTGATCTCGTCTCTATCCACCTTATAACGCATATTCGACACACTTCCTGCCTCATATCGGTCCAGCATCGTTGCTGTTCCTTTGCCATTATTTGATGACGATTGCCCTCCACCTTGATGTCTTTCGCCATCAGGCTGCAGAAGAGCTCTTATACACAACTCTTTGATGGGTGTTAAATTTGCTAAAACAGTCTCGTTCGGCTCAATCGCCCGAACAATTAGTTGTACTGCTTTCTCGCCCCCACTTGTGCTTGCGTCACCCTGTGAGAAACCAGATGCAAAACTGGGCTGACTTGGCATTGAAGGTCTACTGCGAAAAGGAAGAGCAGGTGGACCCATACTTCCAGGAATAGAGCTAGAAGGAGCTTGTGCTTTCTCTTCTTCCAATTTCCGTATCTCTGCAACGGTCATCTTATTATGAAGTCCGAGTGATGCTCGAACGGAAAGTCTGGCATCTTGCGAAGGTTTAAAAAGATTCTTGTTTGGAAAATAGGCAAATTTGGTAAGACGCAACTTTTGTATTTCACTTGGGAAATATCGTAATTCATTTGAGGATACGTTGAGCTCTGTCAAGTTCTTCAAGTCTCCAATAGCGGGCGGCAGCTCTTTCAACTTATTCCCGCGAACAGACAATACCGTCAAATTTGTCACTGAGAATAGTGCGCTTGATATTGTACGAAGATTATTCTTTGCCAAATACAACTCTAATTTGTTGTTCGCTCCGCTGCTCGACAACTTATTTCGTGAAGGTGAATTGATCGGAGAGCCTGCCAGCCTTTCGGCATTCACCAATGAAGATGTTCTGGAAAACCCGCCTGCCGGACGACTGAGCTCATCGTCTCGCCTTAAATTTGGTATCCTAACGTATTTGGACAAATCGGCGATAGATGGATCGATTGAAGATAAGTCGGATTCTTCTAGATTCAAGATAGGCTCTCCTTTTCCCATCATATTTGAAATAACTTGGGGTATATTCACAGCGTGATGCTGTTGTTGTTGCAAATATGATCCTGATACCACCCTTTCCCATTTTCGAGGCGTTTGTTCATCACTATCGCTTCCATTTCCATTCTGAGTGTGATTTGCAAACTTTCCACCAATACGTGTAAGTTGCTGTGGAGAAGAACCGGCAAGTCGTCTTCTTTGCCGGATGACCTGTGCACGCGGTGATCCTTCCGTTGGATATGATCGGTCAGCCGAAGAAGAAGAGTGAGGTGGACGAATGCTTGAACCGCCAATCGCGCTGAAAGGGTCATGACTACTGGATTGAGTACGTTCAAATGTTCTTGCTCTAGGCTTTTTGCCTAATGTTGGCGAAGTGGGCTCTTGGAATGCAGCTCCAAGAACTGAAGATGCATCTTGACCCGGCATGAGTGATGAATCTCTGATTCCCAATCCCGCACCTTCCCATCCAGCGTTTGATGTTGATTTGCCAAGACTAAATTCGCCAACATCATCACTGCTAGGATGATCGTCTGACGAATCATGGAAATGCCGTCCTAAGATCTGATCATCTCGTTGCCAAGAAGGAGAGCTGCTAGTAGTAGCGAATAAAGCGTTTGCATTCGGAGAGTTCCGTAAATGTTTTGCTCTCATCTGATCCTTTCCAAATGATGGATGCGAATTTGGAGATGCTTTTGCATTGCCACTGAATGGATCAGGATGGGAATTGTTTGGCGATAAGAGGAACGCGTTTGTCCTTTTTGAACGATTTTGAGAACTATCATAAGACGAATCCAAACTTGTCAAAGTAGCAGTGGTTGATGCACTGCCAATAGACCTTCTGAAAGCGGGTGTGGGTGAACCAGGCGAAAGAGGTTCTGAAGATGATAGATCTTGCAAATTGGCCAAAGGTGAAGATGATGATAGTTCCGGCCGTGAGGAACGGTAAGCTAATGGATTAGACATATTGCAAAGAAAGAAGCGAGCAGATAAAAGAGCATTTGACGAAGTGACGTTGAAAAGAATCCCCTACCCACCAGTTGCAAATTGAGATGATTTCGGTGGGTAGATGAGGTAGTAAATGAGAATCTGGTTCAAAATGACCAGATTGCATTCACTCGAAACTGTTGTTCTTATTAAAGCGCGGCGCATTTTCTCGCGTTCTTCTCGCGTTTTGTTTGATTAAGGCCGCGTTAAGTGCTTATGTACGCGAAGACAGTACATAATGTACTTGCTGTTGTTGTGCCTTTCCTCAATTTTCAGCCAAAGTTGTTCATTCCCAAGTTTGGTTCGCGTCATCCGATTTGAGAAAATATTTCATCTCTGTCCACCAACATCATCATCACGGCCTACATATAGGAGAACAGATTGAAAAGACAGGGAATCGCGCTCAACTTACACCTTCATCGTTCCGGACATCTTTCAGATTCATCAACTCGCCAGTCTCCAGATAGAGAAGAGTAACACTTTCCATCAATAGACCTCGCTGGATCACTTTGGCTCCTCCAAAGGCACCCTCTCACATCTGCAAGGATGTCGTCCAACAACCCTCTTCCAGCCGTGTCTGTCACGCAGGCAAACGGTCTCAAGGAAGATGATCAAGACAAATTATCAGATTATATTCCCATGAGTGCAGACCTAAGTCGTGCTCCTTCAGCAAATCCAAGTCGCGTTCAATCCAAAGCACCAAGTGATGAAGATGAAGAGGAAGAGGATGATGCTCTAGAAGACGATGATGAAGATCAATCGATAAACAATTCACCCAGTAAAGCAGATAAAAAGCTCGAACGTGAACGTGAGCGTGAAGTGCGAAGAGGTCAGAAAGCTCAAAGAGATGCTGGTTTGTCCAATACACGTGAAGAAGTCAACAAGACCAAATTGGCAGACAGTATCAAACGGTTCAGTTATTTGCTCGGTCAGACGGAGCTGTTCCAACATTTCATAGACTTGAAGAAAGAAAAAGATCCAGAATTCAAGAAACTTTTGGAAGAAACACAAAAAGCTCAAAAGAAAGGAAAGAAGGGAGGTGGCGCAGGTGACACACGCAGAAGGAAGACGGAAAAGGAAGAAGATGAGGAAATGCTAGAAGAAGATGGAAATGACGAAGAGGCCTTCATCTTTGATGAAAGTCCCGCTTACGTAAAGGGTGGTAAGATGCGTGATTATCAAGTGCAAGGTTTGAACTGGATGATTTCGCTATATCAAAATGGTATCAACGGTATCTTGGCAGACGAAATGGGTTTAGGAAAGACACTTCAAACAATCGCATTCTTGGGATGGCTCAAATTCTACCGAGACCGCCCTCGTTTCCACTTGGTCGTTGTGCCAAAATCAACTTTGAACAATTGGGCTCGCGAATTTGAACATTGGGTTCCTGGTTTCAATGTAGCAGTCCTACAAGGAAGCAAAGAAGATCGTAACGAATTGATCCAATCCAAGCTGCTGACGCAAAATTTCGACGTTTTGCTCACAACATATGAAATGTGTTTGCGCGAAAAAGGTGCTCTAAAGAAGCTATCGTGGGAGTACATCATTATCGATGAAGCACACCGAATCAAGAACGTTGATTCAATGCTCAGTCAAATTGTGCGCGCATTCACCAGTCGTAGCCGTTTGTTGATCACTGGAACACCTCTACAAAACAACTTGATGGAATTGTGGAGTTTGCTCAATTTCCTCTTGCCAGATGTATTCTCTGACTCCGAGGCATTCGAGTCTTGGTTCCGCGGTAAAGGAGATGAAGCACAGGATCAAGTCGTTCAACAATTGCATAAAGTTCTACGTCCCTTCTTATTGCGACGTGTCAAGGCAGACGTTGAAAAGAGTCTTTTGCCCAAAAAGGAAATCAATGTCTTTGTCGGGTTGACAGAGATGCAAAGGAAATGGTACAAATCCCTTTTGGAGAAGGACATTGATGCTGTCAATGGTGTTGGATCGAAGAAGGAAGGAAAGACACGTTTGCTCAATATCGTCATGCAATTGCGTAAATGTTGCAACCATCCTTACCTCTTTGATGGTGCAGAACCTGGTCCACCTTTTACCACTGACGAACATCTGGTTGACAATGCCGGAAAGATGGTCATTTTGGACAAACTACTCAAATCAATGAAAGCCAAAGGAAGCAGAGTTTTGATCTTCAGTCAAATGAGTCGTATGTTGGACATCTTGGAAGATTACTGTCTTTTCCGTGAATACCAGTATTGCCGTATCGATGGTAGCTCAGCCCACGAAGACCGTATCTCTGCTATTGATGAATACAACAAGCCTGGTAGTGAGAAATTCGTATTCTTGCTAACCACACGTGCTGGTGGATTGGGTATCAACTTGACTTCAGCTGATATCGTTGTGTTGTTTGATAGCGACTGGAATCCTCAAGCAGATTTACAAGCTATGGATCGTGCACATCGTATCGGTCAAACAAAACAAGTGTACGTTTTCAGATTTGTGACTGAACATGCAATCGAAGAACGTATCTTGGATCGAGCCGTTCAAAAGCTACGATTGGATCAACTGGTCATCCAACAAGGTCGTGCCCAGCCTTCAAAGAATCAACAATCCAAAGATGATTTGGTGGACATGATTCAACATGGTGCCGAAAAGATTATTTCTTCAAAGGACAACATGTTGATCGACGATGATATTGACGCAATTATCAGTCGTGGTGAAGAGAGAACTCAAGCTCTGCAAGAGAAATATTCATCGTTCAATTTGGATGATTTGAACAATTTCCGCAGTGAATCTACAATGGAATGGGAAGGACAAGATTTCCGTAATCGAAACACTTCACGTGGTATTTGGATCGAGCCAAGTAAGCGTGAGAGAAAGGGCTTGGTGAGCTATAGTGTTGATAATTATTACCGAGATGCGATGGGCACAAAGAAAGCAGCCGCACCAAAAGCTCCCAAAGCACCAAAGCAAGTGGCTATCAATGATTATCAATTCTTCCCTACCGAACTTGCAGAGTTGTACAAACGTGAAACGGCTGCTTATCAAAAGAGTGTCGGATACAAAGTACCACTCAAAGTTGGCGATGATGTTGACAAAGATGAAGCTGAACGTGAACGTCAAGCAGAACAAGATTTAATTGATAATGCCGAACCGCTGACGGAAGAAGAGAATGCAAGAAAGGAAGAATTACAATCAGAAGGTTTCCCTGATTGGAACAAACGTGATTTCCAAGCATTCATTCGTGGTTGCGAAAGATACGGCAGAGAAGAGTATTCTGCCATTGCTGAAGAGATGGGTGGTGTGAAGACTGAAGAGCAGGTTGAAGTATATGCTAACGTGTTCTGGGAACGGTATGACGAATTGAGCGATTCGGACAAGATTATGCAAAGGATCGAAGAAGGAGAAAAGAGAAGAGAAAAAGTCTCAAAAACCGAAAATATGCTCAAACGAAAGATCAATTCGTACAAATTACCCCAACAGCAACTCAAGATCAATTACGGTACAGGTGCTGCAAAAGGTAAAGGATGGAGCGAAGATGAAGATCGATTCTTGTTGATCAAATTAGCACGTTATGGCTTATCAACAGAAGATTGCTATGAACGTATTCGAGCCGATGTTGGCAAAGAAGATATGTTTAGATTCGATTGGTTCATCCGTAGTAGGACACCGGTTGAGATCGGAAGACGTTGTACAACTCTTTTGACTCTTATTCAAAGAGAAGAAGAAGCTGAAGCGCCTGCAGCTGCAAAGGCAAACGGAGCAAAAGGCGGTAAAAAGCGACCTGCTGATGGTTTACTCAACGGAGATTCATCCAGTAGAGCATCCACACCGCAAGTCACTGGAAAAGCCAACAAAAAGAAAAAGGTTTAAAGCCAATCATACTCATCTTTTTATGTACTTTATAGACGCTCACACACACATATGTGGTTTGAATGAATTCGATCGATTGACGAAACATGAGAGATAAAAAATAATGAAAGAATAAGTTATAAAGAAAGAAGTCAAAAAAGGGAAAGATGTGTGTGTGTGCGTGAAGGTATGGATATGGAGAATAAATTGTGCAAATGATCAGAATGATGTTGAGATGATGGATGCGTTTTGATAAATGAAGAGCGGTTTTCAATCGCTTCAAGAGACGGTTATAATGAGATGCGTGCGAGAATAAAAAAGTGAAGGCAAAAAGGGGAGATAGAAATCGAATAATAAGAAATCGGGTATACTGCTTTTTTGGCACCTTGTACAGCCCATCACATATACCACCAACACGACACACGATAAATACTGTTACAACCTCAGCCTGTTGATGTTTGTTAGTACACAGCGGCAGTGGACGATGGTGCAATGACGGCTTGTTCGGCAAAATGATGTTGCAATTGACGGTCAGAATTGATGATAGATGCAGATGCGGATGCTGAGATGATATTGTGTTGAGGATCTTCTGCGGCAATACTTTGACCGCTTAAAGCGCTGATGTTGCTGGCATTGGATGCACTGGCGACCAACATGGTTTCTTGATTACGTACTGCCCAATCACGAGCAAAGATACTGGCTTTCAAGTATCGCCTGTTTCCGTACTTTTGGCAAACGAAGCAGTCGGGGAAACTTTCGTCGAGTAAACGTTCGATTAAGAGATTGGCACCAGGAATTAATTGTTCTTCTACTGTACGACTGTAGTAGACAAAGGCTTCATTCCATGTTCCTCCGAGCATCTTGCGTGCGAGATACATGGCAATGGCAGCGATCAAACTTGGCTTTGCTCGCAAGAACCGATGATCGAACAATGTCAATTCCATGAAAAATTTGGCCAACGTACGTGTTTGGATATCGTAATCGTCTGCTTTTGAAAGACGTCTGCACCAAGAGTATGGCGAGCAGTATGAAGAGATATTGAAATCCAAAGTGGTGAGAATGATGCGTTCTCCTTTCAAGATCTCATCTCTGGTATAGCCATTTTCGGTCATAAAGACGAATTCGTCCACGCTTGGAGCAAGAATTTCTTCGTACTTTGCTGCGATAAACATGGCCGTGACACCAACAAGCTGCAATTTGGCCAAGGAGACGACACGAGCGGACAAGAATCTATCAACAACGTTCATTGCGATCCACAATGTTTCAGGCATCATGTGATAACGCATGTGAACTTGCATTAACCAGTCCACCAATGTTGCTCGCATATGCCATCTGATCTCGCCTTGGAAGTCCATGTAGTTGGGATTGGCCATCGTACGGCATTCGCACTTTGCCATATAAGCAAAGATGTCTGCAGAATATTCGGCAACCATGCTTGTATCGCGAACCTCTTCTGGATCTAATCCCATGATGGCCAACTCATCTTCATGTGCAGCCGTGTGTGCTGACATTTCACCACGTGCGACAGCTCCTTGTCTTTCTTCAGCTTGACGAATAGCAGCATCGTGCAGGACTGTCTCTTCATACATTGCGCAAATGCGTTCTACTTTGCTTCTTGCCAGTTCGTCAATCTCGAATGGCAAAGAGATCAAACAATCTGGATCAAGATTGTTCAATTGAACAGATTCTGATTCCGATCCGTCTTCTTCGTCCTCTTCGTCGTATTCATCCTCCAACTCTTCATCTTCCACGCCATCTTCACCGTGGAGAAGGGCTGCATCTTCTTCATCAGACGAAGCCAAAGCGCTTCCTGCTTCCTTTCTTACAGCGAATTCTTCATCTGTGTCTGTCTTGCTGCTGTTGTTGTTAGTTCTTGCTCCCATGCTGCTTGAATGCCATTCAGATTCGGCTTCACTCATGTCCTCATCAACGCTACTGGCAGACGGACTGGGTCCACGAACGCCAAGAAGATTCCTTGCATTTGATTGCTGTTCCAATTGTGTTCGGTGAGAGACAGAAGCCTGCGATCCTGCTCTTGGTGCAAGTGTGTTTGAGCTGGAAGAGCTGACCATGGAAGATCTCTGAGACGATGGTGCACTCGCTCCTTCTTCACCCATTTGCGTATCGCGGGCAAGTGTGGTACCTGAAGAGGAAGAAACGCCTCGCAAATGACGTCCTCCAGCATAGCTTCTACTCGTTGTCAAGGTGGCTTCAGAGGATTGTGCGACGTTCAACTTGCTGCTTGATGCTTCTGAAACTGTTGACTGTGCTCTTGGTTTAGCAGCAGGACGTGCAATGGTGGCAGATGCAGGAACCTTGTGCTTCAAAGTGTGATCGTTTCCTCCTCCAATCTTTTCCGAAGGAGCAGATCCTGCATTGTTGTTCTGTGTATTGGTCTTATCGCCCAAAGCAGGTCTTCTTCTTGCTTGTTGATCCATAGCAGCATTTCCGGCCGCTTTGCCAAACGATGAGCTTGCGGTTGAGGACATTGCAGTTCTTGATGCTTTATTGCGCAATAAATTTGGATTGACAGCAGATTGTGTAGCATTTTCATTATTGTTGTTGATGTGCAATCTATCGCCGCTTCTTGAGGAAGGCATGCCACCAGTACGTCCTAGGCGAGTTCTGGACGATGTCGTCTGTAAAAAAGCAAATTGCGATGAAAGAGAGATGAACATGATTAGGGATGGGGAGAGAGTAAGTGGGCAATGTCAGCAAACTGGAAGAATCAAAAAATTCAATCAGTATACTCACCCTTAGTCCGGGTTGTGCCATTGCGTATGTGAAAAAAGTGACTTCTTCGGATGAAATTGTTTGTGATGCGGAAAAGGTTGAAGAATATTTTTGGCCTTCTTTAATCAGCGAATGAGCGTGATCCGGAATATTGCTCTTGACTTCTGTTATAATTTATGCTGGGCTGATTTGTGTTTCGGCTTGCTGCTTGATCTTATTGGTAGGTATATCTCATTAAATTGCGTGTGAGTGTGTATGAATACGGTCGGTGATTCAAATTCCCTATCAGTCGAAGGAATGAAAAGAACAAAAATGCGGCGAAAAGGGAAATGACGTTGAAGGCGGTTCCGTTGAAGTTAGCTTGGCTAAATAAATAGGCGTGGAGGGTGATTGTCGGATGAATTTGGGATTTGATATTGACTTGACAACCTTTTTTTGTCTATGATCGGTATATTCTCCGTTTTCGTTTGCCTTGTTCACAGCTTCACCACAACAACGACAACGACACGATCAAATAAATAAGGGAAAGAGGAAGAAGGAGAAAGAAAAAGAGGAAGAGGTTGAAGGTGGTTGTGAACAAAGCTTTTGTTGGTGATGATTGCTACTGATCAAGATTTATCAAAGGGAAAAAAGGTGTTGATTGAAGAAAGAGTGTATATCCCTAAAGGACAATCCTCCACACTGATCGAATGCCCTTTTTGGTCAAAGTGGAAATGTTACACATCCATTGTTCATATATTGCTAGCTTTCGTACATGTCCGCTGTTTCAAAGAGAGAGAGACCAACACGAGCAAGAAAAACAACAACACTACTCAGGACAATCGGAAGCACATTAAAAAGTCTAACAACTTAGGGACCTTTCTTGTTTTGGCCGTGCATACGCGCAGCACTTAAAACGCCTTCAAGCACGCACGGGTAGTGTGCTTTGTAGATCAAAAGAACTTTACCCGTGCAAATCACAAAATAAACACAGACAGACACAGAAACGAAACCTTTCTTTAGGCGTGCATATGGTATGGGCCGATAGATGTGATCTCTTTGATGAAATGTTGTGCATGAACGTACATGTGATGTTTTTCTTACTTGATGCGTGGCGTTTAGAACAAGGGAAGAAAGAAGGTTAATCGGCAGCGAGAGGCTTTTTGAGTGAAATGACTGTTGAACTGCCCCTTCATGCAAAGTAGATAAACCGACAGAACGGGAACTTACATCACAATCACCCATCCAATGGGTTTATATAGCTCTATTCACAGAAAACTGTTTTTGTGCTCTTGCAGCAATTACGTAGCCACTTTTCACTAATGCATGTAGGCACACACACCCTGGATCAACATCAACCCCTCATTCACGCTTGGAGTTTGACTTTCTTTTGTGATCATACAAAAAATATGCGGGATCGCGTATCGAGAACATGCAGGCGTAGCGTCACGTGCTGAAGGGTGTTGCTTCGATTCTGTATGTGTGCATCTAGTGATTGCTGTGAGGTTTACTAAGGATATCGTGATGACCGAAAGGCTATATAAGGATGACATCCTTTTTGCAGATTCCATTGAAAGCTTTTCTTAGCTTGAGTTCTTAGGCTTCGTACTTCTTATAATCGATTGTTCTATTCCAGATTAAGCTGCTTTGATCTTCCGTCCATCACTAATATAACTTATTCAGATTCGACTTTAGAGCTGATAACTAGACCAAGTACATTGCATTGACAATGTGCACCGCTAAGATCTTATCTCACCAGCATCCAATTCTTGCTCTTTGCCATTGATGGTATTGATGATAGATATTTGTGAGTGAGTAAGCAGTGAAGCATATGCAGCACTATAGCGCGTCAAACTGCTTTTGCGCACAGGGCACATCAAAGCAACGCGGCCTTCTTAACTTTATTCGTAAGTCACTCTTTCATTTCTTGGTCTTGGCCATCACATCATCACAACAAAGCAGAATGTTTTTGACAAGATCAGAGTATGACAGAGGTGTGAACACCTTCTCACCCGAAGGTAGACTGTTCCAAGTAGAATATGCAATCGAAGCAATCAAATTAGGAAGTACAACGATCGGAATTGCAACAAAAGAAGGTGTTGTACTAGGAGTGGAGAAAAGAGTACAATCAAAGCTATTAGAAGCAACTTCAATCGAAAAGATTATGGAAATTGATACCCATTTAGGATGTGCAATGAGTGGTTTAACAGCAGATGCTCGTACTATGATCGAACATGCTCGTGTCACAAGTCAAAATCATGCTTTCACTTATGATGAAGAAATCAAGGTTTCTAGTGTCACACAGGCTGTTTGTGATCTAGCGTTACGATTCGGAGAGTCCACAGAAGATGATGAGGCAATGATGGTGAGTATTTTGAATGACATGAAATAACCTCACAGCCACTGACGTTAAATCTCCTTTTTTCTTTCTTCCTCAGTCGCGGCCTTTCGGTGTCGCTCTCTTGATCGCCGGAATTGATGAAAAAGGACCTCAGCTTTACCATGCCGATCCTTCTGGAACGTTTGTACGTTATGAAGCAAAAGCAATCGGAAGTGGATCGGAAGGCGCTCAAGGAGAACTGCAAGAAAAGTACAAAAAGGATATGTCACTACATGAAGCAAGCCTGCTTACCCTTCGCGTTTTGAAACAAGTCATGGAAGAGAAATTGGATGAGAAGAACGTTCAATTGGGCATCGTCACTCCACGTACAGCAAAAGATGGTCGTGAAAGTGGTCAATTCCGCATCTTGCCAGAAAACGAATTAAAGGCTCTCGTAGATGCCATGTAAATTAATCAGCTGTAATAGATGCTATGTATTGTGTCATTCATCCCAATTCTTCTTTTGTGTTATGATGAAGCATTGATTTAGAAAAGGAAAGATTGGAATGTGGACAGTGCTAGAAGCATGGACTATCGTGAGATTATGAAGCTACAAAAAATTGTGTTTGGAAAAGGAGTGATGAGTTGTGAATTTTATACAAAGTATGGACATGAAGGTCGTAAAAAGTGAGAAAAAAAAATACAAAACGGTAACAATTTAAAACATCTTTCGACTGTGCTGCTTTTCAAAGCCCTTCACTTAAGGGAATTGAGCTCAAACCGATGATCGTGCCAACCACACCAGCAACGAAACCGGCCGCTAATCCAGTACGGAAGCCAACAATTCGACGTTTGGGAGTTGGACTTGGAGCATCACTAGGTTGTTTGCCCTGAGGTGCATCGAGTTCCGCTTCTTCGGCTTTTCTTTTGGTTGCCGTGGTAGTCGTTACTTGAACAGAGGTCAGGCTCACCGTAGCATCATCTTCTACAACCGCAGCGACCTTCTCTGGCTCCGTTGCGCTCTTGACCATTTCTCTCAGCTTCTCTTCAGTAAGCTTTTGCGGTCCTTTCACGCTTGCCAATGATGTTGATGCATTTTCGTCTTCAACAATGACTTCTGCCTCCTCAACTTCGCGTGCCAAGATAGGCTTGTTGACTTTGTCACTGTCTTCTGCCTGTTCAGCTTCTCGCTCTTGCTCTGTTACTTCATTCTCTGCCTCCTTCTCAGCAAGGATCTTCTTGGTGGCGTCTTCTTCCTGCTCGTCTACCTCTGTTGAGCTAGACGGAACGACATCTTTCGATCCTGTGATTGCTGAAGATGAAATCTTGTCACCAGATTGATCGTCTGAATCGACGAAACTACTCATTCTATGTATTAACTTTCGTGTTTTTGTCAAGATTTCACGATCTTCTTCCTTAATCGTTGTTACAGCCCCACCTTGATCAGAATGGTCCGTCAAATCGGTAGACGGATCTTCTTGCTCTTCCTCTTCTTCCTCTGATTGTGCTTCGCTTTCACGGTCGTAGGATTGACCTGAAATTTGACTGTCATCGTCTTGAAATTGCTCGTCGAAATCTACTGACTCAATATAGTCATTGCCCATCTCTGAATCAAAGCTATCCAAATTCTCAATCATGACCTCATAATCATCTCCCATTCTAGCCTCAGGCTCTGTAGAAGGGCCATCCAAATCATCAAGCTCGCTATCAGAGTCAAGAATGCGTGCCAACTTTGACGCGGAGCCATGCTCAGCGTAATCGCTTTCATCGCCCGATTCAATGCAGATTGGACTTCCAATATAGGTGGAATACGGTTTTGCCACAATTTCAGGCATTTTGACAGCTTTTGCGCTTTCGCCAAATGAAACATCAAAGATGACGGGTAAATAGCATTCTCCCATTTTTTCAACCTTGCGTCCAATGATGATTGAATCGGCATCCTGGATTGCGTAATCTACCTTTGGAACCAATTTTCTTGGGTCAGTTTGACCGTTGTAACGCAAAAAGGTGCCATGTGTAGAGCCTAAATCTTTCACATACAATCTGGGCTTGAAATCATCCTCCTTCAATTTCCATGCGATGCTAGCATGTCTACGGGAAACGATACGTGCATCGAGGAATTTGATGTGATCGTCAGATTCTTCTGAATCTACTGATTCATGACCAGAAATGCGAATCTGATCAGAATCTACGCCAAATTCTTTTTGTTCTGATTGTTCAGTTCCTCTTGCCAGGATTAGAGAACCCAAATGTGGACCCAATGTGAAATCTTCTGCTTGCAAGACTCCATCGGATTTGAAATGAACGATTGGTAATTTTGTACGATCGAAAGACATTGAATGAGATGATTGGATGTGATGGTGTTTAAGAAGGAGTTTTGTTTGAATGCGCTCTTTCTGATGATTAGAGTGCTTACAACCACAATTACCTATCCAAGGCGTAATCTTTAATCCAATACACGGCGCCGTTTGTACTGACTGTAAGCCTGCTGTCTAGGAGAAGAGACTTCGATAAGCAACACAATCACAGTGTCTAACCACCCTTGCTCAGCATTTTTGACCCCGAAAGTGCAGTTGTACGCTAAAAGGGACAGGAATTATGCACTCACTGCTTAAACTTGCATACGATATAAAAAGTTGCATTCGCACGGACCGCTGCAGTGTACAATCAGTCATCACCTTGGCTGGCCATTTTTGATAAGGAGCCGGTTTAAAGCGGCAGTTCTGACCCCGTCCCGCTATAATTACGCGTATAGGGGCCGAGATTCACGTGAAGATTGCGAAATTCATATCGATCGATCTATCTTATCATCACGATCCTCCGTGATAGTACCGAGTATTACCGAGAAGAGAAGGTAAAGAGCCCTAAGGAAGTCTCTATACAGATGATATCCTGTTTCATTATCAGATAATTCTGATGAAATGAGCTTTAAGAGCTTTTCATATGATTGATTTTATGTACAATAGAATAGTATATATTGTTATATTCTAGTTTTATCTTATCTTGTCGTAATTACAATTCTGATGGTTGAAAGAATTCTAGATTGATCTCTATGTATTGTATATGCTACCGTTGAGTATATTCTATAAGATAGTAGCTTTTAGTAACGTTATAAAATCTATTTTCTATTCATTTTTTATGATTACTGCAAAGTACATTATATGTACTTATTAAATGGATAAAAACAGCTATAATAAATATATTTTTATTTCTCTTCAGTCTTTAGTACGGTTTAAGCATATCTTTATCATCTTATAGTGTCGCATAAACGATAAATCTTATTCTCTAAGGTTTGTCTATATCATGATAATCATCTCTTGCCGTTTACTCAATTTACCCATTACTACTCTCTTCTTAATCACTCTAAAGGCTAAGGGGGTTCAAGTTCTCATGAAAGTAAACATACCTCTTCTTTCTCAAATGTGACGTCTATTTATATTTATGAAAAGGTGTTTCATTTACGGATGAACAGACTCAGATTTATTTTTACTCACGCAGGTCTCCCAATTTAATATTTAGCGCCGATCCGGTGAGACTATAAGCAAACAACATGAAAGTATACTGCTTCTATGCCAACAACAACAAATAGGAGACTTTTAAACGCCCATTGCGTTTTGGGGACGCGTGCACTTAAAAGCCACAGATCTGGATGCGATTTGTTTATTGCTTAGTGCAACAGGCACACGCTAGAACGATTAAACCGAAACAAGCAAGAAGACTTCCCGTGGGTGTGTGTGGGAGTAAACGGGCACACTCTTGGTTCTTACCAATGAATGAATGACCCTTACCCGGCACTCAAAGAGGTACGCGCTGCGCAGATAATGAAAAGCCACTACGTTATACTGCACCTTCGGAGTAGAACAGGGAAAACTGGGTAGAGGGACACCTTCTATTTTTATTTGTTTGGTAAATTGACTGTGCCTGATTGACTGACAGGTAGTAGGGACGAGAGAATGTCATACTGCTATTGAAGAAAGATTTCCATTTCCACCTCTCCCCCCTCCATCATCATCACCTCATCAACGAACGCAACTACTCCATCCGATTCAGGAAACACATTATATTTCGGAACGCCGTCGATCAGGTTCAGCTTCATTTCTTGCTCTATTCAACTTCCGCTCATCTTCAAAGCGGAGCACACTTCTTGAAAGGCATTGACCTTCCTTTCCATCAAACTTCATCTTGGCACGGACCTCATCGTCATCGTCACCTTTACCTCGCTACCGCTCACGCCGCCTTTTCATACCGCGTTTTGACGCCCCCGGATTTGTAGCATACGTCCAACTCCGTTGAATGGAAATCGGTCAGCAGGTTAATGATCATCCCCCTTGCTCGATCAAATTTAGCACCCTAAATTACATCCGTTCAAACTCAACAACATCACAAATAATTAGGGGTTAGGCGTTTCCAGCAAAACAAAATCAAAAATACTTCATCTTTGCATTCCACCCGCACAAAATTAGACATTCACCCTCAAACGCCAAGCCCGTCACACTCTCTTGCAAATTATACTTTCTTTTTTTCGTGATCAACCGCATCGTGCGAACATTGTTCATTCCTGATATGTGCATTTCTCTCAATCACGTAAGTAAGTGTTTCTAAATAGAAAGATGGGTACTTCTTATGAGCGGAAGACGAAATATACTGACGGCATTTTAACATTTGACGATCCTTCATTTCAGACAGTAATACTTTGTGACTTATAAAAATATTCAAGTGATCTTGCTGCATCATCTTACTGATTCAAACAAATCAAAGGCTCAATAACATTAAAGTTATCCTTCTGACCATCATTCAGGATCAACCTTTCTTGGAGCGCATTTATTCACCTCATACGCAGTCATGGCTTGCATAGAAGATGGAGATGGTCTCGGATTGGGACTCT
The DNA here is from genome assembly GCF_003144205.1 of Meira miltonrushii. NCBI lineage: Eukaryota > Fungi > Basidiomycota > Exobasidiomycetes > Exobasidiales > Brachybasidiaceae > Meira > Meira miltonrushii. The sequence continues at coordinate 1,562,969 of NW_020289943.1, read as the reverse complement.
CTCAAGATGGCGCATATGTTGCTGGCAGACATCCTATTATCAAGCAACCATCCGTTAGCCCAATCTCTTCTCACGACTCGAATGCACCTTTCTCCCATCACAGGTCGCCATCTTGGGTTCGATCACAACAATCTTTCGAGTATGCGCTACCCTCTCCTGTGCCAGAGCAACCACTCTCACCGCGTCAACGTGCGTCAAATGCGCAATTTGCCGCAGAAGCTTCGCGATCGTATTCAGATTTGAATGTTGGACAAGCTTCCGTTGAGTCGAACTACATCGATCAGCTCGAATCGTACGAGAGCGGTATTTCTCCTAAAGTTCGAAATCATTCCAATACTTCTTTTACCTCAACACTTTCCCAGATCAAAAGAGTTAGTCAACGGGTCAGGAAAGATTCTTTCAAGAAAACGCATGGGTATAGAACTGATTCAGTTGCAACCGAGATGACGATGTACAGGAATGGTTCACTGGCAACAGAAATGTCCATGTCAAATGATGATCCGTTACAGAATAATCTCGATTCAACCACCTTTTCCAACACGCCAATCCGAAACCGCGCGGCAATGGATTGTATGTTTTCCGAGGGTATTTCTCCGCGTACAAGGATCTCTCAAAGCTCTACAATTTCTACCCGCTCTTCCAGCAAGTCAGTTGACGAAATCGCAAAGAGAAGAAGTGATTTGGCAGGCATTCAACAGACGGATTTTGGAACGTTGGACTCATTCAATGGCTTGCCTTATGCCCGTGATACGTCAACGGATTTGTATTCTTCGACCGATATGAACTCAACTACCATACCGGAAAGCCAACAAAGTACACCTACAGAAAGAGTTTCCTTCAATCCAAGTTTGGCACTTCTTATGGCTGAAGAAGGACGTGATGTTCGTGTTGAGGCAAATGGAAGACCGTTGAGTGAAATCGAACCTTTGATTACGTCCAGAACGACGCATTTGATCTTGTCCAATTGTCACGATGCAAGCATTCTGGAGTACCTAGAGCGCGTTTTGCCGATTGTTTCTCATTCATTGGTTGTGCTGGACGTATCATACTGTCAATTAAACGAACTTCCACAAGGTCTTTCTCAGTGCACCCGATTGGAGGAACTCAATCTTTCCGGTAATCACTTTTTGCACTCCTGGCACACGGATGCCGATGCACTCGTTCGATTTTACTCAACTTTACAGGTGCTTCTTATCGATCATTGTGCTTTGACAATCTTGCCAGGAGTTTTGATGCATTTCCGTCAATTACGTTCATTGAGTGCACGCGGTAATCATTTGACCCATCTTCCAGCTTGGTTACATCATCTTCGTCGCCTAGAACGTATATCGATCGGTGAGAATCCATTCATTGGTCCTTGGATTGACATTTGCTTGCCCTTCACTACTGCTGTGGTATACACTTCTACAGCATCTGATTTGGAACATTCGGTACGCTTAGCGGCTGATGCTTCGGCAAACCAGGACACTATCGGACGGTCAAGAAGCCAATCATTCTCGCCTGGATCATTATCGCAGTTCAATTTGTCAAAGAACAATCCAATGACACGCAATGAAGATGTACTGGAAGAACTTGAAGATGAAGATCAATCAACAGAAGATCCGCCGTTTGGACGAACGCTTTCCTCTCAATACGGCAATCAGATTTCCAAGGCAAAAGTGCGTCCAACTGTTAGCACGAGCGATTTGAAGAGCTTATCGGATTTGGAAGTTTCCTCCGCTGTATCAACTCCATCAACAGATGCTTGTCCTGCCACTCCATCATCGATCGCATCTTCTACCTCTTCACCCAGAAAGTCAAGTGCAGGTGAGGCTGATATCGGTAGATGGTTGACGTTCCGACGCAAGAAAGTGAGCAGGAAAGCATCTACGACCGTTCTTGTCGTTCCAACAGAACCATTACCGGTGAGTCCCGCACAAAGCACAATCTCATTGGCAACGCAAGAAAAGAAAAAGATATCAAAAGATAAACTAAGACCAAACACAGCTGGAGCAAACACACCGCCAGAAAGGACGTCATCCTTGAGTACTCGGTCATCAACTGCAACTCTGTCTTTGGTCAAGGGTGTTGACGATGATAGCTCATCGCTGGGAAGCAAAAGTGACCGAAGCACACCTCGTACACAGAAACAGTTGCACAGGACCAGCTTCTTGCCATTTGCGTTGCCGATCGACCCTGACGCACGCACAGCCATTGATGCGGATATCCATCAAAGACACAATGTTAGGATTCTGTTGGAGTATCTGGAAGATTTAAGCTTGCTCAATCCTGATCAACGAAGATTGAATGATTGGCTTGATAGACCAAGATCAGAGTCTATAAGCTCACAAGGCAGTTCATCGTACATGCCGGCACTTTCTCGATCGGGAAGCGAGAGTGCATCTTCGATTTCAAACTCAACTAGACCTTCGTCAGATGATGAAAGTCAAGCCAAAATCACATCATGTACTTCTTTGAGCAGCATTCGGGAAAAGCAAGATTCAGGTTCGGTCAATCAGCCTGAACCTGTTTTGGCGCCAGTTGCGGTAAAAGATGATGCGATCAGACGAGCAAATATCATTGGCGAAATCATTGCAACGGAACAGACGTACGTCAAGACGTTGGGAGAACTGATTGATATTTACATTATCCCCTCAACAAAAGTTGACGCACACAATCAACCACAAATCCCAATCTCGGAACGAAGGATCGTGTTTGGAAATGTGGAAGCCATTCAGCATTTCCATAGTCAAGCATTACTGCCTTCTTTGTGTTCTGCTGCGCAAGAGTTACTCGATAAGCAAGGCGAAAGACCTGATGCAAATGATGCAAAAGCAGTGGAAGCCTTTAATGCGTTAACTGCACAAGTTGCAGAATCCATTGCTCAAACGTTTGAGAGGCATGTGGCATTCTTCCGTATGTACACAGCTTACGTTAACAATGTAGAAAGTGGTCAAGCTCGGGTTGCCTCTTGGCTTTCAACAACGACACCTTCTGCTCCTTATCTACGAGCAGGTTATTCGATGAGCAATCTACGCCGTGAAGCTGCTCCTATGTCCAAGAGCTTCGACACTTTCCAACACAATGCGCTTGGAGCGGGAAAACTTGAATCTGAATCACTTGCTTTGCAAAGTAAGGATCGTAAACGGATCAAATTATTCTTGCAACGTGCAAGGTTGGACAAGAATCATTCACAAATTTCGTTGGAAGCATATTTGCATCTTCCCGTCCAACGTGTTCCTCGTTATCGTCTTTTATTTGAGGATCTCGTGAAGTGTTGTCCTTCAGAACGGTTAAAGGACGGAAGGTCGATCATCAATGCGTTAGGATCGATCAACTCGATTGCAACAATGATGAACGAGAGCAAGCGTCAATGCGAGATGAACAGAAGACTGTTGAGATGGCAAGAAAGGATCCGCGGTACATTCCCGTCTCCATTGGTACAGCCGCACAGAAGATTATTACACGATGGTTCATTGGTCTTGACGAGGATCGTTACCAGAATCCCATCTTTCACTGCTCGTAGGGTGACAATCGTGGGCGATACAACAACGTACGAGTTGATGGAGGATCCCACCTTACTACAAATTGCAGATGCTGAACAACTCTCCTCTCAAACAAAAGCAGAAGATGATCAATCAAGAGGCCACAAACAACAGCAAGGTAGTACTGGCTCTTCGCAAAATTTTCCACCACCACCACTTCCACCAAAAGATCACAAGGATGCTTTGTTGCAAGTTCATCATCTCGAACAGCGTTTCGTTTCTACAGCCGTAGAAGTGATCTTGTGCAATGATATTTTGGTAATTTTGGAAGCATCGCATCCTATCGGATTTAGTTCAAGTATGAGCAGTGCTACTGCTGCAAATTTGACCCTTTTCACCGTGATGAGAATGGAAGGTGAAGCAAAAGTGGTTGATGAAAGAACGTTGAGGATTGGCGATGCAGAAAAGATTTACTACCTTACTGCTAAAAACAGAAAGGAAGCCGAGGAATGGCAAAGATCATTTGCCATTGCAACTCGAAGGCCATCTATGTGAGGCAATTCTTGATTTCAATAAAACTGTATTTGTAGTTTGAACCCATGTCACGACATGTGTATTGTAGATAGAGATTAAAATGAATCCTTCTTTTCTTTGACATCTTCGAATCTAAAGAGTGAGATCCGCATTCCCGTGGCGAAGAGGCTATCGCGTTGTCCTTATGTTCGTCAGATTAGCGACCATGATCTAACTTTTGTCAAGACAAAGATCGCTCGCGCTAGCGAAATAAAAAGATAAAATTACTATAGCGCCGGGGTCAAAAATTGCTTATTCCCGGCGGGATTTGAACCCGCGACCCTTGTCTTGACAAAAGTTAGATCATGGTCGCTAATCTGACGAACATAAGGACAACGCGATAGCCTCTTCGCCACGGGAATCGGACGACATCTTTAGTGTGGACCCAATGTCGTATAAGTAAGCAATTGTATGCTTTGCTTATCCCCGCTTTCCGGCGCTAAATGAAACCTTAACTCCATCTGCTGCACACTTTTTATTGCTTGCATCATCAATATGCAATGCAACACACACTGTACGCACAGGCCTAAACCCTATGCGCAATTGCCGGAGATGAGCAGATATAAAAACAACAGTGGCCAAGTGCACTAAAACTGTTCATTCGTCTTGATGGCAATCATTGTAAGCAATACCCCATCTTCCACTTGGCCACCCACTACTTTATATCTGCTCAGCTTCACATCCCAGCCTAACCTTCCTTCACCAGTCGTAGATTTCGCTCCATCTTCTCGAAGCTGAAAAGGAATGGTAAAGCGCTCCGTTCAAAATGTCCTCAAGTCCGCCTTCAAGAGCGAATCGGGAAGATGATGCCGAAGAGCTTTCAGCTCGTCAAGATAGTAATGCAATTTTAGAATCAATGATTCAACATATATTTGATAACGAAGAAGAGGAAAACAGTGATCCAAATATGGATGAAATTTGGGCAGATGTGCCAAATGAAATGGATGAAGAGATGGATGACGAGCCAGACTTCATCGAAGAAGGCGATCCAGATTACGATGAATACATCCCAGGTGAGGATGACGAGTTCTTCCCCGATGAAGATGATGAGGATGAAGATGAGTGAGTAGAGGATGAGTGGCACTTCAATACTGCATATATGCTGATAAACCCATTATCCACAGTGAGGACGTGTACATCGACATGGATGAGGAAGAGGAGGACGAAGACGAAGACAACGACGAGGATGAGGAAGAAGAGGGTGCAGAAGATGAAGACACTCAGGTAATTGATCTTTCCAATCTATTGCAAGCAGCAATTCAAGAAAGTTCAAACAACGAAGATGCAGAAGTTAGCAACGCAGTACGTATACTGGGCGATATGGGCGTACGCGGCTTGCGCTCCTTGCTGAGATCAGGTCGCATACAGATACGAAGTCGCAATGATGATGATGACGATGATGAAGAAGAAGATGATGACGAAGATGCTAGCTTTTATTATGGAGGTGCTAATCGCAGAGGTGCAACTACTCGTATGTCTGAATTTTGGGACCCGATCGAAGAACCAATCCCGGCAGGACAGGAACTGCTGTATGGTGGCGAATTCAAAAGACCGGCAAGAAGGCCAAGAGGAGCTGCCAAAAGCGCATTTGCTCCTTCGCATAATCTCGCAGATAGCATACAGAATCGCAAGAATGCATTAAGGCGAATAGATAAGCATGAATTGTCGTCCTTTGTTCCCAATACAAACGGAGCGGAAGTGGCACGATATCCGGCAAGATGCTATTGCGGTCAGTATAGTGAGGATTCTTCTTTCTTCTATACATGCACGCAAGACTTTAAGGTGCACTTGTACGATACCACAGCGAACCCATACAAGAAGCTGCATCGGAATGAGGGTGCGCCATACAGTTCGAGGCACTTGACGTCATTGAAGTCGATCAAAACGATTCAAGGAATACAAGGAAGCTGGACAATCACAGATGCTAATCTGTCTCCGGATAATCAGTGGATGATCTATTCGTCCATCAACCCATTCGTATATCTTGTTCCCACCCGTCAAGAGGTTGAAACACAAGGACGCGAAAATCAGGTGAAGCTGGACTTCAGCAATGATGGAAATGATGATGCAGGGGTGAGATGGAGAAATGGGGTAAGGACGTAATGTCAGGGAGTAAGAAGAGAATGCTGACCCTTCCCTTTGGCCTTTCTACAGATCTGGTCGATTCGGTTCTCCGGTGATTCTCGCGAGATCGTAGCTGGTGCACACTTCGGTGATATTTACGTTTACGATATCGAAGCCCGAAGAAGAGTATTGAAAGTCGAAGGACATTCTGATGATGTCAACGCAGTGGCTTTTGCTGACACAGCGAGTAGTAACGTTCTAATCAGTGGTAGTGATGATTCGTTTGTCAAAGTATGGGATCGAAGATCTCTATCGGGCGGAAAGCCAGCAGGCGTTTTCTGCGGACATACAGAGGGTGTTACTTACTTGGATTCCAAGGGTGATGGAAGGTATTGTATATCCAACGGAAAGGATCAAAGTCTGAAGTTGTGGGATCTACGCAAGATGGTGAGCACGACCGAATTTGATAGTCTACCGTCAAAGGATTACGGATTACGTCAATGGGATTACAGAAATATGTATTACAAAAAGCCAAGATACGATTCTCATCCGAATGATTGTTCGGTGATGACTTACCGTGGACACGCTGTCTTGCGCACTTTAATCCGTTGCCATTTCAGTCCTATTGCTACTACTGGTCAAAAGTACATTTATTCGGGAAGTGCAGATGGACGTATACATATTTGGTCTTTGGATGGAAGGGTGGTTCAAGTATTGGATCGATCCAAGGTAGTCCCTCTTTCCAAACCCGGTACAACAGAAGCCTCTGATCCTTCGGCACCGGATGTGACAGATGATGCATTCGATGCAGAAGAAGGTGATGAAAACCTTCGAAGAAGCACTAGAGCGGGAAGATATGCTCATTCGCATTCGTGGTACTCAAATTCATCAGAAATGAGCACAGTGCGGGATGTCAGTTGGCATTCGAGCGAGCCAACGTTGATGTCATGTGCATGGACAGGATCAGACGGTCAATCAGGAAGCATTGCCAAACATGAATGGAAGGGTTTCGGTAAGAATGGTCTCTCGTTGGAAGATGCGATCGAGAAATCCATTGCGGAGGCGGATTTTTGATGTTTGAACACATACAATCATTGTTTCTTATTAATACATCTGTGTACATTTTGTTGTGATACGTCTTAAACTTTAGGGCCTTTTCGTATTAGGATTGCCAGCATGACGCTTGTGGCAGCAGAAAGAGAGAACCAAGTGGCAGCATACACTGCATGTTGGTTACGCAATTCGACCGTTGCAGCACGTCCAATTGGCAATCCATTCTGCAGGTATCGTGAAGCCTCTCCCAAATTTCCTTCAAAGATCTGTTCCATGTAGACTGGTAGCACACTCCTTGTGCCCCCGGTTGATTCTAGACCCAGCATCGATTTAACACTATCGGCAACACCATGCGAAGGCGTATATGTATCCTGATCCTCTTCTTCGCCAGAAAAGTATTGCACCATTTCATCTACATCTGCAAAGTACCATACGTGTCGAGCAGGATCATTGACCGGCGTGAAAGAGTTGCGTTCTTTCTTTCGCGGTAGAAGCAAGAGATGCGTAGCAGTCGGGGTGTTGAATGCGGTATCCATTAGTCGCCAAGTAGAAGGATCCGATCGGAAATTGAGAATCTTCTCTTTGGGAACGAAACCACGATCGACTATGATATCTCCTCCTCCTGCATCTCTTTGCAGGGGCTGTAGAACATGATAGCCCATCTGTCCATCTCGAACTCTTGGGCCTAAGAAGATTGTGTTTTGTGGTGTAGGTGGAGGAAATGATCCGGAAATGGTAAAGAGTCGATTTGTGTAATGTTCTAGAAGCATATCCAAGTCGATGTTCTTGGGTAGACTTAATGGTTCACGTTTCAGCTTTGATTCCAATTCATCGATCAAATCCAGTTTCCATCTCAATCTCTTAATTTGCCAAATGCCCAAATAGAGCGTCACAATCGGCATTGCTCCCAACAACCACACTGCAGGCCTTTGATACCATCTTGGAGGTCGTTTGGCGCGTTGATTAGGTCCTTCGTCATATTCCTCACCGTAGCTTGCAGTGGAAGATGATAATAATCTAATTGAGATTGGTGAAATGCTTCTTGCATTGCAGGGTGGGAGGCACAAGGCACTTTTGGACGAGGAAGCGAAATCAGATGGGCTGTAGTGCGCCCGAAAAAGGCGTTGATTCGGCGCTGAATATAAGGTAGTCTGTTGAGCATATTGCGATAAAGCTGCTCTCCTCAGCACATGCTGGGCTCTAAATGCCATCTTTGTGATGAGAGTGGCTTTGTGTTCGTAGCGGAAAGTAGGAAGTTACGTTAGCAAAAGATTCTTCTGAGAGCCTAGCATGCTTATGTAATTGGTGGAGCTGTGTAAGATCAATGAGCATTGGAATACGCGTGCGTGCATACAGTCAGGTTTGCACGTGTGTACGCCTACGCTTTCTACCTCACGGTATCTGATCGTCCTTCTTTTGCTGAATAAATGCACATCTTGAAGCTCATTCAGAACCAAAACATCCCTAAAAGCATCTTTCAAAGCTCTTGATATCTCTCAGCATAGTCAAAAAATCATCATGAGCAATCCTTTCTTTTCGATGATCGCCCCTGTTTTAGACGAAGTAGCAGAAGAAATGGATAAAGCACACGAGCAAGTTCAAGGGCAAAGCAAAGAAGTTGCTGACAACACACTGAAGGAATCATATGCTCTACAAAGAAAGATGCAAATGGACAGGTAAGGAAAGGTGCTTTTCTTGAAAAGAGAGATATGGTTGTTCAAAATATTTTCTTTTCCAGCCAAATTGCTTTTGACAAATTTGTTGCAGTAGAAAACGAATGCAACAAGCTAATCGCTAGGAATCTCAAGAACATCTTGAATGTGGTAAAGAGTATCGAGGTATGTCAGAGTCCTTGTCAAATCAATTCCGATTGGTAATACTCACATAGCAGATCTTTTGTTCATTTTGTTCACAGACGGGTATAAAGGCATGTGAACTACGCTATGGCACCATATTCAATGACGAGGCGACGCAAGCATTTATCGTCCGCATGAATGAGTTCAGCAAGCTCATCGAAGAACATGGAGTGGCTTCTGGCAATTGATAGCAGAAAAAGCAATAATACATCGTTTAACCTTCAAATATGAATCCAGAGGTGCATATATTCGCATTTTGTGTCACCATCCACGCCAAACACGAGAGTTTGGCAATCAGAGAGATTTTAAATGAACGAGTAGTATCGAAGCCGCACTGAGCTGTTCGTGAAATAAATATAAGTCTTCGATGACCATCATTGCCAATCTATGCTGTTCACAGTCGATGGCAGCCAGTCGTGATATTTCACGCGTGGAAAACAAGCGTAAGAGTATTGGACCTCGTTCGCTTACTAAGCATGATAATTTTTTTTTCCATGCAAGAGTGGAGTGTTGTAGAGTAACATTCGCTCCAATACTTCCATCATGTCCTCATTCAAAAGGCGGTTGCCGGGCAATGCGAAAGCCCGAGCTCAGGCCTCTCCGACAGGAGTGTTGAACACGACTGTTGATGGCAAAACTGATGTTGCTTCCAGCTCCAGCATTGCGGGCAGCCCCAATGCAGATCAGACCATCCCACCAAGCAATGATGACCGAACAAAATCTATCTCGAACGCTCTTCCAATAGGTCTGAGACCATCTCCGTTTCCCTCAATCGTTCCACTTTTCTCATCTGGACTGGCTTCTGTTGATGATCTGATATGCGGACATGGAATACCTTCTTCAAGTGTTCTAGCACTCTGTCCAGCGATCGGTCTGACAAGCATTAGTGCAGAGAGTGGATTCGGAGCACCTTCCAACAATCAAGAAGAGGTCATAAATTCATCCAAGCGTGCAACTTCTTCGAGGTCAACAATCGAAGCGTTACAGCAAGCTGAGACAACATTACTGGATATGCTAGCCTATGGTATTGCTCAAGGACTTATCGCCGGACACAGGAACTTGGTTCTCGGACAAAATGCACGAGAAGTAGTAGAGAAACGTGTACCAATGCGAATCTCTTCTCGTGATTCGACTGCAAAAGAAGAACAGGAAGAGAAAGAGGAAGATATGAAGATAGCCTTCCGATACGCCCACCGCCCTAAATTCAAGACCACTGTAGATGAGCCAAGCTTCGCGGAGGGTAGCACACCGTTTGATTCGATCTCTCTGGAGCACCGTTTTAGGGCTCCCTTTGATATGAGTAAAAGGCTACCGAACGAAGATATCCAACGAGCGGAAGAGAGTGAGAAGGAAGACGGTCTCTGTATACTCAATAGTACCAAATATGAAGAGATCCTGCAAGCGATCGATAAGGAGATCCAGAGGAATAGCAAGTTAAACCTCTCCAAAGCTTCAGCCATACGTATTCATCTCGTTTCGCTCGGTTCCAAAGCATTCTGCAAAGCAGGGGAAAGCTTCGATCGAAGGATTGTGCAACTTTCTCGATTTTTGATGCAAATTCGAAAGCGAGTAAAAGCTGCAACGATCGAAAACAATACATCCGGTAATTCTGCAACGTTGCATATCATCTGTACGGCATCAATCTCTGCCGATTTGCTTCATCCTCCTCGCACAACCTTCGTCACCCAACATCTGCTCCGATTCTTTGATGCGCAATTACTCCTATCCGATTTTGCAAATGATGAACGATTAAAGAATGCTTATGCAGGGTATGGGGGTAGTGTATGCCTGTTGAAAGGCCCTTCGATTGCCGCCATTCTGCCGCCCGGAGAGCATCGAAGTATCCTACGTGGTGGAGGCGGAGAAGCTGGCGTAGAGAATGATGTGGGATGGAGAAGAAGGAAACGTGGAAGAGGATTGGTGCTGGAAACGTTGCACGAAGATGTGGACGCAGGTCAAAATGCAACAGCCGATACTTCTAAAGATGCCAAACCGACAAAGCCTTCTCATAGCGATGATATTGAAGATACAGCACGACTATTGCCCAGGAAGACTGTACCAGTCAAGAGCGCTGCTGCTACCGATCACACTCACGAAGCAGATGTCAAGACTGGAGTGCAAGAGGGTGTAACGATCACATCGCCTTCATCACGACCCAAAGTAGGAGCCAGTACCAAACCAAGTCCTAAGAAGTTCGAAGGTTTAAAGTCACTACGCGAACGTGGTCTTCGTGCGGCAGCAGCCGCAGCAGCTGCTTCTGGATCGGATTCAGAACAGACGGAAGGCCAGAAAAAGCAATGATTCAACTCAGTGTATGCTAGGTAATATGAATACATCTGAGGGATGAATATTTTGATTAGTGATAAGGTACATTCTCGGCATGAAATCCTTCCTTTCATCAGGGCACTAAAGAACAGAGCTAAAGCGAGGAAAGATCCTACTCGCTACATGAATCGCACACTCGTTTGTGTGATTCTATGGTTAGCCTACAAATGATGCCCAATATTGATTGTCAATCGTGATAGATGAACGGTTAGGAGCTATTGGAGACTCCGTCTTCATTATCTCTAATTTGATCGTTTATCAATATCATTCTGTTTGGATCGACATACATACAAACAATCATGATGTGAATTTGTCTCAAAGTATTGCACGTGTATTTCATCATTGGTCATCCATTTATCCGATCCGTTATCATCATGTCTTGCCTGATTGTCTCTGGCCTGCACGGTGAATTCCGCTAAGTATGGTCCTGCTGCAAGATGGGTGTCCCAAGAAATGTGCGTTAAAGAAAGAATAATTCCGCAAATGGTGCACTCCGACGCTAACAATTAAAATCTTTGGCCGCTGCGTTGAAATGCCAGGAACTATAGCGGGAATTTTTCGCGCTTGCATCTCATCCGTCAGCCACATAGCCCCGTGCAATAATAGAGAGTGTCTGCAGGCGTCCGCATTCCCATTCTTCTGATGCAATTAACTAGAGCCAACAGGATTAAATGTATGCAAGTAAGGCATGCGAGCACTTGAACGCATATACCGACATCCAAACAAGGTTATTTATCGCAATAATAAGGATTCCTCGTTTCATCTTTTTTAAGAAGAGGATATGATTTCATCAACAGAAAATCTCGCATCAAGTGTGATGAAGTGCCATATTATCAAGCACGAAATTGTGACAATAGAGATGTGTAGCAAGCAAGAGAGGGACACAGTAGGCCTAGGCCAAGATGGAGGAGAGCTCTCTTTGTGATGGATACCAGATCCCAGAAGGCTAAAACCTCTTCACTGCGTCATATAGTTGGGTTACTTTGACTTGTTGATGCATTCAAGCCAGACTAGCATTGTTCCGAGTATGTGTACATCCAGTGCCCGATCCCGTATCATACTTCAATTTGACAAGCAGACTTCTTTCTTTGAAGAAGAGTAAGAGCCCGTTTGCCACTCTTACCCTCTTACCCAACCCTCTATGCATGCCTGGCACCTGTCTATTCCAGGTCCGATTCAGAGAGAGACAGAGAGAGATTTCCTCCTTCACTCACCTGATCAACCTTCTTTGCCGGTCAAAACATTGATAGCATACATACGCAAATCTGTGTGCATTTACGCACTGTTTTATCCCGCAATCCTTCTTCCTCTCTCACACACAAGCATATGCAAAAGGTTTAGCCTCTTTGTTTTGACATAGGGGAAGGTTCATCCGTAGTGTCGCTTTTGATAGAGGATATCATTTTGTTTTTTTCTGGTTGTTGTTGTCAACTTTTGGATATCTTTCCTTTCTTTTTCGCCATATCAGTCTTCACCTCCATTCATCCTCCTTTCGTCCCTGGTCTCGATGTCATCATTCGTTTGAAGCAATCATTCGACCACTCTCATCCTTCTCTTTTCGACACATTCGACAAATTTGTCAGCAAACATCGATAGCGATTACAAGAAGCTACTCTGACATCATTGTTCGAACACATTCATCCTTCATTTACCGATCCTCGACTCTCGTTTCACTAGACACTCGCCAACGATGCCTCGCATTCCCGTTAGGACGGAGCCATACACAAGCCCTTCGAGGCAACATCGACACTATAAAAACAAACGAGATCAAGTTCTGAGAGCATTAGGAAAAGCTGCATATATCAATGGAAGTCATTTTGCAATCATGTGGGTTTCAGCCCGTGGTGATGTTGAGACATATGCATCGGAAGCATTGCAAGGTCGACTGGATGATTGGTTCATCAAAAGAGGAATAACTGATGAAGCAAAAGAACTCGTTCGTGCTTCCCGTAATAGCTTGACAAGAGCACCACCTCCAGCATTCGACATCGATGATGAGAATTTCGACGATGATGAAGATGCAGCAAGCGATGATGAGACTAGAACATTGGGGAGAAGTTTAAAGATGTCTCAATCAGCTGATAACACACCTCTACTACAGAGTGATGTCTTTGGAGAAAATCGCCCGACTCTAGAACGCAGTGCATCAACTACAACCAACATGAGAGCAAGACGTATGATGGCACCCTTGGATACAAATGGAGCAAATGATTTTTACCGTGGAACTCAAGATCCATCGTCAGCAGGAACGCCATTGTCCGTACCTCATTCAGCTATGGGAATGTCTTTCAGAAGCCCTTTTGGATTTGAGAATGAATTCCTACCTGTTCCTCATACTGCGCCTCTGCGAAATGACTTGCCTCTACCGTCTCCATACATGCGCACGCCTTTCTCCCGCACCATGTCAAGCTCAATCCTAGGAAGTGCGCCTCAGTCAGCAAAGTTGGTGGAGACGACATTCAAAAATGCTGCCGCTCGTACTGCTTTCTTGGAGCTACGGTTTAGCCAGCTACAACAAGGAATGTGCAAAACAGTAGCAAAAGCATGGATCAAAGTGATTGAACCAAAGAAGCAAACTCGTTGTCCTTACAACAAAGGTGAAGAAGGTAAACCAGATTGGTGGCCTGAAGGAGTGCGTCACAAAGAGCCAGACCATCTCATGAAGCCAGAACGTCATGAGTTGCTACTCACCATTCTTCGAAGCTCGAAAATCAAAGTAGCAAGATTACAATTAGCAACAGCAGAAGTTGTTGCTTTGATCAAAGCTGATAAAGTCAGCCTTTTGATGGATGTATACCGCATTGCCCGTGAAGAAGAAAAGATGCGAGAAAAGGGTCTAGAAACAGATAAGGAATGTAGCGTGCAAGTAAGCACCTTGGAGGGATGGTCGGAAGCAGACCAATGCGCCATCGCAACCGAAAAAGGAGAAGGTGAAGAAGGCACAACCTCAGAACAACGGGCAGACGCAGACGAGAGCACAGAAAATCCCCGAAAGAGGTCCGGTGTTCAGATTGGCCGATCTGCTTCTACATCGGCTGCTTCCCGACCAAAGAGACAAAATGTTGGCGCTTCAATCGAGACACCGCCATACCTATTCGGATCAGGATTCAAACCAGCCGAGCAACCGTCTCAAATTCCTACTGTTCCTCGTCGTCCTCACAACACTGCTCAGACATGGTTGTTGCACGAAGCTACTAGAAATGGAATCAAGAGGACTTCAGTATCCAGTCACACTTTATCGGGTAACCCTTCAGCTACGATTGCAGCAGCAAATGCGAATGCAAACTCCAACGTCTCCTTCCAAAACCATACATGGCAACAGCAATACCAACAGCAGATGCAAAATCAACAACGTCAATTTGCAGCTGGTAATGAGGAACAAAATCAACAGCAACTATTGCAGCAAAATTACGGTTTGGTCACGCCATTGAGCGGTAATGCACAATTGATGGATCCTTCCTTCTTGACTGCAACCAAAGAAGGCGAACCTAGCGAAGCTGTTGCGGGTTACATGTCTGCACCGACCGGACATGCTCAATTGTACCCTCATATGCCATTCAATGCTATGTACAATCTTCACATGCCGAGAAGCAATGGTCAGGAATCGCATCAACCGCAAGCATCTGGTTCGCAAACACAGCTTCAAGATCAAAGGCAGTTGCCTCAATCCAGTCAAAATACCATGGAAATCATGCAAATGCAAGCAGGTCAAAATATGTACGGAATGGATGCTTCGACGTCTGCATCAGCAGGAGGAGCATTGGGCTTACACGGCTTGAATGGTATGCAATGGAGCAACAATGCTGATTCGTATAGCAACTACACTGGAGCCGTTCAATCAACGAGCAACACACAAGCTGGAGCTGGTGAATGGTGGCAGCAAAGCATGCAACATCCACAGCACCAACAGCATCAACAACAGACTCCTCTCTCTGTTCAGCGTCAACAACAATCGGCTGATAGAACTCAAGTCAGCAGAGACGATCACGGTGCTGGAGATGCAACTTTTGATACCAGTTTCGCATCAACAATCGAGAGTGCTGGACCTGCCACACCACCACAGAGCAGCGCACACCATTCCACAAACGATAAACAGGCGAACAAAACGGCAAACGACTTCACACAGCGAGGAGTTGTATCTCATCCGACTCATCAGTCCAATCAGGCAACGATGAATGCATTTGAAGGATGGATGTACGGCAAGCAGGGCTGATATTTGTTGTGCTCTCTTTCAGCCTGGTCTACATTTTATTTTTATGTTTTTCACACATACTGGAATCCGATTCCGGCGATACCTATTTTTTTCTCATTCATTCATGGCACTTCGTCTTAATCATAATCGCTTTATCTAGATATACCTTTCATTGAACTTTTGGTTTAACCTCTGTCTATTATTGTTTTGGTTAGTACCTATACTCTTCATCATCAATCATTTGTACCAACGCATTTCAATCAATCCATTCATCTATGAAGCAGAGGAAGTGATGTAAAAAGGATAAGCTTTGCAGGCGTGTTAGAGATTGCGTTGCTTCCTGGGCGCGATATACGCGTTCATGCACGATTAGGCAGCATCACAGGCTTATTTCCGATGAAATGGATGGCGTCAGGAAGAAATGCACTCTTCACTCAAAACGATCAACTACATGTACATGATGACAAGATGTCAAATACAAAGAGTATGACGACATCAAACGTTCAATTGGCACGATGTGAGCCAACGATTGCGATCAATCGAACGCCATCCAATAAACTACACGAGATTGTAGAACCAGTCTTGATTTCACAAAAGCCAAAAATACGGAATTGGGGAGGAACATTTACGAGTACACCAGCATGTTTGTTTCAGCCAAAGACGGTATTGCAATGTTGTGCGATCATCGAGCTGGCTAGACGGATGGGAAATATAGAATGTAGAGCATTGGGAAGAGGACATAGTCCGGGTGATTTACCATTCACGCAAGGATGGCTATTACAGATGGATAATCTATCGGGATTGGTGGCGATCGATACAAGTGTTCCAACGGCTACTGTCTTGGCAGGAACGTACGTTTCGGACATGCATGGAATGCTGGAAAATGCTGCTGTCCCGTTAGGCATGCCCAATCTGGGATCGATCTCTGAACAAACGATTGGAGGCTTGATCTCTACGGCTACACATGGAACTGGATATTCTTTCCCAGTCATCTCAGCTGCTGTCGAGTCAATGCGCATCATTTGCGCTCTCGATGAGGCAGAAGGAGGAACGCAAGTGATCTCGTGTAGTCGAAAACAAAACGCAGATCTGTTCAATGCAACTTTGTGTGGTTTGGGAGCAACTGGTTTGCTTGTGGAGGTGACGATCAAAGTGGATCATTGGTTCAAATTGAAACAAATTTCGGAAGAATGCAAATTTGAAGATTTGATTGGACCGGAAACGAGTACGCCCAGTATTGCAACTTACTGGTCTGCTGATCAAATGGATGAGCATACATTGCCTATGCTGCAAAGTAGATCAAAAAGAGCTGCATTAAAGGGAATACAAAAGGCAAAGGAACTGATTGGTGTCAATGAGGACAGTGTAGATGCTAATGATGGTCTCGCAATCAAGCGTCCAATGTCTCTTGGAAAGCTACTAGCTCATAAACCTCATCTTGTTCCGGGCTGTCCAGCTTCAAGATTACCAAAATACCACACCAAAGACCCAAGCTCAATATACCCGATCGATAGTGTCAACAGTGAGATTGAAAAGGATGAATTGGACGAAGAGACAAGGGTGGCCCAATCCAGGCTGGAAACTCTAGGCCAATCTTCGCAACATGTCCGGATCGCATGGGTTCCACATGCAGGTATGTGCACTGTGATGAGGATGAATAAGACTTTGGAGCCGATTCAGGCACCCGGAGTGTTTTCAAGAGTATATGGACGTGTTGTTGGATATCACTTCCTGCAATTGCTCATATTCATGTCAAGGTATCGACCGAGTATGCTAGGCAATGTGAACAGATTTGCCTATTGGCTCACTCATCCGTCCAGACCTTCTGACCCCTCCGAATCATCGGTCCCAGCCAAGCCGATCGCAGCTGATGCAAATCAAAAGGCCATCACTGAGGATCCTTCTCAGTTTGCAAATGGCACATTTGACCCAACCCGACTAGGATCTTCGTCATCGCTCAATCGTGATCCTGAACCGTTGAATCCGACCAATCCACGCAGCGTGCTGGTCGATGCAGCACCAAGGGTGTTCAATTTCGATTGTCTGTTTCAACAATATACCAACGAATGGGCCATTCCACTCTCATGCCTTGGCAGTACATTACGTGCAATGCGCGATTGGTTGAAAGAAGAAGAAGAAATCTCCAAACGTGGAGGAGGAGAACAAGTTCATTTCCCCGTTGAAATTCGTTTTGTCGATGCAGATGGAATTTGGCTAAGTCCTTGTCATGGAAGAAAGACGGTTTATATCGGAATTGTGCAATATAGACCGTACGATTTGCCGATCAAATATCGAAGTTTGTTTGCCAAATTTGAAGTTTTAATGCGTCATTTCGGTGGAAGACCTCATTGGGCCAAAGCACATACTTGTGGACCGACTGAATTGGCAAGATTGTATCCAAATCTAAGCGACTTTTTGGCTTTGCGTAAATCAAAAGATCCCGATGGAATCTTTTTGAATCCTTATGTTCGCAGACATCTTTTGGGCGATCTGAGAGCTGAGGCCAGTCCGAGGATCTTCAAATCGAGGCTATGATTACTGTACTATAGCTAATTGTAAATTTGACTTTTCCGAACAAACATTCTCTAGAAGATCAACAAAATTAGTGGGAGTCTAAATTTAGTAAAGCAGGCCGAGGTAAGTGTGAAATGAAGGGTGTTTGTGATTGTGATCAAGCCACTTGGGAAAATTCTTCTAGCGAGAGATGCATTCGGCATAATAACCCCCTTGATGCTGTACACTTGCCTGCCGCCTTGTCCCGCCGGTAAGAAAAAAAGATAAAAATACTCCATAAATTTGACACACGCTAGCAAATCACCAATTCGCCGGCGGATCAACAGTGGCGGGCATCTTGGCTGAGGGAATGTCAAAAAGTAAGGATTATATTTATAGATATCAACCTCCGACCTGTCCCTATTTCTTTAGCTTTGTTTTTGCATAATAACAGCAGCAATGATGCCTGCCTGACTGTCTGCTCTTTTTGTTGTTTGTTAGTGTGATTGAATGACGTACACACACTAATTACTTCACTCAATCTATTGGGATTTGTCAAGTCCCTTGCACATAATGAAAGAAAAGATATACGATGCATCATAACAAAGATGTGATACTTTGACTGAATATGCGCATTTTGAGGGGATTGAATTGGAATGATTCAATCCAATCTCCTAAACATAACAAAGAGGGGTAGTAATCTCCCATCAACAATCATCATCACTGTCCCTGATTCAATCTCCTGATCATACAAATCTACTCTTCACATCCATGTCTAACATTTGATCGCATCCCTAACAACGAAACACACCTTCAAGATGAACTTTAGTTCATACTTTCTCATCCTTTTCTCCATTGCGACACTTCTAATCAGCACAAATGCAGAATCATCACGAATAGAATCACTGTCAAAGCGACATCCAGAAGATAAATGCGGTGGAAAACGAATGTTTTACACACCACTCATCCGTAGATCGGATGAAGAAGGTGAGTTAAAATTGATGAGAAAGACAAGTTGAAACTTACTGACAACTATGCCTCTCATAGAAATTGCCGTTTGTGATTCTTCCTGTTCACCAATCCAAAGTGTAAAATTATCATCATCATCTCCGGGTGCACAAAGACGAATGCATAAAAAGCAAGCAAGGCGAAGAGCAATCACAGAATCAGAGTTTCAACAATCAACTTCGATTTGGCAATCAAAAATGTCCAATTTGTATACGTGTGACGATACGAAAACATGGCCAGAAGAGGGCATACCGGAAAACGTGAAGGATAACTTCCCTTTCAATATGCGGACTTGCTTTTATGATCAAGCCGATACGGACAAAGAAGAATTCAAAGCACAGAATACGTTTGAACAGGTGAGTAGACAATCTGTATATAATCAAAGCAAGACGGCTTTACTGACAATTCATCCCACCATTAGGCCTGCAAAGCTGCAAACGGAGTGTTTACCAGACCGCTGCACCATTCTTGGTAGACAGCCATCCAAACCACTCAATGTACAATATCAATCATACTACACATCAGCACTAGATACCTTCACAGCATACATTACATCATTTGTACATTAATACACATCATTGAGATACCTAGAACATGACAATCATCGTCTTTTGTAAATGCATGGCTTGAGAATCGCTTGGCCACTTTCGACTAATGCGTCCAGATCAGCTTGGGAAGAGTAAGGCAAAGTCCATTGCGAGGATGGCTTTTTGTGAAAGGTAAAGATGATAAAGTGCGTATTGCTTGCGTCTTCTTTGTTGAATTTGAATCCAAGAGATTCAACAATCTCAATGAATTTCTTCTTGTCCGTAAAACGACTGGTAACTTCTGCAATAATCAATTCGCCAAACGGTCGAACGACTCGACTTGCTTCACGTATTTTGTCAACCCAATTGGTCGCCATCAAACTCAGGCAGAATACGGCAACGTCTACGACTCTGGCCGCATCTTCATCAGTAGTAATATGAGCGCCTATCGAAGCTACTTTACCAGGTAAGGGCAAAACACCAACTTGTGCAACGTCTAAGCCTTTCACGAATCCATCTTGACTGTCCAAAAGATCATAGCTCATCACCCGTGGTCGGATCGACCTATCTTCGCTCAGCCATTTGCCAAGCAAGCCTTCGCCAGCACCCAAATCCACAATTAATGCACCTCTCGCAAATCGTCCATTTCCAAACTTCGCATCTGCATGATTACCAGTTTGCTTCTTTCCGCCATTCTTTGCTTTTCCGTTCGTCTGTTGTTGCTGTTGCGCAACATTGTGTGATCCACTCTCTGCTTCTCTTTGTGCATCCCTAATCAATTCAAATATCTGTTTGACCGGAACTTTTGGCCAACTTTTCACCTGTTCGCGAAAGCCTTCATGATATTCTTCGAATTTGATCGGATCATTTTGAATCATCGCAAGTGTATTTGTGGAAGATGTGGTATACATTGTTTCATTGATTTGTCGAAATCTGGCCCCGGATAATTTTGAGGTGAGCGAACTGCGTGGTTGAGATTGCGGGGTGGGAACTATTTCAGAAGGCTTGGCCGGAGCAGGTACATTGTTTACTTTGGGTTGACTGTGATCATCAGATTGTTGTGCAGACGGTTGATTTGCTGATGCTTCTTCTTGCAGTCTTTGCTGCTTGCGTAGCTTCTTTCGTGCCTTCTTTGAAAGATGCTGAAGGGATGCATCTCCCATCGAAGTGTCTTCCTTTTCGGTGCTCATACCTCCATTCAATTGAACAGGCTCTGCTGCTGTGTCTGCTACAGGCTTCTCTGTACTTTTCGTTTTCTGCATAGCTGCTTTTGCTTTGACGGGAACAGCAAATGGGTCTGCTTTCCGCTTCTTCTTGTTTGCGCCATTTCCTCTTTCTGCCACATCTCCGACCGCCTTTTTCCCGTTAAGCATTGATTCTCTCGACTCTTCATTATCGTCGTCATTCCGCAACCCTCCAGAGCGTAGCTTTTCCTCTTCGTATTGATCACCAAGCTTCCTCTTTCCAACCAGTGCACCCTTCAATCTACGATCTTGTCGTGATTGTGCATCGATATGTATTCCATTATGATCATTCTCAGCTCCCAATCCTAGATTGACAGGTCGATGAACGAAAGGTTTTTCAATGCGAGGTTTACTGGATTTGGAAGTTGATCCATTAGCTGCTGCACTTAAAGCATCAAATTTGCTTCCTATTTCATCAGCCAATTTTGCACGTTCTAGCCGCAGTTGTTCTTGTATTCTTGCTATTTCCAGCTGCTCTTGTTCAGCGGCTGTACTGTTACCAGCCATAACGACTGTTATGAGATATCAACAAAGGAAGTTTCAAAGGTCATCCGTCATGATGGTATCCAACTCCCTGCCTGCAAATGAAGGAAGAATCAAAAATTCATCTTTAGCGTCCACTTCTTCAAAAATTTAAAAGGAGATTACATAAGCGCTCAATTGGACACTTTTTGACCGAGCACTCAAGTAAGGCACGATAGAAGCGTCCCACACGGATGCTTGGGTGCGGGGACTTACTAGCAGCGGAAGATGAAAAATAAACAATTCCCTTCGGGCAGCCCAGCCAAATCGGACGAGTGTCAAGCCGGGTAGAGTGCAGAGCTGTGAAAGATTCGGCTATAAGTTTTGCTTCGGCAACATAGCGCAGAGCGCAATGAGAATTTTATTTTCTTGAATGGGGTTTCATTAGCGCGAGATACGAGTGGAAAGTGCAGCTGATATGGTGAGAAAGTTGGAATTTTGATTGAAAAGAAATAATTAATTGAACAGGGCACAATCAGAGAAAAAAAAAGCCACCCTCTTCTTTTCGCGCCTTTTGTTACCTGCATTAGCGCTGTCTCTTTGCGTTTTACTACCCTTTCCCATTCAATCAAGCGTGGGGCTCCTTCATGTCATCAAAGCCCGTATTCGTTGATGGAAAATTGATGGTAATCAACAATTCATCCTCTTGACTTGATCATCATCATCAATCCCCCTCTCCGGAAGTTCTTCTGTTCAAAGGCGCGTTGACCGCGTTACAACGATCAAATAGGTTCCCTTTCATTCTCGACTTCATTTACTCAAGCCACCAATCCGCTTCCCCCTAAAAACTTTCGCCCCCCTTTTCGACATCCCGCACATTCTCCTCCATCCTCAACTTCGAAATACACAATGGGTTACGCAAGAAGAGTAAAGGGCTCTTTGCGCCAGCGTTGCCAAGCCTTCTGCAACTGGCTAGGACCTACGAAATGTGTTCTTTTAGGAGCATTTATCCTCTTTGGATCTTTCATCATTCAATTGCTTACATCGATTGGTGTCCCATACATCAAAGCATTTGATTTCTATCGATTCGATCTCAGCAATTATACGTTCGTCGAATTGGGAATGTGGGCAGCATGCAATGGACGTGAAGCATTCCTGATCCCAACAAGACCGGATCTCAATCAAGGTGAAGAATTTAATTGTCCACCGGCTGCTTGGGGTTGGCAAACTTTACGTTATTCCGGTATCACAAGAGCTTTTTTCGATAACAATCTCCCTAAAGCACTCATCATGCATCCAATCGCATGCTGTTTCACATTCTTCGCAATGGTAACAGCTTTGGTCACAATGAAACGACAAAAACAACATTTCTTATTGCCCATCTTTTCGTTCTTTTCTTGCTTGTTCGCTTTGGTCAGCTTTGTAATCGATTTGGCAACCTTTGTTCCAGCACGTCATAAGCTATTATCACCTGATGCTTACAACATTTTGGGAGCACTTGTGATCAGTACCAATTATGGACCGGCATTCTGGTTGAGTTTGACATGTTTCGTTTTGGACATTTTTGGCAATTCGATCATCATTGCAGGATATGGAATTTGGAGAATGCAAAGGAATCGTTCGCGTTGTAATTCCCAATATGAAAAAGATGCAGATATAGAAATGAGAGGTGGTTCACGTATGGCACGTCGTGGTTATTTCGCAAATGATTCTGTTGCCTCTCTCAGAGATCATTTGCCATACGACGAAAGAAAGATCACAGAAGGTGAACGTGGCTCAGGTACATTGTCTGCTATGTCAAAGCACAGTGTTGCATCCAGATCACAATCAGCCACACCAACTCAAACCCTTCAAGAAGTCACCCCAGCCGCTCATCATGAAGTCATTCCAGCCTCTCATCATGAAGAAGAGGAACATATTCAAGCACGTGATGAAGAAGAGGAAGATATGAACTCATCAGATGAAGACGATGACGGATATGATAGTGCGGTGAGCGCTTATGCAGATGCAAGAAGTGAAGTAGATGGCGCAAGTCGGAGTAGAGTGACACTTTCTTCGCCTACGATCGAATCAACGAGACGATCAAGCGACGGCGTATCGCGTGCAATTAAACGGAAACCCGTTCAAGGCTATTAAGCCAAGGTTCTTTTGTCTAGCATACATTCTTTTGATTTCTTCCACTGTTCATTTATTGCATTCGATTTCCCTTTCTCTCTTTATCTTCTCAGTGTGCCCCGTATCGCACCAATCCCTTGTACATACATACTCATTTGCTTTTGAGCGCTAAAAAGATTCCTGTCACCATTTACACGACGGAGGGTCAAAATGAATTGAGAGCAAATGACATAATCCGATCTTTTTTGTCCGATGTCCCAAGTTGACAACCAATGTCAAGAAGCTCAAGTACGAAGAACCCCGTTATTAATCTAGAAGTAAGGGTTTAGTTTTCTTGGCTTTCTATCAATCAGACAGACACGTGAATGAATGTCATTTCTATTCTATTCTCCTTATGGGGGATAAAAGTATGTAATGATAATCATGTAAAAAGCTTGGCAAAACAAAGGTATTCATTTGACAGTTCTAAAGACCGCCACGTTCTTGGCATTTTTGCGGATTGTGTAGCTGGGGGCGCCCGGCAGTGAACGGCACGGAAAAAGAAAGGTTGACAAAATTCTTCCTTTGCGCAAGTGCCTGGAAAGGTAATCAAAAGAAATTAAATGTGTTTATATGCTGTGCATTTGCCTTATGGTTTTTAAACACGCGCACGCACGGCAAAGGCACTGGAGAATTATTATACTTCACCAATCTATAAAGTCGGGTCTTGGCATTCTTGGCAAGTCGTACTTTTCCTCTTCCTCACCATACTACAAAACATTGACGTCAATCTTATCGAACAACAAATCATCCCCTTTCTCCTTTGGTCTTCTTTTCGATCACTACCATCACCATCACTATTGTTGGTAGCAATACAATCTTCGACAGACGATCCGTTTAAATAAGGTACAAAGTTGAAAGTGAACAAATCGACGTTCCTGAACTATACTCATTGTTATCAACTAGTACGACTTCAAAGAGGCCATCTCTATTGCGCGCGCGCATTCAAAATAACCACCAGACTTGGACATAGATCGACCTCGTTGCAATCAGGATGTCCTCAATCTCTGGAGATGCAAGCCTTCGTGCATCAGTGAGCACACCTTCCACTTCTTCTCCATTCGATAATCAAGCCTCTCCCGCCGGCAGTACACTGGCTACTTCAATGTCCTCCGGTTCTTCTCAACAAGGAGAAGAAGTCAAAATGATTCATTGCAGATGGGGCAACTGTCAAAAGACATACGATGATCCCGAAGATCTTTATCATCATTTATGCAACGATCATGTAGGACGCAAATCTACAAATAATCTTTGCTTGAGCTGCAAATGGGAAGGATGCGATGTTACATGTGCCAAGCGTGATCATATCACAAGTCATCTACGTGTTCATACTCCACTCAAACCACATGCTTGTGATGCTTGTGGAAAGCTTTTCAAACGACCACAAGATTTGAAGAAACATGAACGCATCCATACCGAACAACATCATCAAGCTAGGCAAATGAAGTATCAAACTGGTGGACCATCAAGCATGCATCCTTATGGAATGCAACATGCAATGGCAAGGTATGGTATGGATGGTGTCGCAGGTCCTGCCGCTGCAGCAGCAGCTGCAGCCGCCGCCGCCGCCACCTCAGGTCATCATTCCATGAGTGGTTGGGGCGGCAGAGCTCCCTACGATCAACATGGATACCATCATTCGACAGCTTTATACCATGGCTACGTGGACAACAGTCATCAACAACAAGGCATGTATCCATCCTTGCCCGGACAACAACGTCATGTCTCACCTGTAACTCATAATTCACTCTCACCATTGAGTTCTCATCTGGGTACGCCCGCTTCGGGCGGAAGCCCCGCTGCACATACTTATCGCGGCAGTATGGCAATGGGCAATGACGGCTATTCGGGCATGCAAGCAGAACGTCCAAAGGCACACGATGATCCAAATTCATATTCTTATCTTGCTCAAGGATCCTCTTTGGCTGGCTCAAAGAGATCCCATGAAGCCACAGCAAGTCTATTCGATGACGTCCGCCGTAAGCGCGTTGCGCCAACATATGACAACGTTATGGCCGAACGATTAGAACATTCGTTCGCCAACGGAATCGATGATGCAACACTTCATGCCATCTTGAGTTCGTTTGGAAACAGTAATGCTGAAGCTGAAGCTCAAAGTGCTTCTTTGTATCCATCGCTTGACTCACACCAACAAGCTCCTTCTGCTTCAACACTTGCAAATCAAGCCAAATATTCTCTTCCTGATGCTTTGAAGCAAACAGATTTGGCAGAATTGAACGCATTCTTGTTGCAAGTTGGTGCCAATGCAGCACGCACAGAGCCAAATGAGCAAGTGAGTCATCAATCCACATCCGCCAACACCTCAATGCCATCAACAAATCAAAACAATGTTGATATGAGCGGATTTGATTTCCAAGCCGCTCTTGCTGCTAGTGGATTGACAAACATTGCAGGATTTGACCAAAACTTGCTGATGTCTCAGCCTGACCTTATTGGTGATACTTCAGGATCATCCCACGGAGGAGACGCATGGAACAGACCGATTGCACAATTACCACAACGGGCGATGCACAACTCATACGGATCATCGCACGTTGGCAATATGTCTTTCGATAATATCAGACAATCAAGAGTCCCATCTTACGTGCCTCAATTGGGTGCAAAGGATATGGTCACCCCGATGTACAGACATGTCGAAGCTTTGACAAGAGCAGCACCAGATGTTGAACGATCAGTTTCTACGCCAGCTATGCCAAGATCCAAGGATGCAGATGATGAAAACATGAGCGAAGCAGCTTCTTCACATGAAGATGATGATCGTTCGTCGTCATCGTCATCATCACGGTCAACAAGACCGAAGGATTCTAGTCCTGGCCTCAACCTCTACCCACGCATGTCAATGAACGATTCTTCCAGAAGATTGCCTTTGCCAGTCTCTTTGGAACGAACAAGTTCAGACGGATCAAGTTCGGTTCGATCAACGATTCCTTCCATCACTTCCATTCTACAAGACAGACCAGGTCAAATGCAATGGCGTGAACAACAAGCAAGAGCATCATTCAGCTCTTCTTCACCCAGCCCACCACCACAAACTCCTCCTGTCAATTCATCGGAGCCTTTGTACCCTTCCTTGCGTCAAGAGTCTCCATCGCCATCTACAGGATCTTCGGGTGGAATGGAAGATGTTGCAAGAGATGTTGCAGCTTTGGATGTTGAAGCTAAATCTGTTCCTTCTGATGTTCGTCAACATCATGCTCGATTGATCATTCAATTGTTGGTTGCTTTGAACGATCCCGAACGTAGAAAGGCAATGCTCGAGCGTACTTCTGATACTTTGGCACCAATTCGATTGAAAGTGACTGAAGCAGATGAAGAAGACAATATGGATATGGCTACTACGCCAACTTTGGGCTCTTCTCGTTCATTGAAATCACTAGATAGAGAAGATACTCGAAGTGATGGAACAGGATCGGATGTAACTGCAGACGGAAACAAAAAACCTTCTCCACCAACAATTATTCGAAGTCAATTGCCAAAGATCGCTGATCTTTTAAACGAAGTTGATTCTTCTGCACCACCAAAAGGTGCAGGTGGAAGAAAGATCATGGATATCGATATTTAAAAAAACCAACAAAGAACAATCTTTTCTCAAACGCTCCCTGTATTTCGTGCGACCTAACAGAGTCTCTTTATATTTCTTTAATTTTCTTGTTATATTTTCTAGCTGTTATCGTATCCTACTCATATCTCTTTAAAGATAATGGTTGCAATGTATTTGTTCCTAGTATTCCATGAAGAGTGAAGACTGAACTGGCAAGTGTGATCGCGATAGTGCTTCTGATGTATGATTGTTTTTCACGGTGTCTGGAAACAGAGTATATACAAAAGAGAAGAGCCTCAAAGGTGAGGAGTGACGTTGTATTGTTTGAGAAGCTGATGAGAGCGTTCTTGAATACGATCATAGCGTAACCAAAGTTGTTCGGATCGTTTGAGTTCACGTCTGCCTTGTTGTTGAAGATGGACTTCATCAGGTCCATCAGCGTATCTTAATGTACGCAAGCCTGCCCACATGCCTGCCAACGGGAAATCTTGTGAGACACCTGCACCACCATGAACTTGCATAGAATGATCAACAACGTCCAAAGCTGCATTCACGACTGCCACTTTAGCATAAGCGATTTGACTTTGAGCAGCTTTTGCGCCGTAAAGGTCAATCATTCTTGCGGCAGAAATGACCAATAAACGTGCTTGTTCAATCTTGATTCTACATTGTGCAATATTTGCCACAACTGTTCCATGTTCTGCCAATAATTTTCCAAATGGTTTCTTTGTTGGATTTGTTGCTCTTCTGATCATATATTCAAGCGCACGTTCTGCAGTTCCGATACTGCGCATGCAATGATGAATACGTCCTGGTCCCAAACGACCTTGGATGATTTCAAATCCTCTACCCCAACCCAAGATCAAATTCTTGACAGGTACGCGTACGTTTGTATATGTGACTTCACAATGTCCTTCTGGTGCATCATCATAACCAAACACACGCATAGGACGAACGACTTTGACACCTGGAGCATTTGCCGGAACGATTACGATCGAATGTTGTGCATATGCAGATTGATTTTGAGGATGAGATTTACCCAAGACCAAGTGAACTTTGCACCTTGGATCACCTGCTCCGGAAATCCACCACTTATGTCCGTTAATCACAATCTCATCACCTTCTTGTTTGATTGAAGTACTGATGTTTGTGGCATCGGATGAGGCAACGAAGCGCTCAGTCATGGAGAACGCACTGCGAATCTCTCCGTTCAATAAGGGTTGCAACCAAGTACGTTGTTGTTCTTCGTTACCGTATTTTGCCAGTACCTCTGAAATAAGGGAAAGAAGAAGGAATGTCTGTCAGTATTTTCAAACTTCTCTCTCGTAAGAACGATCAGCGCAACGCACCCATATTTCCTGTATCGGGAGCTGAGCAATTCATTGATTCACTGGCAAAATGATGTCCACGACCCAGGATTTCCGCCATTACACCGTATTCCAAATTTGTCAAATCGACACCATGTTTAGGGTAATGATGCTTGCTCAAGAATAAATTCCACAATCCTTGTGATTTTGCTTTCTTTTTTAATTCTTCAACAATCGAAGGAACGATCTTCCAACGAGTTGCAGGGTCGGTACTAATTTGACTTTCGTACAATTCTTCAGCGGGCATGCATTCTTCCTGGAAAGGGTGAAACGGGAAGAGAGGAATGTCAGAAAACGTTGTCATTGTCCTTTTCACGTCTTTTTACTCACCACTACGAAGCGAACGACTTTTGTCAAAAGATCTTTTGCATATTGGGAAAAGTTATTCTCGATCAAAGACCAAGCGCCGGGAGAGATGAATCCCTCAACGACGGCAGGATGTAAAGATTGTTTGGCAGCCATACTGTGGAATCTGTAGAAGAATGAATGTGATAGTGATGGAGATGATGGTCGTGATGATGTGAGAAGTATCGCAAGGTGTATTCCCCCATCTTACATTCTCCGGTAAACAGGCTTTCTGGTTTGCCTGAGAACCGGGGCAAGGCACCATGTCAGTATAAGAACGTTGCAACCTTTTTTGCACACCTCTAGCCGGATAAAACGCTCATACTCGCGCCGGCGCTTTTGCAGTCTTCAAGGCTTACATCACTGCAGTGGCGAGTGCGGGGACAAGAATTGAGAAGAAGGTGCACCAGCTGTACCTTAATTCAAACAATGAACTGCAAGACGGGAAAGAAAACGAGAGGCTTGCAGTGATAATAGAGACAAATCAAACAAGCCTGAAGCTCACAATGATCTCCGTCTTCCGCTTTTAAGATGTTTATACGTGCTAGATGATATTGATAATGATAGAGTACAAATGTATATCTTTACATGATGGAGTAGATTAATTATCACTCTGATCGTCTTCCTCGGAAACACTCTTGCTATCCATCTCTCCCTTCTGTTCGCTCTCCTTCATCTTCCTTTTCGGTAAATGTTCATCCAATGCTTCTTCCCAACTGCCCGTTTGATTGAAAGCCAACAAAATATTCACAACTTGATTGACCGTCATCACAGTGCTTGACTTTAATCGATCTGCACCAATCGGCAATCTAGCTGTACGTAAGCCTAATCTTCTCGCTTTTTCAGCACAAATGTTCTTGTACCTATTTCGATCCACCAAACCTCCAATGACGTACATCTCTCCTTCCTTGATAGTGTCCAAAGTAGTCTCAGTATCAGCAGTCAGATATACGACCTTATCAAGCGAACAGACTGGTTGAGTCTGAGAGGTTCCCGTGCTGTCTTCCTTATACAGACCCTCTAATCCTCCTTCGTTTCGCAATTCAACATCTTGCCATCTTTCCCATGATCCTAACATTCGCTCTTGCATCCTTTGTCCCACTTTACTGTCAAACAACGTCAGCTCTGGTCCTCTTCCATTCTGTTCAAGGTGATCAGCGCCAACGTCTGTTGAGAGTAGCTCGGTCGGTGCTAGCGTTCCTTGTCCGCATAAGATGAGCGATTGAAAAGGTCGAAGGGCCATCTTGTTCGCCGAATAGACGAGTGTCAGCTGTGATGTCATTGATGCGATTTCCTGACAAAGGAGGAGAAAGAATGTCAGCTCACCCGAAAGTGACATACAGTGTCAATATAGGCTTACCTTCTCTGTCATCAAATCATCAAAGCCCAAATCAATCACAAGCGAAGCATTTACAGGAACGCTCTCTGCCGGTCTAATCTTATGTTTACTGACGGGAACGTATGTACCTTGCTTCTTTGCTTCTTCCCTTTTGATCTTTTTACGTTCTCTTTCCCGTTGTCTTTTGATTTTCTTTAATTCTTCATTTCGTTGTGCTTTCAAGATTCGTTTTTGTGCATTTTTAGATAGTGAGGGTGCCTCGTTAAACAGCCCTTCTTCTACTTCTGTGGGAGATTGTCGTCCAGCCGAAGAGGATGATGCTGTTGAGGCTACATGATCAGTGATCAATGCGCCATGGTGATTGTATGTCGCCATTTCTGTTTGTGCTGTGTTGTATAAAGAGAGGTAGCATTCATTCGTTCTTCTTGATGTAAAGAAAAAGACAAGCTAAAATTAGCCTATTCGATTGACACACACGCTTATGCGCGAACAAAGGACGTCCCTTTCAAAGCGGCTTTACCGAGCTGTACGGAATTTAGAAGGGAGGTGCACTTTGCCAGTCTGTCTTTTGAAAGACCGGATATAAGGCACACCTGTGGAGAAGACAAGGTTGGAAAGAAGAAGCCGGTGAAAAGTGCATAAGTAGAGGCTGTTAAAATCAATCCTTTCTCCTTCCTTCCTGCTCATCATCACCATTCATCATGTCAGCTCCAACTCAAATGAAAGCTTTATTCTCGGCTGAAGGCAAGACGGCTAAAGTGCAAGACACTTCCGTGCCAAAGCCAACAGAAGAAGAAATCTTGATCAAGAATGAAGCCGTTACTTTAAACCCAACAGAGTGAGTATGAATGGTATATGAAAATGGTCATAAGATGTTTTTTTAACAGAACCCAATCCTACTTCTTTCCTCCAGCTGGAAACATATGCGCTTGATGGCTGAGCCAGGTTTGATTCTAGGATGTGATTTTGCCGGTACAGTTGTTGAAACTTCAAAGACTCACAACACCGTCAACAAGGGCGACAAAGTAGCAGGTTTCGTTCATGGAGGCAAATACGCCGATCGTGGCTCATTTGCTGAATATCTCAAAACTGATGCCAGGTTGGTCGTCACAGTACCTCAAGATGTAGAAGTGGAACGTGCTGCAAGTGTTGGAGTTGGTGGCTACACTGCTGCTCAAGTGAGTATATGCAACATTCATTTACTAAAACAATCTCACTAACCCTGTTAAAATATCATCTGTAGGCACTGTTCCAACGTCTAGGTCTCAACTTACCTTCTCAAACGGCTACCGAACTACCTCAAATCAGCCCTGAATCTCCTCAAGTGTTGATTTGGTCAGGTTCTACATCCGTTGGTCAATGGGCAATCCAACTTGGTCGTGCAGCAGGCTATCACGTCATCACTACTGCATCTCCTAAAAATCATGCAATTTTAAAAAAGATGGGTGCAGCAGAAGTTTACGATTATCGTGATGAATCTGTTCCTGAAAAGATCAGCAAGGGACATCCTCGTTTGAACGCCGCTTTGGACTGTATTTCTGAGAATGGTACCCAAAGCTTGGCTGCTAGATCATTGGGCAGCAAAGGCGGAAAAGTGGTTGTCTTACTCAAACCCGAAAAGGAAGCTATGGAATTGCGTAAAGAAGTTGAAATCATTCATACTCTTGCTTATACTTGTTTGGGTAAACCTTTCAGTTATGGACGTGCAGAGTTCAAGGAAGAACAAGTTCATGCTGATCGTGATTTCATTATCAAATTCGCAAATGGAAATCAAGGAATCTTTTATCACCTTTTGAAGAACAAATTGATTACTGGTAACCGTATCAAAGTATTTGGTCAAGGCAAATTGGACGGTATCCTGGAAGGTTTAGATCAACTTGAAAAAGGTCAAGTTTCAGGTGAAAAGCTTGCTTTTACTTTGTAGGCAAACAAAATCAGTTAATTTGTAGGAAGTCATAATGCCATGTTTTATTCCATATCTGTCTGTATCAAAAAGTCATGAGACCAAAAATGTCTTCTTTAGTATGCTCCACCTTCCACTCAATCAATCTTCCTGATGAGGGGTGTGTTCTCTTAAAGCAGCACAACAGCTAAGCAAAAGCTTTGCGCTTGTAAAATGACCGCACGCGTGCAGTACTATTGCATATTTACATTTTCCACTTCCAGATCGCGCAATACGCTACTTCAACTCATTTCAACATTTTACAGCATATATTGTACAGCTCCTTACCATCATCAATAGCTACTCTGTGTGGTGAGAAAGAAGCAGTAAAACTCCGCCACAATGTCACTAAACAGATCCGGACGGAATAATAGCAATAATTTGCCATCCTATTATTCCTCTCAAAATGGATCGAATTCTCGTGATTCGAATTCAGTCTCTCGAGCAAAACCTCGATTAGGACCAAACAGATCTACAAAGGCATCCGGAAAGCTCAAAATTTTACCTGAAGAACCAGAAGATGGCGTTCACTCAATCCAACCTACCGCCGAAACTTCTCAACGTCAAAGTCGTAGTGGTCCACAAACAGATCGACCTCCGATTCAAGGTACGATCGCTGAACAGGATGAAGATGATGACGATGATGACGATTCAAGTGAAGATGAAGATGAAGGTGAAGAACAACGTCTCAAAATATCCAAACAACTCGATCTTGCACGTATTCCAGAAGGAAGTATGAGACGTGATGCAAGACGAATCACTCGAAAAGGTCGTGCAAGTCTTCCGCGTGTGACGGCTTACAGTACAGCAACATCATATCGTATGAGAGAATTAACAAAATGGCTACAGGCAAGACGGGACACACATCGAACCAATGCGATGACTTTTGATGAATGCGTTTACTCGACCTATTCTTACGATCTTATTGACCAAGATCGAAATATGCAGAATGATACCTACAGAAATCAAGCACAGCATGTCAACGTAACCCATACAAAGCATGATTCAAATCATGCAAAGACGGCTGATCTTTTGGGTATTCCCGAATTGAACGAACGAGAGAACGACGCAAAAGATACATCAAAGAATGAACATAGCGCTGAATCGAGTAATAATGGAGGAAGTACTTCCACCCTTGTTGATGTTCCTTCGGTAGAAGATCGCGATGAAGAAGCTGAAATGCAAAAGCAAAAAGAAGCTCAAATCGCACGTCGTGAAGAAGCAAAAAGACGAAGAAGAGAACGTTTTGCCGTTCATGGAATGGTTCCAGAAGTATTCTTTATGGAATACGGAACGGTTGTCATTTGGGGTATGACAATAAACGAAGAAAAGAGACTTTTACGAGAATTACGTAAATTTGAAGTGGAAAAATTGGCACATGAAGATATCGAAAGTGAAGATCTGAATTGGTATTTGGCTGATTATAGTCGTATCTATAATGATGTTATCACATTGCGAAAAGGATCAAGTTATATGACAAAGTTGTCTTTATCCCATGCACTTGCACAATCTACCAAGATTAGTTTCTTTGAAGGTGTGATCGACAATACCATCGATACAACAAAGGATATTCCACAGAGTATCGCCGAAAGTGGAAAGATTGGTTTGCCTCCTGTGGATATTATGAAACAGATTGGACATCTTTTCATCTTACGTATGAACATTCATCTTGTCGGGTCGATCGTCGATTCACCAGAGATTTTCTGGGCTCAACCGGATCTTGAACCTCTTTATTCGGCCGCACGAAGTTATCTTGAAATTCCACAACGGATCGAATTGCTAAATGCACGCGTGGAAGTTTTACAGGATATGTTGCAATTACTCAAAGATCAAGTCACCTCGAGTCATTCTGAATGGCTTGAAATTATCGTTATCATCTTGATTTTGTTGGAAATCATTTTAGGTGTAGCAACAATGGTTGTCGATTTGTATTTCGCTTAATCACTCTTTATAATCAATCTTTCATTCTTTTATTTTTCAGCAAATATTATTCATTCTCCCGTTTACGTCTACAAGTTCGCTGCGTTCTCTTGTCTAGTGCTTTCTACTGGATTAGGATAATTCTGCTGTATTACGCTCATCACAGTTTCACCCACCACATCGTCAGCGTCTCTTCGGTCTTTTCCTTCACGTCTGAAATGATTCAAACGTTCCAAGAATTCCCAAAGTTTACCGGAAGGAGAAGCTCTTCCTTTGTTTGTATCATAGGTAGGGGCATAATCTGGACTTAAGGCGATCAATGGAATCGGTTTAGCGCCTGATGATTTCTTCCTCCTCACAATTCCAAGTTCTTCATATCGAGCGATTGCTTGTGATAAAGTTTGAGCGCTAACTGCTTCCAAGTAACTCAATTCACCTTGAGCGTACATCGTTTTACCGAACAATTGAGCTTGCTTTTCGAATGCTTTTGCTGCAAACCAATGAATATCGCTATTCTTACTTTGATTTTCGTTTGGCGGTTGAGCAAGCAAAAGAAGAGAACATGCTGCTAACCAATAACCTTCAATGAAAGGCCAAATCATGAACAGATAAGTATCAAAATCACGTCTTCCAACATCCCTTTGCTTTTGTGATAATCCAATCATTCCGTCATCGTTGATCTTTAATACATCATCTGCAACCATCTCGCGTATTATCTTGTCAACATTGTTCTGTAGAGAATCGGTACCAAAGACGAATTCGTTGCGTAGAATGTGTGAGATATATCCACATTCTTCCGTTAGGGTTTCCTTGCTCATGAGTTGTTGACTCGATCCTCCATCTTGTTTGATTTTGATGTACAGGGAAGCGGATAGCAGGCATTCAGATACAAAGATGTGCATGACTTGATTACGATAGAAGCTCAACTCGAATCGTTTCTCAGGAATATATGTTGGTTCCATGACATCCGTTTGAACTTCAACCAAATCTTTCATTACCGCAAGCGTACGCTCAACAACATCAACAGTTTTCATTTGTCCGAAATCAGCAACCCCGAATCCACGCTTTTCGATCGCACTTCGTAACCATTCAACTCGTTTGACCAATTCCATTTTGCCTACACCTCTACCACGCAAGGTCAGCATCACCGTTCCGACCAAAGCTGCCGGCATCACAACACCCGCTTGATTGATATCTGCTAAAACACGGTAGCCCAATGCCCGCAAGAGGAGCACTTTATGGTGATTGTTATTCTGGAGGTCCAATGCGACCTTTGATCCATCTTTGGGAGAAGGTGCTTCACGTCTTTTTATCTGTTCGTCAATGAATCCACGTAATGACCAAGGTGTTTTGAAGCGGACATCGATTCGACCCATTTGCAGTGAAAGTAGAGACCCACTTCCGCTCAAAAGACCCAGTAGTGACTCGGCTTCCTTTGGCTTACCAAGCAATTCACTGATGAACGTCTCGGCTTCAACGACGTCATCATACTGTATACTGACGGGGCAAATGTAGACATCCTCTACTCTCTTGTTGACCAGAGTGTCAACGACGTATTTGAGAATGCCCAATTTAGGTGGTAAAAGCTTTCCCGTTCTTGATCGTGTTCCTTCAATGAAACATTCCAAATTCTTTCCTTTGCTTAGAAGTTGTTCGATATATTCTTTGATGACGGCAGGGTATAATTCATCGCCAGAAAATGTTCTACGAATAAAGAAAGCGCCTCCTCCTCGAAGAATATTTCCAACGACGGGTAAATCAAGATTTTCACCAGCAATGATGTGCGGCAAAGAAAGACCCAAACGGAAAATGAGCCATGAGAATGTCAAATAATCGATATGACTCTTGTGACAAGGCAAGAAGAAAATTGAATACTTTTTCTCTGCACAAAATGCGGCAACTCTTCGAAGTTCTAGCACTTGTGGGACACTGATATGTATACCTTGATGATACATTCGGACCAAGACATTGTTAATCGTTGCTGCAAACACTTTGATGAAAGCCATCGAATCCAATCGGGCTACGCTTACTTCTGCCATTCCACGAGCGACATCATTGAGTTGAGCTTCGATTTCTCGTTGTTTCCTCCGTTTAAGGGATTCGATCTTGTTTTGCTCTTTTTGACGTTCAGATTCAGAGAGAGATCCTTGTGCTGGCGGTAGTGTGGAGATAAGATGTGCAACTCTCCTCTCTGCAAGTGCTCTGACACGCAATCGTACTTGATCGCTATTCAAGATATCCCGAATGGCTGCTTCTGATTGACCTGGATACAAGATTGGAGCACCGATATAATTATTATATCCACGCCATCCTGAACCTTGACCGTAAGCCCAAACTTGTTGTAAAAAAGCCAAAGGATCTTCGCGAAAGTGAGCTTTATACGCTGCCACCACGTTTAATTCACTTGATGATCCATTATTCTCGAATCCGTTATGATTCTTGATTGCTTGTCTTGTCTTTTCTGCTAATGCTTTTTTGCCTGCATTCGTCGGTCCGCCCAAGTCACCAACTTGTGCAATGAATGGTTCCGCCTCATTTGTTGGTGATGACGATGAGCCATCACCTTTGTTCCCGTTGGCCATGTTTGATGGATCCGACAGGATGTATGGCTGGAAGAGTGAACGTGGTATCAAGTGGATACTTCTTTCATGCTCGCCATTCACGCTAAATCTTTATTGTTTGTGGGGACATTTGATTAAACTGTTTCTTATTAATGAATATTGAAAGGCTTCAAGCTTAATTCTCAGGCACGGCGGGCACGTGTAAATTGTCGTGTTTGAAATCTTTGGCTTTGGGTGGGAATAAAGTCGTATGAATAATCATTCTGCTTCATAACGATCAAAACCTGTCTTCGAAGAGACAATTTCAGACGCAATGCGATATTGGGAATCACAAGAAGAGGAAGAAAGGAAAGCACTCGAAGCTTGTGTGAATTGTGGTGAGAAAGGTCACGATAAGAAATCATGTCCACACGAATTGGTGAGTAAGCAAATGTGTGGAGAATGACAGGAAGAGTGTGTTGCTAACAAATGCACTTTCTCAATAGTGTTTGGCATGTGGTGCATTGGATCAACACTCTACACGAGAATGTAGACAAGGTGTGAATTGTTTTCGTTGTGGTGGGAGAGGGCATAAGTCAGCAGAATGCACGCAACCCAGAAGAACATCTGGAGGAGGCGGAAGGAGGAACGGTTGGGCAAACGAATGCAAAAATTGTGGAAGTGTGAATCATGCAGAAACAGTTTGTCCAACTTTATTCAGAATATATTGGTATAACGATCAAGAGTCTCATGAACAGGCAAGGCTCGATAAATGGAAAGAGTATGGCGCTTCAAAAGCTCTTGGAAAGAGGAAGATTACCTCAAAACGCAAATATAGAGACGAATATGATTATAGAAGCAGCAGCGATTCATCATCATCATCAGAAGAAGAAGGAGAGGATGATAGGATATCCGGTTTGGTGAAGGAGGGTCCGCCAAACGATTGGGATCCTGCACAGAAATGGTGTTATAATTGCGCAGGAAGAGGACATTGGGGTGATGACTGTCCGGTTCCACGATGCAACCCTTTGCGAGCGACTGGAGATCCAAGTATTTATTCGGATCTACTGGCAAACAGCGGTCCTTTTGGCGGTCGATATGCGAATAGCAGACGAGAAATGCGCAGGCAGACTGAGGACCAAAATTTAGTGTCTATCGTAGAAGATCATAGCGGAAGCTTTGATCGCGATAGGCATCACAATCGATTTGATGCATTAGACGAAAATGACCTCTTCACCCGCCGTCCAAAGCCTGAAACTTCACAAAAAACATATGGAGGTCGATTCAGCCGAAAGAACAGAGATAGAAAGTCTGATTTGCAAGATCGAATTTCAGACGCTCCAAGTTTACCAAGTAAAAAATTTCGCAAAAGGGAGAAAAAAGCGAATAAGAAGATGAAACAAAAGAAATAGGTTTCGAATCGCATCTAAATATTGTACCATACCCACTGCAATCATCTTTGTAAAATCATGCATTTTTAATCTATTATACAAGTAAGCCCCATCTGGCCGAAGCCGAAACGATTAGACCAACGCCAGCCAACATACTGGCATAAGTCACAAAGGCGAATCCAAAAGTAGGAAGTCCAGTTGTCCAAAGTGAGGTGAAAAGGGTATGCAAAGCGATCAAAAAAGTCAAAGTTGTGATTGTTAAATGAAGAGGTGGAAAGATTGGTGGAAAATGTTGTCCGCTGAATGGACCTTGTGCTATGGTAACAGAGGCTGACATGAGTAAAGTTGATCCAAGATTCCATAAATAGCCATCAATACGCCAAAGCGTACATAGAACGATCGGAATCGACGTCAACGGCTGTCCAAAAGTTGCTTCCAATTCAACTCTTGAACGTGCTTTGTTTAAAGCATCCATCTCTACGTCCAACTTTTCTCTCAATGCGCCCAATTCTTCTGCCTCATCATCCGGTGCATCGCTTCGAGGAATACTGAAACCACTCTCTTCCGCTGCTGTGAGTACCCTTCGTCTCGCTTCGAGTAGCTTTGCTCCTGGTGACAATGTATCTACACCACTTGCTACACCGGTAGAAACTTCTTGGTTCGCAGATGAAGTTGGTTTCGACTCGCCACGAACAGTTGCTGCTGAATCACTATAGTCGGCGCCAGTATCGGAATCAGACATTTGTAGCCTGTGTTGTTGTAAAGCAGACTCTCGTAATTTACCATCTTGCGGTGGAACATAAGCTTCTACATCGTTGGTAATCTCTTCTTCAAAATCGACCTCATACAAAGCTAACCTGTCAAACCATTGCCAAGATGTTACCAAAAATTCAG
Organism: Meira miltonrushii; assembly: GCF_003144205.1. Taxonomy (NCBI): domain Eukaryota; kingdom Fungi; phylum Basidiomycota; class Exobasidiomycetes; order Exobasidiales; family Brachybasidiaceae; genus Meira; species Meira miltonrushii. The sequence goes on along the minus strand of NW_020289943.1, from coordinate 1,524,254 downwards.
TAGACGCCCATCCAATAGCTACCCAAACAGCAATCGTAAATCGTGGATCATACCAATGTAAAGTCCATTTGTGCGAACGATGCTGTAAATCTTGGGGGTCATGAAAAAGATCTCTGTCCAGCGTGGGTATACGTAAAAGGCCGGCAAAGATTAATGAATTTCCCAATAAGACGCTGAACAAGCGCAAGAATTCCAAAAGAGTTGTTTTGAGTAAGAGAAAGAAAAAAGTTGCCAATCCATTGGCCAAAGTACCAGAACCTAATTGCGAAATTTGCGCCAATCGACTGACAACCTCAATCGTTTTCCAAATAGCAGGCCGTAGTGCATATGCTGCTGACCAACAAACCACACCTAATCCAAATGCTGCCAGACTTACACGATCTGTCAATAGTCCACCGCACATCTTACGTTCTTCCTTTCGATCTTGTGGCCTTTGGTGAATATGACAAGGTGCATGCCAGGCCAACATGACCGTTGCTAGTAGCAATGCAATGTGTTGCGGTTCTCCCGAACCCCCTTTACAGTCTCTCCTTTTACGCCATCATGTGGCCTCCTTTATTTCTTCCTTACCAAGTCTCCTTTATCTTATCCCTAAGCTCCTTAATTTGATATTTATCACTCTCGTTCTTACGCTCTTTAAAAGATATATAAAGCCTTTACTTTTCTCTTTCTCTCATAATGAATATCATCCATTCTCTTATATATCTATTTGACTGGTTCGAACTATCTCAACGCAAAAAATGCATGGCAATAGAGACATCACATGAGACCAAACCAGTCGCTGATAGGTTGGATGTGAATCTAGTAAAACGTGTGATAAACCTGACGTATTACTTGCACCATCATCGTCTTCATCTTCTTCTTCATCGTCATATGAGTTGTGCTGAATGCTCAAATTAGACGAATTTGATGGAATCCTCTTTCCACTTCCTCTAGTCTGTCTGCCAAGTAATGCGTCCGTCTCTCTTGCTTTTGACGACGTTGATGGTGCAAAAGATGTCATCATACCATTTGCGACGAAAGAGTTGGTGGTATGTGATCTTGTTAAAAGTGTTGTTCCACAAAACAGTATTGACAGGCTATAAAAATAATCTTTCCCTCCCTTGTTATTAGCATTAGCTTGCTTTTGCGTGGGGAGTCAATCGATAAAAACCTTCAAACACAGCCCTGCGCTACGCCGCCCCCGGTCCACCATAAATCCGTGCGAACAAAATCCGGACTTTATCCGAGCCCCGATTACATGTTTGGAAGATCAAGCATTCTTGGAAGAGAACGACCACATTCCCACAATTCACACAATATGTCAAAGCATCAGTACGAACATCTATTGCCTCATAGCTGGACAACACAAGTGACAGCCTGGTTAGCCGAAGATACACCTTCGTTCGATTGGGGCGGCTTTGTGGTAGGAGATGGTGAACGAACAGCACATTTAAATGCAAAAGCATCTGGTATCCTTGCTGGTGTTCCATTCTTCAATGAAGTTTTCAAACAATTGGAATGCACTGTTCAATGGCATTATGAAGAAGGACAATATATCGACGTCAAAAAACAAGGTGGAGAAAAGGCAAAAGTGGTTGTGGCAACTGTGAAAGGATCTGTAAGGAAGCTGCTATTGGGAGAGAGAGTTGCTTTGAACACATTGGCAAGATGTTCGGGTATCGCTACCGCTTCTGCAGCTTTCTTGGACAAGGCAAGAAAAACTGGCTACAAAGGTATCGTTGCAGGTACACGAAAGACAACACCGGGTATGTAGGAGCGGGTATGATTTTGGAATCGAATGCGATTGCTGACACATCCTAAATTCTCCCTATTTTAGGCTTCCGATTGGTAGAAAAGTACGGCATGTTGGTCGGAGGAGTTGACATGCACCGAAATGATCTTAGCAGCATGGTAATGTTGAAGGATAATCACATTTGGGCAACAGGTGAGTTCTGTCTCTTGATTTATATGTTCAACTTTAGCTGACTCATTAATCTCGTTTCCCTTTTCACAGGCTCCATCACAAATGCTATCGAAAAAGCACGATCTGTGTGTGGCTTCTCCCAAAAGATTGACGTCGAAGTTCAATCAGAAGAAGAGGCAAGAGAGGCTATCCTGGCAGGAGCAGATGTGATCATGTTGGACAACATGAATGGCGATAAGCTGATCGAATGCGCAAGAAAGTTGAAACAGGATCTTCATGTTTCCTCTACCTCAGCAGGCAAGGATGCCAAAACATTCTTGATCGAGAGCAGCGGTGGTATTGATTTGGACAATGTCGGTGGTGGAGGTCATGTCGATAATGGTGAGTGCTTCGCAGGATTTCCGAATTGACATGTAGCTGACTCTTCTTCCTTACACCTCGCAGCCATCGATATCATCAGCACCAGTTCTATTCATCAATCCACGAAGCATGTTGACTTTTCTCTGAAGATCGATCCATCCTCATAAACAAGTGTAAAGCAGCGATCAAATTTTGTATATTACAGTAGTACAAGTTTTGCCTCATCTAATCTTGCGAATACAATCTCGTTGTTCATGCTTCTGGTCCTTCTCCACCTGGGATGAGCTGGGTGAAAGAAATGAGAAAGGGTGTCAGCATCTTCCCTAAATCTTCTTCGAACTCATTGCGGTACCTACCATGCAAATGTTATTCCCATTTAAAAGTGTCTGTGATAGCTTTGTCTTTTTGCGTCCTTCAGCAGTTGTCTCGCTGTGAAGTTGAGAGAAGAGAGATCGGTGTAAGCCCTTTGAGTTAAGGTATAGTATGCATGTGAGATTAACTTACTATTCTGTAACATCCTCTAGTACCATATCTGTTGCAAGGAGTGCAAAAACGTATCAGCAGACTGAAGCAAAGATTATTACAAGAGTTCCATCTCTTACTCACTGACGAAATCATCAAAACCTAATAGTGTTCCTGTGAATTCCCGATTACTCTTCATCACCACCCAAATATTCGATCCAATACATTTATCGATCAATTCTAGCGGTAAGATTTGCGATGCGGCCGCATGACCTGCGGCTGTTGGCTGTCCGGTTACTTGCGACATCGTGTGATGATCAGGATGTGATTCTTCTTAAGCTTTCCGGAAGAATAGGAGATTGCCGATGGATGAAGAATGATAATCTTTGGGTATCTGTTGTGATGAACGCGTTTAAGCCGACAAGAACTTCTCAAATTAATCCGTCAGCTTGACCGCCTTAGGGATTATTTAAGCGGTAGTGCGACAGACAGACAGACAGACAGACAGACAGTAACTTTTAGCCTTGTGTGCCGAGTCTAATTTAGACGCCTGGTCGACAGCGTGCAGCATAATTCACAGCTCTGGTGCGAAGGCACGGCATTGTCAGGCAACTTTTGTCTAAATTTAAGGTAATCTCTTCCTTTTCTTCCACTCGCTCCTGACAAGTCGTCCCTGTGTATTCAACAGCTTCTCTTTTGGTCACAGGCACTCTCTACATACCATCCTGCTAGAAGCAAGTCCTCTCATACGGCCTCATCACTTTTGGAGTCCTTCTCACCACATACACCTTGTTCGAGAGTCAACATTGCGGGGTAGGAAGAACGAAGTCCCACTAAACCACTTCAACATGGACGGAATAGCGGAGAAACCACTCTTGGATCAACTTGATAAACTACCAAAGATACGGCAATTTGATGCATTCCCTAAAACACAAGCAAGCTACACACAAAGATCAGCAAAGGGTGGAATAGTGACAATCTTTGTCGCTTTGGGTCTGTTGATCTTAGCATGGAATGAAGCAAGAGATTACCTTTATGGTGCACAGAGATATGAGTTTCAAGTTGACAATCATGTCTTTAGTGGTATGCAAATCAACTTGGATATGACTGTAGCTATGCAATGTCATTATCTAACAGTCGACGTGCGAGATGCCGTTGGAGACCGATTGCATCTATCGGATATCGATCTACAAAAAGATGGAACTACTTTCGAAATTGGCCATGCAGGTCGCTTGGATTCACTTCCTGATCGAAAGAATACACATGTAGGAAAGACAATCTCAGCTTCCAAGAAGAAACAGAAAGCAAGCTGGGGTCGAGATGCCAGACCTGAACAACAGAAACACTTCAAAAAGACTGCACATGTGGTAGAAGATGGACCGGCATGCAGAATCTATGGATCAATAGGAGCAAAACGGGTCACAGGAAATCTACATGTCACCACACTTGGTCACGGATACTTTAGCTGGGAACATACCGATCACAAATTGATGAACCTTTCACATGTCATTCACGAACTCAGTTTTGGACCTTATTTCCCGCATATCGCTCAACCTTTAGATTCAAGCGTTGAAATTTCAAACGAACATTTTGCAGTTTTTGAATATTTCGTCAATGTGATTCCAACTTCCTTTTTGGATAAATGGGGACGTAAATTGGAAACGAATCAATATAGTGTAACTGATTATACCCGTGTGGTTACACATGGTCAAGGTGTTCCGGGTATCTTTATCAAATACGATATGGAACCTTTGACGATGACAATTCATGAACGAACGACAACTCTACTTCACTTCCTTGTTCGTTTAGCCGGTATCTTGGGAGGTGTTTGGGTTTGTGCTGGCTTTGGATACAGAATCGGTGATCGAATGATCAAGTTGGTCGGAAAGATGCGCGAAGAAGGTGATCCATCTTATGAAGATTATGCAAAGAGTTACAGTACCAGCTATGCAACCTCTCGACCGGCTGCCAATTTTGCTCAACGTGCAACAGGCGCAAGCGGTTGGTATGGTAATGGAGGCACACATAGACATACCGAATCAGTCCAGCAGCGTATCTTCTCTGAAGAGGGTCGGGCGCCATGGTAAATGTTATGCACAATACCGCATCTTCTATGCTCAAAAGTTTTAATCATCTCAAAAGTACATAAACACTTTTTATCCTTACAAATTCTCATTGTACTCATAAATCTCAATCCTATGGTATTGTCATGTGAAGCAATAAAAAAGTGTGAATAGTGTAGACATAGAAAGTCTACATCACAAACGAATCTAGAAAAAGAAATACAGGCAACGAGCACATAATAGACAAGCCAAAAGAACACACCTTATTCGTCCTCTGTTGCATGATAACCGGCACGACGCATTGCGCCCAAAGTTTGACGTGCTTGTGAAAGTTCTTTTTCCAATGTAAGAATTTGAACTTGTTGTTCCATCTCTTTCGTTTTAAATTCATGAACGTGCATTTGAGAATAATCAATTTCTTCTTGATCACGTTGAAATTGTTTTTCAGTGATTGCTTTAACAAGTTTGACGAGTGATCGACATGCATCAGTCACAGCTTTTGCTGCAAGTTCAAGACGGTCTTGTGACTTTGACATGAATTCACTCTTCACTCTACTTGCAGCGATCAATTGTGCGGTTGATGCAGATACTTCATTTGATGCAACGATCAATTGCTCCAAATTGTGTGTTCCCATAATGACACCATCTGCAGCTTCAATCAGAATCGTTGTACTGAATGCAACAGCACGAGCAGCACTGATCAAACCTTCTGTCCAACGATTGTTCTTCTTGTAGAACTGTTGCGTGGTAGATGATCCTCTTCCCTTAGCAACAATTTCTTGTTGTGCTTCAGTTGCAGCTTTGATTAATCCTCCAATTGCTCGTGTGATAATCAAAGCAGCTTCCAAGATGGAGTCGTGAACTTGCAAATTGACAGCACTGAATCTTGACGTATCCTTTGGACGGGACATCAAAGCTTGCAACTTCTTCACAGCGTTCTCGATGGCCAAAGCTGCACTGCTCATCTCTCGTTCGACAATATCACCAATATCACCATTTGCATGAGCCAAGACATTCTTGCTTGATTTCAATAGTGTCTCAACGATATCACCAATATTGCGCAATGCTTGAGAGGCTTCCATATTTTGACGAGCAACAACGTCTCTTCTTTGTCCGGGAGCAACGGATGCGAGACGGAAAGATTGCAAGGAGCTGAAAAGACGGATCAAAGCATCACCAGAAGAGCGTCCAGTGGAGATAATCTTGTCCACAGCATCATCATTTTCGGCTAGTCTCGTGACTCCCTTTGTGCTTAACAGGACATCAACAATTGCTTGGGAGACTACATTTGCCTTCTTGATCACTTCAACATGCTCTCCGCCGGCTTCTTGTGTGAGGAAAAGGCTGAAAGTGGTTGCAAAGTCACTAACAGAGTTTGTACTCTTCTCCACCATTGTGAGAACATATTCTGGTGTTGCATTTGCATTTCCTTGGGCGGAAGGAGCTTCGAGTTCGTACAAAGCATCATCGACAGCTTCAACACATGATTGCAAGATCGAATCAATGATCGCGTTGAGTTTCTTGGAGTTGTCCAAGATGAGGGTGTCAATTTGTGCATTCAAAGCATCGTCAACATCACCCTTGTTCAATTGCATATCAGTCATTTGCTTAATGGTTGAGTCCATTCCTTCTTGCATGATGGCAATCTCGGCATCCTTTTCATCACGCAGGTGAGCCAATTCGGCATTCTTTGCATCCAATTGTCTTGCCAAATCGTCAGCACCATTTCGTTTGCCGCGCAACTCTTCTTCCAACTCGGCAATTTGACGATTGAGTGTAGCAAGCATACCTGAAACTTCTGAACTCTTTGACCTAGTTGCATCTTCCGCTCTTTCGTTTGCGAACATCAAATCACGCTTCAATCTGTCCAGTTCTTCCTTTTGACTTGCCTTGATTCTGTCCAAGTCAAATCGTGCTCGATCTCTTTCGCGAATCATGTCTGCCAATTCAAGGTTCTTTGCCTTCACATCGCGCTCCATACGTTCCATCTTATCAATGGCCTCCTGTGCGCTTCCGGCTTTAAGTTGCATTTGTTTGTACTTTTGCAACATATCCAAATGCTCGGTACGGAGTTGACTGTACAATTTGGCCAATGCTTCGTACTTGTTTCGCCATAGGGTTACTTGATCTTGCAATTGCTTGATCAAGTCATCCTTACTTGCCAATTGGGCATTGACATTTTGACCAATATTTGCCAGCTCCATCTCCAATGCTTTGACACGATTATCGTATTGCTGTAGAAGCAATTGATCACGCTCATACTGTCCTCGCATAGCCAGCATTTCTTGTTCCAATTGTGCTGTCCTTCCTCCGATGGCCTGATTCATCTGTTCACGCAATAAAGCATCACGTTCAGCTTTCTCTCTTTCAGCTTGCAAGCGTTGCTGTTCTTCCAAATCCCTTTGTTGTTGGGCTGCCAATTCTGCTTGTCTGCGTTTCTCTGCATCTTCACTGTCACGTAAAGCCTTTTGTCGATCTTCGTACTCTTTCAACATCCTTGCTTGCTCATCGATCTCTGCTTGAGATGGTCCCGATGGAGGAGGCGTGGCTGGCTTGCGTGGAGGTAGTTCAGGTCCATCGGGCGAGTCAAAGAGGTTTGGTGGATCGTGATTGAGTTTGGGAACATTGATGAGATTGGTGAGGTATTTCAAATTAGCACATTCGTAGTAGAATCTGCGTAGACCGTAATGTTGTGTGTTGTAGCGACCTCTCAATGGCTCCAAAGCGTCCATGGCATCTGTCCTTCTATGCATCGCGCGCAACATGGATGTCAAGAATTTGTAGATACCATAACTCTCCTTGACGAGCGGGACTAGGGAGGAGATACGACATTCATTGTTTGCTGAACCGCGGAAGTGGGCAAAGACCAGCTTTTGGAATTGATCAATCTGATCTTGCAGGTTCATCAAATCCATAATAGTCTCGTAACCTTCATCTGGGTTGTCAATGTTTTTGAGTGAGATATATTCCTCGTATTCGAACAATCCGTTAAACTCTTTATGATGACGATGGAAGCGAAGCTTGGACAAGATGAAGTTGACGTATGCTCTGATCAAAGGTGCATAGCCACGCATGCTGTCTGATCCGACTGTTCTAGCACAAGTTTCAAACCAACCTGATTGACCTTGAGCATCTCGCAATACGATCGGATGTCCTTCCTGTAAGACTTTGTGTGCCAAGATCAGAGCTTTGAATGTTTGAACTTCGTCGTTCAAGATTGGTTGAACACGTAATCCATTCCAAAATGAACTTGAAGAATGATAATCCCATGTATACACGATGCATTTTCTTACATGTTTTTGTTTTGGAGAAGTTTCGTCTGGATTTGTAGCCTTTTTAATATTAAGTGTAAGTTCACTTTCTGCTTTTTCTTTGTCTACTGGCCTTGTAGGCAAATGCATATCACCACCATCGCCGCCACCAAAGCGAGGCCTAAAAAGAAGGGGAGAGTTGTGTCAGTCATTTGATGCTTGTCCCGGTCATATTCTCCACTTACATTTTTGTTTATATGTCAATCCCTCTTTTGCCAGCGAGCAAGATTAGGTGATTGGATGAGAGGTGTGATGTACTGTTTGTTGTGGTACTCAATAGCCAATGAGAGATGGCAATATCAATAGTGCACTTGACTTCCAGATTATGATAAGTTGGAAGTTTGAAGCAGGAACGAGAGAGAAGCTCAGGTCTTGAGTGGCAGGATGCCTTTTCTCTTACACACGGCAGCCCATTGTCCGTGCATTGGATGCTTGCGCTGCGTTGCGCGTGGTGGCAGTGTGAGACAGATAGGGTACAGTCAAGCAATGCATTTATTCGATCGGCGGCTCAAATCAAACACGGCTTTTGGCCCAGCGCAGCGCAAGGCAAGGCAGTGCTATAGACAAGATGATCTTCTATTAACAAGCCATTTTTATGGTACAGGGTATGTAATGGTAATATTGTACAAGGGATGAACTATCACATTCTTCAATACTTTACTCCAACTGAGCATTATGTCGCCATTTACGATATCTTTCAGCTTCACTTTCTTTTCCCATCATTCCAGCCGCAAGTTCTGCTCCCCAAAGCGTCTTTTGGTATAATTGCTGTTCTTCACTTGTGTCTTTTGCATCCTTGCCTTCTTTTGCACGTTTGTTCATTTTGGAGTAGAGAGCCTTTCGAACAATATCAAATTCGAATATACCTTCAATCGGCTGATTGCTCAGTAAACGACAAAAACCCAACATGACCCTTTGCTGATGTGCTTCCATATTGTTGGAATCGGGTAATGCTAGAAATGTACATAGAGCTTGAATTGCTTCTTTCAATGCTGTCTTGTGCTCGTCCTTGAGATAAAATGGCGATGATGATATGCCATTTGCTGCACTCCTTATCGCATCCAAACGTTCTGTCACCTCTTTCTGATCGGATTTCCCTTCATCTGCTTGCATTAGATAGTGGATGACCAATGCTGGAAATCGTTCATCTGCAAGTGTGATTCGAAGGAATGTCTTGATTATACTTGGCTCGAAGAATGCTGAAGATAGAATGTTTGGATTATCATCTCGAGTCTTATCACCATCTGCTGTCATTCCTTCTGCCTTAAAAGAATTAGATGATAGTAGAGAAGGTGCGGGAGAGTGCCCCCCCCCACTTTGACTTACTCTCCTCCACGGTTGACTGTGTGGATGCACCGCGGAAGGATGATTGCATAAAGTGTTGCAGATGGGGCACTTCAACAGTCTTTGAGGAAATAGCGGGAACACCATCTAAGTACGTCGACGAGAAGAAGAAGCAACATTACACCGATCGGTGACCGATGATGAATTGATTATCATTCAGGGTGCATAGCATTCCCCCGAGAAGAGGTGAAGCATAGATTATTCAATACCATCACCATCTACTCAGCACCTCAGCCAACTATCCAAGATGTCTATGACATACAACGAAAATGAACCTAAACCGGTTTCAAAACCATTTCCAGATATTCCTGAATCAGTCTTTGCACAATTTTCAATGAAAGGAAAAGTTGCAATCGTAACGGGAGCAGGAGCAGGATTAGGACTTGCTGCCGTAGAATCATTAGCAGAAGCAGGTGCAAATATTGCATTATGGTATAATTCAAACGAAGAAACAATCGCAACTGCAAAAAGTGTTGCAGAAAAGTATAATGTTAAAACTAAAGCTTACAAAATTCAAGTTCAAAATCAAGATTTAGTAAACAAAGGTGTAGAAGAAGTTATCAAAGACTTTGATGGTCGATTGGATGTAATGATCGCAAATGCAGGTGCTGCAAAATCGGGGGGCATTATTGAACAATCAATCGAAGATTGGAAGAGACAAGTTGATATCAATTATTACGGTGTGGTGTACTGTGCAAAAGCTGCAGGCCATCAATTCAAGAAACAAGGCTCAGGTAACCTCATCATCACTTCTTCCATCTCGGCTCATATCGTAAACGTTCCTATCGATCAACCTTGCTATAACTCAACAAAAGCTGCCGTTACAATGTTGGGTAAATGTTTGGCTCGTGAATGGAGAGATTTTGCAAGAGTCAATATCGTCAGTCCTGGATACTTTAAAACAAACCTTGGAGCTTCTGATCGTGCTGAATCCGAGGCATACCGTATGAGCGTAATGGGCAGACAAGGTCACGTAAAGGAAATCAAAGGACTGTTCCTCTACCTCGCCTCAAACGCTTCCACTTACGTCACCGGATCTGACTTTATCATCGATGGTGGATACACTCTCCCATAAACTCCCAGAAACAATCTGTACAAATGAGAAAAATACAATTTTGAATTATACTACACTAGAGTACAACAGCATGTCTTTTTAGAAAGCACTTGTAGTTCTGATCGATTCAAGCTTTTTGTTCATTTCTGCAGGCGTGCGTTCGAATTCTTCCGCGATCGCCCTTTGTCGAACGAGTGGTAAAGTAGCAAACAATTCGCACAAATCTCCATCGATCACTGATTTGACCGGGGTATAAGATCCTCTGAAAGACATATGTTCCCTTCCTAAAAGGTTAAGAATCTGTTCCTTTCTCATTAGAATTTCCAGCGATGTCATCATCTCCATATCCTCCTTACTACTAAATGGCACCAAACATCCAACCGTGCCTCCTAAGCATGTATAAATGATCACCGGTCGACCGCCTGCAACGAGTGAAGTTTTGTGGATGCTTATTACAATATCGCCAAGATGGAAATGAGCTTCAAGGGTAAGTTTGTGCGGTGCTCCTTGTAAGTATGGTTTCTCATGCATCACCGTAAGTCCAGTCGTATCTTCATCGACCGATTTACTGACCTCACCATCGATTCGATTGACAAAGATGTTACCGAATTTGTCCCCAGCGCAAACAGTATCGTAGTCCAGCATGGCCAAAGCGGTCGTCCATCTTGGCAGCGTATCATCTGCAAAGATTAACAATCGATTCTCAATCGGCTTGTACGTTACAAAGAATGTCGATTCTTGTACGTCTCCAACCACGATTCGACCTGCTTGAGTAGAAATTGCAGTAATGTTTGTCGGGAACGATTTATTTTCACATTTACGCAATAGCTTCTTTCGACCCATGTCATACACCCTCAATGCCTTGCCTATTCCGGCCACCAATCGTCCGCCGAACGGTTGTACGACGCTCGGAATATCGTCCACTTCCGTCTTGTGGATGAGAGTCAGTGATTTGCCCTCACTTTCCAAAGCGTAGACGCTGAGGTAATTCTTTGTCGAAGATCTTGGTCGCACAGTTGCACCTACAGAGCTACCAATGATCAGATAAGGCGAGCTTTCATGATAGCCATTCATTGCGGCGCCATTACCGTTTGTCATAGCCGATCCATTCTGAGCTAAAGGATCGTTTGCAAACGAAGCCAGGCATAGACAAGTTGCTGCCTCGTTGTTCTCCAGCTGTAGCGTATGGATGGGCTTATCGGCTTGACGGATGTCCACAATTTGAACGGAGCTACTCCAATTTCCAGCCTCAGCACGAACGGGACCAAATTCTGCTGGCGATAGGTTGAGCACACCCTGATCTTTCGGCTTCAAATCGCGACCCAATTCAGCCAATCGTTTCTCCTTTTCCCATTCTGACATCACCCGATGATCAGCACCAGCAATAAAGACTAAGTTTACATCATCTGGATGAGATGCAATTCGTCGAGGCGTATTGGTCAACGCGAATTTATCCGTCTTGAACTTTTGTCCGAGCACAGGAATCGTAAAGATGCGTAAATTGCCAGCACTGATTCCGATCAATCCTTCCGGACACAATTCAGCACTGAACGTCCAAGCATGATCCAAGCTATCGAATAACAAAGGCGTAAAGTGGGTACGTTGTTGGAACGTGTAAGAGAGCCAGCTTCTAGTACTCAATGCGAGCACTGCTGTCTCATTGCCTTGCATTCTAACACGGATCAGACGAACCGGCTTGGCGCCCAAGAAACGTAATCTTGTATCGGTCAACTGACCTGAGATTGGATCGAGCACAGTGCGCAACAAGACACCATTCGTCAAACCAATATTGACAAACATTGTCGGATGATTTGGATCGATTGACATATCGTTCATCTCTGCGACACAGATGCTATTAGGAGGCGCGGTCAGAGCTTGAATGGAAACGGAAGCGAGGGTGTTGTCCGGGTCCAATGAAATGATACGAACTGTCTGATCTTGACATCCGACGGCAAGGTAAGGCGTTCTCTGTCTTCCTTCTGGCACTTCTCCCAAACTCATCGTTAGCACAGATGAACCGACTGCTTTCCTATCTTGATATTCATTCAATTGACCGTCCATATCTAATTCAAAATATACGAGCTCGTTACTGGGCTCCAAAGCCACGACAACCTGTCTGGAATTAGTGGCAGCTTGGACAATCCTACTCTGTTCGCCATTTGATGTTTCAGGAGCTGTCCATTCTGTGACTTGCTTGTCCGCTAAGATATGACGTATTCCATCTGGATGAACTTGTAGAAGCGCATCATCGCCTAATTGTTGTACTGCCAATGTCGGTGCAGATGTTAGCAAGCCACTATCGCTCACTTCTTCAATCGATTCTCCAATCGATAAGACTAAAGTACCATTGACGAATGAAAGAATGATGTACGAATCGTGTTCGTCGTTCGCACGCAACTTAGTCGTCCAGACTGATTTGGGCACTCCCGGTAATTCACTACTGACAGCCTCTTGAACATCAAGACCATGCTGCAACATCTTTAGATGACTCCTTGGACCGCGACCTGATGCTGTGAATATCTGTGGTGTATCGCTTGCTAACGGATTGAGAAGTTTAGCGTCTAACAAAGGATCCAAAGCGTCATTCTCATCTGTCAACAAAAGGTTCTCCAGCGGCCTTGGCGTGAATGTTGGACAAGCAGGTGGCGTTTCTGTCATGCCCAACCGAGGATAGTCGGACGATGCATATTCCGGGAAGTCGTCATCATCGCCTAGCTTCTGGAAGGAGTAAAGCGAAGAATTACCAGATTCTGCCGCAACGTACAAGAATCCCGCACGAAGAATACACAGATTCGTCGCAAGAGGAACAGTGTCGAAGTACTTGATCTTTAGAGATTGCATTTCTTCACCTTCATGATCAATCGTCACCTTGAACAAATCTCCATTTTCATTTTGCAGTAGGAAGAAAAATGCTGTTTTCATACGATGGCAGACGCTTGCGACTATGATATTGCCTCTCCTCTCTGATGCTCGCTCGACAGGATTGAGCCTTCGCGGGATGGGTATCCTGTGATCCTCGCCGACATTGTGTTTGTATGTAATGTAATCTTCTGAGCAGACCAAAACTCCACTTGGTCCTTCCCATCTTTCTGTGTTTTGATTGTATCCACCCGGCACTTGCACTAGATGGTTGGAAAGCATATCCACAGGCGAAGACCATCTCCTGACGACATGATTCAGTCCCAAATCCAGCTCGTAATACGTCAAGAGCTTCTCTGTACGTTCGAAGGCCTCTCCTGACGGATCCCGATCTGCTTCGTCATAGTCCACCTCTAGTGTCGCAAACAAAGGGTTCTCATATCCTACATCAACACCCACAATTGCATGTATGATCGCATTAGGTCTATGTGCCTCCAAAGGACTGGATATTGTTAGGTTTGCCTCTGCGTCTCTGTTCAAGATGTATACCAACTTTGACTTTTCCACTGCTCCGATCATCGTTGCTCTTCCCTTTGGATCAGTTGCCAAGTACTGTCCTGCAACCACCCTCCTGGCGCCTGACCTTCCAAATGTCTCTTGATGAACTACACGAAATGCATTTTGTTTGACAACATATTCGGCAATTGTGATCCTACCTGAATCCGAGCCGATGATCAAGTAATCCTGTGTACCACCTGTCAATCGAAAGCTTGCCAGACTCCTCACTGTTCCGAATGCATCTTGCTCCAAGACTGTATACTGCTTTCCCGTATTCGTGTCGGGTCGTATAAGTTCCAGTCTCGTGCCTGCCTTGCATACCACAATCTCTTGCTGTCTTGTTCCACTAAATTGTCCAACAACAGCCGCTGTTATATTGGATGGCGGCACAAGTGTGATATTGTATAAATGCATCCTTTCCCCCTAAATCTAGCTAAAGATTCTTCTTTTTTGATTGAAAGAAGATGGATGCTCTTGGATGGTAGAGAAGAAGAATACATTTCCATACATTTACACGTTCATTTCGGAAATATGCATTGGCCTAACCATAGCGCGCCTCTGCACGTGTATAGCACTCTCAATTGGAAGAGTCATTGGTTCACCATTTCAATTCTTACATCTATATAAAACACTCTAAAGTTACAATGATATTCTCTATGCCACCTGCTGCTGACGTCTTGTTCGTCTCATGAGCCATGATGATCCCATTTGGGTATTTGGAATGATTCGACTGAATGCTGATGAAACAGATGATTGTCGTTCCAGTTGATTTTCTTGTGCTACTTCTTCCCTTGCATCGTTGATTTCAGGTAAATCATTGGATGGGATAATTTGACGCCTTGCTTGAATGTAATACCTCGCATTGATTACTAAGCCTGCAAGTATGATCCCGATCCATAAGCCCAATTCGGAAGCATATATTCCAGCAGCAATACGATCTGCTGGTGATTTGATCGTGACGGCCAACAATGAAGTCAAATCTCCGGCCGCATCCAAAGCTACAAATGCCCAAGCAATTCCACGAACGGTCTTGTGAAGATAAATGTCATAGTAGTGCCGCAAAACGCCAAATGACAATCCCAAGGCAGCCAAGATGGCCATTGCCAAGATCGTCCTTTGCTTATCCTTTTCCGATGTATCACCATATCTGAATCCAAACACAAAAGCACATTGAATAGCCGCAAAAAAGGCTGCCAAAACGGACAAAGTGCATACACACTTTTTGATTGACCATTTATGATCATAAAACATAACTTGTGCCCATGTCAAAAGACTTAAGCTTGTTAATATTTCTGCTTGTACCTGAAGTGCGATCGGTTGTTTGCTTAGAATGTTATGTATTCCTAAAGGCAGCCCTGCCAATGACCATGCGATCATCATACTTGGCTGTGAACCATCTCCGGTCTTTCGTTTCCAATTTATGTATATTTGAGGGATTAGTTGTATGGACCAGAACACGGCTCCCAAAGTGGATAACACGTCAATCCCTACATCTTTGCTTGTCATCATGTATTGTTGATGACTGCTCACTGTATGACTGGCATTGATCGATGGTGTGCTTACTTGCATACATTCGATGATTGATTGTTATCCTTCTCATACGCTAACGGTTTGCGAACACTGGTCGTACGCCTCAGAATTTGTGTTTTCCTCCACTTTCCCCTTCGGCCGTAAAGATCTTCTTGCTCTCATTCCTGTACGGCTTCTGCAAATGTTCACACATCGGAAATTCGGTTGTGCCGTACGTTATAAAAGCTGATCAGGTTGCAACCCTTCTTGTTTCCATTCCATCATCAACAAATACAAAACAAATCTTCGTTGTAATCATGTCTTCTTATCAATTTTGGCAATTGCCCGCTCAAGATCAACGTAAAGATGAAAGTTCACTTTCTTTGCAAACATCCAATCAAATTCCCAAGCCTGGTCCAACGGAAGTCTTACTTCGTGTAAAAGCAGTTTCACTTAATTATCGTGATTTGATCATCGCTCGTAATATGTATCCACTTGCACTCAAGAAGGACGAGCTCATTCCTGCTTCTGATGGTGCTGGTGAAATCGTAAGTGTTGGTGAGCAAGTACACAAATTCAAAAAAGGTGACCGTGCTGCTGCAAACTTTAATATCGCTCAAACTCGTGGTGCAACTTGTACACTTGCTGAAACAGGATATGCACTCGGAGGACCAATCCATGGTATGCTCTCGCAATATGTCGTCTTACCCGCACAAGCATTGGTACATATTCCTCAACATCTTTCATTTGAGGAAGCTGCCACTTTACCTTGTGCTGGCGTAACTGCTTGGAACGGTTTGTTTGGTTTGACTGATGCTCCAGTTTTACCCGGTTCAACCGTTCTTGCAGAAGGTACAGGAGGTGTTTCAGTTTTTGCCGCTCAATTTGCCATTGCAGCAGGAGCAAAGGCAATCATCACTTCTTCATCCGATGAAAAGTTAAACAAAGTACGTTCTCAATTCACAAAAGAACAACAACAACGTTTATTTACAATCAATTACAAGAAAACACCTGAATGGGATCAAGAAGTTAAAAAAGTTTCAGGTGAAGAAGGTGTTTCGCACATTATTGAAGTTGGAGGTGCGGGTACATTGGAAAAAGCACATGCTGTTATCAAACGTGGAGGTGTGATTGCAAATATTGGTTTTATTGCTCAAGGTGAAACGCCAAATATTCCTTTGTTGAACTTGGGTAGCGGTTCAATTTATCGTGGTATTTTGGTAGGAAGTGTTGAACAATTTGAAGCGATGAACAGATCTATTGACACATTCCAAATCAAGCCGATCGTCGATAAAGTATTCTCATTCAAAGATGCTCCACAAGCATATGCACATCAATGGTCACAAGCCCATGTTGGTAAAGTTGTGATCAAGGTTGATTAAATGTGATCACATGTGAATGTAGTTCGTAATTGAAATATAATCTTCTTTGTGATTAACGCCCTGACATTCTCCGCCACTGTGGCTACGCGTGTTCAGTTCAGCCCAGCCGGCCTCAACGCGTGGGAGCAATTTACACGGTTTACGACGCGACGCGTAGATTGATGTTTTAAAGTTTAGCAGTTCTCCACTCTCCCTAGAAGTGAATGTTGATTACAGTATTGTGCATGAAAGAAGAAACGGATGCAAAAGACATTCTTTTGTCATTATCATTATCATCATTATAAATTATACTTATACCCTTTATCAATCATGGTATCAAATACACGTAAACCACCGCTAAGGCAACCTTTACGATCACATTTTCGTACTCAAAAAGCTGGTGGGACAGGTCAATTGAATAGCATCAAGGAAACAACAAAGGTATCCAAAGGAAAAGCAAAGGAAGAATCAATCACAACCATAAATGAAGAACCACAAAGACCATCCACACCACCTCCACGCACAAAACCATCTACACAGGGATCTTGTTCTTCTTCCATAAGTGATCCGCCCGGTGCTTTCTTCACGCCTAGAACGCCTCCTCGTACACCTAAACCCAGATCGAGAACATCCACTTTACCTGATGTGGCATTATTGGATCCGGTTCAACGATCTCCAATTTCAGTCAGAACAGATCCGGATAATGGAAAGTTGTTCTTGCTATTGCCCAGTAGTCCCAGCAGCAAGATTGTTAGTACACCGCCATCCCGAAGATTGTTCGCTGATGAACTTTCATCCGAAGAAAGAGTTGCATCCACCTCCAAGTCAAATGAAGAACTACAGCCTGCTCTCAAAAGAGCAAAGAGAAGCTTTCCTGAGCCAGAAGAGGAAGAGTACTTGAATCCGTTCATAGGTGGATTTTACGCAAGTCCACGAACAGAACGAACGACACAAGCATCATTTATCAATCCATCCACTTCTTCCGATATCCAGCTAAGTGCGAGCAAAAGTCTACCTTTTCCCGCTCATCACGCTACGCTTATAGCATTACATTCTGCGGTAGAGTATGCCTTGGTCGTGCATTTAGCATCAGTCGGAACGGCAGGATCCACGATTGAAAATGATTCAAAATCAATCGCAATTCCACATTTAATTTCATTTTCCGTTTTACGTCCTTTGGTTGAACGTAGTTCAGGTAGAAAGTTTAGTAAAAATGAATTGGCTAGACTTTTATGGATTTGGGGCGCTGCACCTGCGAATGAGACGAACTCAACAGCAGTTTCTCAAATTCAGAAAAATAATATCGGATTCACAATCTCAAAGGCACGCATACGTTCTTTGGATTGGATGTTGGGAATTCGAATTTCTGCAAATGCTACTACGAACAGGGAAGTGAATTTGATCGCACTTTGGAATAATGGCGGAGAAGATCGAAAACGGATCGTGCGTGAACGAATGATGGATTGGTGTTTGAGATGTTTATCTACTTGGCGAACACAACAACAGGGTGGTGGTTCGGAAGATACATTGCACGGTTTGGGAATCTTGCCTGACGCACCACCGCCATCAAAGGCTTCTGAACCTGCACAGCCCGCAGACGGAGAAGTAGTAGCAGAGTGGGATGCTGGTTTCCCGCTCGATCGAATCGCTCCAATCCCATTGGCGCAAATGCCATCGTTGGAAGTGAACAGTATACCCTCTTCGCCTTCCCTAGGAACGTCCTCCCCTAAATCACCACGCAAGACCCGATTGGACTTGGTCCGAGAAGCACATCAAACGGTCATTGCACAAAACGAAGAAAAGCTAGGACGAAAGTTGACATTAAAAGAACGTATACGTGCAAAAGAACAGGCGAATGCAGTAGCCGGACAAAAACGATCAAGAGATGATGAAAATGACAGCCCGCTCTCCTCCTCAAGCTTTTCCACTTCTGCTTCTTCTGCAGCTGCATGTGCACGACAAAAAGCATCTCTTTCAAGACTGCAAGATGTGGCTGAATCGGTTTATATGTTGTTCGTTTCAACTTCCGGGTCTGGTTCTGGATCTACTAGATTCTCTCCTCATCCATTACAAGATGTAATCAAAGCAATCACAAATGCAAGTAAACAGGCAATGGGATTCAATGAAGCAAAGGCTGCCTTGCATCAACTCAGCTCAATCGCACCGGGTTTCATCGAAGTGGAAAGGATAGGCATGCGGGATTGGGTAAAATTTGTCGGCAATTCGGAACCCAATCGAACCACTTTGGCTTCCGTACGTCAATCAATCAAAACAGAGATGGAAAGGAGATATTCATAGCGCTTTTTATACTTGTACCTATATCTCTCAATTTATATCTTCGCATTTCATCCTGTTTTGAGTCTTTTCATTAGCTATGCGAACACTTAAATATACAAACTGTCACAGATCTTCTCATCGCTTTTGTGGTGGGAAAACAGTTGCCAAGGCCTCTGTCGGCATTGTCGATCGCATATGCATATCCCACGCAAACAGTTGCTCTGGCATTCCATACGGAGTTGGCACGGAACTGCCTTTCATCATCATCGAACCGTGAAGAGGTACTGATGGCGAACGTACATTATGAAAAGCAGAGGGATAATTCTTCGCTTCATCATCTGCACGTAAGCGGTCCAACATTCCTTGCGCTCTTGCTAAATCAATTTCAGCCTGTCTCTTTTCGTCTTGATCAGTTGCTTCTTGAATTCTTCTACTTGCTTCATCAATCAATGTTTTTATATTCTTGTACTCTCGTGCACGTCTCTTTTCCCTTTTCAATTCCTTCGCAACCGGTCCTTCCCCACCTTGTGCAAATTGCATAGTGGCATAAGACAAAGCATAAGTATTGGCATACCATTCAGCATATGCACGCATGGTAGCTGGATCAGTTTGTGCGAATTGCGTATTGGCACGCGGGTCAGTCCAGGTGGTGGTTGCACCATTGTAGAAATACCATGCTTGTTGATTGGTATCATATTCTGCTTTCCATCCAACAGGCAAAGGTCCACTATGCTTCACAAACCAAGCAGAATTATCAATCACGGTAGGAGGACGAACAGTCTCAGCATCATCACTATCTTCGCCAATCGCTTTCATCACGAGACGTTTGAGCTTTTGCGTATCCATTTGATCCAACTTTTCTGCTGGTAACCAACCCAAACCTTCACGTATTGCGCGTACGGCGTGTTCAGATGATGTTGTTGAGGATACCGTCGAAGGTGGAAGAAGCGTTGACGGTGCTGTTGAAGGTTGATAATTTGAATGCGAATTGGAAGGCGATGGTGGCGGTGGTGGAGCAGGCTTAAGTTTAGACCACTCTTGACTTACGTCTTTGTCACTAGACATTACTTCATTCAATCGGGATGGAAGTCAGGATGAAGATTGCTGAGAAAGAGGAAAGAGGACTTTATAAATGCGCGCATGAAATATGGGAAGCACAGACCAGGAGAGTCTACGTAATTCGGTGGCTGAAGGAAATGTCTCAATGGAAGTGAGAGTTAGCCAAGAGCACACATTATAGGTCATTACATCATGAAATAAGCAGAGAATGTATTGGTACAAAATGAACAAGAAGAAAGAATGAAGAGATTAGAATTGATGATTATCATTCATGATATCAACAGGTGCTGGCTGGCGTTTCTGCGAAGGAACAACTTGACCATCATATCGACCGTTTCCGTTGGTATTACGAGCGTATCGCTTACCGACTGTATCATCTGCATTTTCTGGACCATCGAAACTTTCATGTCTTGCACTACTACTTCCTCCTAAACTGTCAAAGGAGGCATTATCATATGGTCGACGTTGTGAGCTGTTGTAATCCGAATCATGCATCACACGTTCGCTACGTGCATGTC
Source organism: Meira miltonrushii (assembly GCF_003144205.1). Lineage (NCBI taxonomy): Eukaryota > Fungi > Basidiomycota > Exobasidiomycetes > Exobasidiales > Brachybasidiaceae > Meira > Meira miltonrushii. The sequence goes on along the minus strand of NW_020289943.1, from coordinate 1,503,613 downwards.
TATCGGCCTTTCCTTTACGTGAGCCAAGGATACCTCCAAACTTGCTCTTGTTCTTTCTTCTGTCTGCCTCTGCTGATCCGGGAAGAACGTCATGCGAGCCACCACGACCGGAACTTCGAATGCTGGAACGACTCTTTGATCTGCGCAAAGAATGATCGTCTCCATTCGCTCCTCCTCCAATACCACCTCCTCCGTATCCTGCTCTATCGGCAGGCGTGCCATAAAATGCTTCATCGCTTCCTGCTGTTGCCCTTCTAGCTGAAGCACGAGCAGCAGAAGCTCTTGGGTTATCACCATCTTCGAATCTATGATGACGATCATATTCATAAACATTTCCATCATCGTCATACATTTGTCTGGTTGCATTTTGATCGTTATACCTTCCAACCCAAGCACGAGATTTTGCCAATTGTTTATCATTATCATCGCTTACCAATCCATAACGTTTTGCCCATTTTGGTGTACGGTTTTGATGTTCGTTATTTCGAACGTTTTGAATGAAGAAATTATGTCCATGACCTGGAATATAACCACAAATTGTGCAAATACAATTGATAAAGAAATCCTTTCCGATTCCAAATCGAACTGCTACTGCCAAAGGTGGTAATAAGAAACCACAAAGCATGATAAAGAATGAGAATCCATGATGACGTCTTGGCTTGAAATCGATACGACCATCAGCTTTACGAGGAACGTGCCAATTCATGATTGACTCTAAACCAAGTTGGAGAAGTGTTCGTGGCAATGATGATAGATTGAAGTTGGGGTGGGGCAAAGCTGTTCTTTAGTGCTTCGTATTTTTGACAGATTATAAGCCTTACTGCTCAGGCCCTGTCAATTGCCGCGCTTTTTTACTGTTCTCTTAGGATATACTCATTTGTTGCCCGAAACATTCATTTGGGAATACCTCGTGCTTCAAAATCAGGCGTATAAACGGTGACCCAGGCTGTGCATCGATTTGCATCCGCCCTTCCAAGGCTCTTTTTAGCTCAGCTGCTCTTGCTCTGCGTTGCGCTCGTGTGCGGACAGCCATACAATACGCGCGTGTGCCTGAATGGAAATCTTGATAAGCCACTTTTGCTGGGGGGGGGGCGGATGATTATAACGAATGATTTGCAAACAGTTTGCCAAGATTGTATCAATAATAGCACATATAATGATCTCGTGTACAATAGAAAAAGGGAAAAACAACTTGTGAAAGAAAACAATATAGTCATAATACAACAACACGGAAAGGATATAATCGCGACAAAATACGGTTTGAAAATGTACAGATGTGACGGAAATGAATTGAAGTAATTATCCTGCTTGCTCGCTTTCATCAACGTCTAATTGCAAGGCTAATTCATCTTCAAGGGATTTCAGGAAATCTTCATCGGGTTCCTCCTCGCCTGCTCCACCATCTTGCTCGCCCTTTGAAGGCCCTTCATCTTGCTCATTCGTGCCTTCTTTGTGAGAAATTGCGGGACCAGCAGAAGAATCACGACTTTCACTAGGTTGTGCATCAAACACTTGCTTCAGTTTGGAATTTCCTGCTCGCAATTCTGCCATTCGTCTTCTTTTGCTCAAAGGGGATAGAGTGTTACTTCCTCCTGCTTCTGAACTTCCATCTTCTGCCTCTTCGACGCTGTTGTCATTTGAGCTATTTAATGATGTATTGCTGTGTGTACGTTTCATCTTGCTACCTTGTCTACGGTCACCTGCTTCACTACTACCTGAACTTGTATTGCCTCCATTGAGAGTGCTTTCATCATCGCTTAGTCCATTTAGAACAGCATCAACTTCATCATTAGCTTCATCCCAATTCATTTCATCAAATCCTTGTCCATCATCGTCTTCATCATCTTCACGAAAGTCGTCAATTTTGTCTCCATCGATCCCGTCACTTTCGGTCAAAGCCTCTTCTTCACCCAAGTTGGAATCTGCCGTACTACTAAGCAGATCTCCCTCTACTTCTGCCGGTTTGGTATCGTCTTTCTTTTGAGCATCTACGCTACTGCTAGGAGGTGGTCTGCGAAGTTGTTCCTTTGTGGGGTTCGGAAGTGCATAGCCATCTTCAGATTGACGGCTCCAGCGTGTGCAAGACTCCTGTAGCCATGTATACCATACCACATGTATATTTCTTCGATGTCCATTTATAACTTTTTCCGTTCCTTGTTTTGCAGCAATTACGTGCGTAACCTTTGAATCTAAAGATCGCTTACATACAGCTCCGAATTCTGTTGCCAATCGCCATAGCTCGGTAGATCCTGGATCTTGATTGACAGGAGCAATGCTTGAGAATACAAATGTACAGCCGTCCAAGACAGCGGTTTTAATTTGCGAGATGATTTGAGTGATTGAAGGTTTCTCTTCCTGGGATTTTCGCTTATCGTAATCGGTATACCACCTTGTATGAATATCATTAAGAACTTCATGCAGCTTGTACAGTTCCCGATCTGTTTCTTTTAGAACTGCAGCTGGTTTACCTTCTTCATCTTTTCCGGCACTTTTTGAACCATCTCCTTCTAAGGCTTCTTGCATTTTTGCCAATGGTCTAGCATCTAATTGTTCGCTCACTGCAGTCTTTTGACTTTGTTCTGCAACAGTTTTTGCAGCGTCATCTTCTGCTTTAGCTTCAGCTTCAAGTGCTTCTTCATCCTTTTCCGCGGTATTCTTCTCCTTCTCGTCCGCATTGTCTGCGGTACCATTGCTTCCATTTACCTTTGCGGAAGCATTGCTTAATTCTGGCGGAGGCGTAGGTCCAGCCGGCGTACTCGGCAAGAAAGAAGCATTGATATCTCCGATCCCCACAAAGAAGTCAAAAGGAGTGACACGAACCAGATTTGGGCTCCATTGCCATACATCCGCACGATCATCGATGATGGCAACCATGGATGTATCCATCGGGAACAGTTTGCTTAGACTCTTTTGTAAAAGACTACCGTTCTCATCCCGAGATATGATTCGGGCGCCGAACAACGATCCATCCGGGTCAACCAGCCTACAAACGCTTTCTGCATATGTTCGTGTTCCCATCGTATAGACGTGTAGCTCATAGCGTTCGCTGAGTTGGGTAAGGAAGTTCTGTAATCCAGGTCTAGGCTTGACGTAGTACCAACATCCATCCTGCACTGCAGCTGCTAATGCTTCATCTGAGCTTCCGTTTGCTTGTTTGGCAGCATCTTCGCCCATGACAGCTTTCCCGTCAACGCCTAAGAGAAACTTCCCAACATCTGCCAAAGCTTTATAATTTGCATTGGATTGATCTTTCATCCATTCTCCAACAGTAGGATCAACAGTTGCATGAATGATTGTTTGATCTAAATCAACAATTAATGCCAATTTTCTTTGTTCTAGCAGCCTTCTTGTACTTTCCGAATCCAATCTTGCCGCTTCTGCCGTTGTAACTTGAACGCCTGAAATATCATGAAGTTGTTCTCCACCATCAAGTTGTCTTAATTCTTCTTCGTCCAACACTTTTCCACAAACAACACACATTCCAGAAACGCGAGCCGGATGGCTGCATGACATAAAATCCTCCATCTCGTTTTGTATAATCAGCCGGTCAAAGAAATGATCATGATTGATTGTCGCGTGATGACGATGATGATGATGAGGATGATGAAGTCAATGACACAAAAAGAAAGTTACACTCCTACGCACGCGATGCACACCCACGCCTGTGGAGACGATTAAAGTTGCAGCAAGAGTTCATACGCCCAAAGATCTGCTTTCTACGCGTTCATTCATTTCACTCTGGCACGTTTAGTAAAAATAATTATATCCAACAATTCGGATTTCGGACCTCATCCTCTTTTATTCGGGAGTTCGAGAAGAATGTTTTCTACAACCACCTCTTGCAAAAGTGAAACAAATCGATGCTGATTGGCAGACAGACAAGAATATTGATACGATCAGAAAAGAGGCTATTGAACGGGAATATAATAGGTGATTTCCGGTTAACGCAGGTACAAAAGCGACCTTTCAGAGGGCGAAGAGGTCCACTGGAATCACTGAACAGCACTTCTTCAGGTATGAACGGTTCGGCAATCGAGGACCGATATCGAAATCAATCACGAGAACAATTACTTGCTAGAATCGCTCAGCTCGAAACGAGCAACAATGGAGAAGCATCGACGAGCAATCTAAACACCACCACTCCAGCCGAAGGAGCTAGTCAAGATACAGAAAAGAAGAAGCAAAAGGCCAGTCGTCCATTTGATATAAATCGATACCCATGCAGAAAAATCGCTTTACGTTTCTCCTATGATGGAGAACAATACTCTGGTTTGGAAATGCAAACAGCTTCGGGATCTAAAGATGGAGTTGCAGTCGGAACGGTGGAAAGTGCATTATGGCGAGCGCTCTCAGATGCTAGGATCGTTGATGATTCTGTTGGATTGCCAGGCGTTGGTTGGAGTCGATGTGGAAGAACAGATAGAGGCGTGAGTGCAGCAGGTCAAGTTGTTGCATTTTGGGCAAGAAGTAGAAAAGTAGACGAGTGGCCGTTGAGGAGAGTCTTGCAACGTACGATGGATGAAACTCAAATCGGGAAAGACACGAATGGCAGCACGAGCGATGGTGCAGAGGGAGACAGCGAAGATCCAGATATGGTGACAAGAAACTCTTGGAGGGATAAAGTAGAGTCAAAGATGCAGCAATTCTTGGCAGAAGAGCAAGCGAAGCGAGACGAAGTTGATCATATCCCTGCAGATCCAGATGCTGAAGAGTTGCCATATGTGCTGTCAATCAATCGATTATTGCCAAAGTCAATACGAGTACAGGCATGGTCTCCCGTTTCGCCTGCATTCAATTCCCGATTCGACTGTCAGTATCGTCATTACAAGTACTTCTTCAGCAGTGGAGCGCCCTTCGTTCAACAATCTTCCGCACAATTGCATGGACCAATTCCACCTTTAGATATTGATGCGATGCGATCAGCAGCACAGCGATTTTTGGGAGAACACGACTTCCGAAATTTCTGCAAAGTTGACCCAAGTAAACAAATGGATAATTTTACCCGAAGAATTGATGGAATTTCCATCGATCCTGTATCCACGTCCTGGTCGCACACCACAGAAGAAGCTGAACGATCAGCGAACGAAGAATCAAAGACATCTTCCGGCGATAAAGAACAGATGTATGTCTTGAATTTAAGAGGTACTGCCTTCCTCTATCATCAAGTCAGGCATATCACTTCAGTTCTGTTCTTAGTCGGAGCTGGACTAGAAAAGCCATCTATCATCGATGAATTGTTGAATGTCAAGCAAAACGGAGTCTTTGTTGATCGATTATTATCCGCCAAAGTGAGTGGGCTGGTCATAGATGATGATTCAGAAGAACCCCGGACAGTATTACCCCCAAGTACTGCAAATGATGAATCTGCTGATTCGAAGACTAGCTTGGTACACAGATATCAACGTATGCGCAAAGAATATGAACAGTCCAATGGAGATGTGGCAAGCATATTTGAATCTAATCATATAGAACATCATGATGCCTTACGTGATCTTTACGTATTCGATCGTAAGCCAATTTATGAAATGGCAATGGATCGTCCACTAATGCTGTGGGAATGCGGATTTAACGCAAAGGATGTATCTTGGCGTTCGGGTACATACGATGGTGCAATGACGGTAGAAGCAATCAAAAATGCTTCTTCCTCAAAGAAAGACGTTGATGTCAATAGTCCATCATCTCTCGTACGTGCACAGTTGCATGCTATTTGGAATGCACAAAGTATCACGGCGGAAATGTATAGGCATTTCGCTTTAGCTGTCCCAAGTGATGCTAATGAGCGCATTCAAGGCAGAGGCGCCTATGGAGTTGGTTATCTTCCAGCCAATACCCCATTTCAATCTGCTTCTTATCCTGCACTGGAATCCGAGACCTTACCGTCTGATAATGTGAGAAATGGTGATGATGCCTCTGTCGAGGCAAAGACAATCATTCCCTTGGGACTCGGACGGTTCAAAACTTCTTTACAATATACCCCATTACGCAAAGTGAGCCGACAGGCAACTCCCGCTGAAAAAAATGAACGTTGGCAATCAACTCGAGGAAAACGTCGAGCAGAAAAACTAGCAGCTGCCGCGAAGGTTGATCCCGCTAAGGACGATTCATAAGACATTTAGCCTTTGTATTATTGATTGAATGCATCTATAGTATTGCTTTTTGTAGGGTAAGAAGTATGTGTCTTGTATACAAATGCTCTGATTCCTATAATCAACAGAGAAGATAAGATGTACTTAATTTATCAATTCACATCAATTTTGTCCATTTGTTGCTGCTGGGCTTCCATCAGCATCAGGTGGCGCAAACGCCCAACTTCTTCTCTCATTTTCCCGATCAATGCTCTCCTTCTCCTTTTGTGCATCTGTTTTGAATATATCGGAAAGTGGGTAAGCTTGTTTACTTGCCTCTACAAATGCGGCCGCATCTGTTGATCCGCATTCTTTCAAAAATTCAAATGCCTCTTGCAATGTAGACAACTTCACATCACTCTTTCCTGCTTTTGCATATGAAGCAGCAGCTCCTTTTGCCATCTCCAACAAGATTGCAGCCGCTTCACGTTTTCCATCTTCGTTATTTCCCCGAAGTAGAAGTGTAGATCGTGCAGAAGCCAAAGCATTCTCCGCACTCTTTCCAGCATGACGTTGAACGAAAGTGGCATTGAACGCCTCCAAGGTTCCTTCTTCAAGCGGAACGATGGGTTTCAAAACGGCAGAAATACTCTCCCGAATCGGTTCTGGTGCTTCACTAAGAACGGGTAATGCTTTACGCAATCTAAGAATGGCATAATGAACTTTGCCATTCTCTGGTTCCAAAGCATGCGCCCTTGCGATTGCTTTCGTTGCCGCAAGCCAATTCTTTCCCCGCAGAGCAACTTCAAAGGATAACAACCATGTTTCCGGCTGAGCAGGAGCGTGTTTCTGCAGCAAGGTAATATACCTCTCTGCGTCTTTCAATGGGTCTACAGCTTTGAATGCTTCCCTTCCATCTGGATCATCGTCTTTTGGCGGCGCATTGACTTCCTCCTCCTCTGCTTTACCGTTTGCGGAAGCTGCATTCTTCTTTGCAGCCTCTTCCAGCTTCTTGGCCTTCTTTGATAGCTTCTTTTGGTCGTCGTTGCCATTTTCCGCTGCCGTACCATTTTGCAATTTCAACAAAGAAGGTTGATCGTGCAATTTCAATAGAATGCGAATAGCAGTGGTTGCAGCAGAGAAGTAAGCATGGTGACTATGTAGACGATCCTCAAACCGAACCATATCAACATAAGCACGTAACGTGAATTTGCGTGTGCAATATGAGTGGAAGTCCAATTGATCATCCCAAATTTCTGTGTAGATCTTGTCGATTTGTGTACATCTCTTCAAGGCCATTGCGTAATTTCCCTTTGCTAGCCAAGCTCTTGCTTCTTCGATTAAATACCAAGAAGCTTGCATTTCTACCAAGTCCAATACAGGATCTTCGACGTCAGGTTTTGTAAACAAGCCCGCCTTCTTTGATGCTCCGGAGATATCTCCTGCTCGCAAGGAGTACTTGGCCGCCTTGCAATTTAGCGAACGATCTTGTCCGTCGAGCAGCCGAGCATCTTCCATTGCGGTATTTGCCCAATCTATCGCACCTGCTTTCTTGTAAATCCTTGCTCTGGTCATGTGTAGTTCGGGTAAAGTAGGCGAATGAGCGATGGCACTATGTATGTGTTTGAGTGCCTCATCGTACTGTCCAAGGAAGCTGTAGTGTTGTGCCAAGAAGTAGAGAGTCCATAGAAGGGAGGTGGGAGCTTCATTCGGATCTTTTGTCCATTTTTCCCGAGCACCTTCGACAATGTTTTCAATCGCATCCCGCTTTGCATCGTCCACATAAAGAGCCCGTACATCATTGAAAATCGAAGGCACTCCCTTTTGCAATGCGACCAGAATATAGGAAGATGCTTGAGTGTGGAATTCTTCCCCAGATACCAACGTTAGTGTCATTCGCTTGATCGCTCTGGAAGATGGGAATTGCTCTTGTAGCGACTTGAATGCGGCTGAAGCGGCAGTGGAATCAGCTTTGCCGGATTGTACATCAACTCCCTTTGTCTTCAGCCAAAGAGCAATGTATTGTCGATCTTCATTATTTCTCTGCAAAAGGCCATTGAATGTCTTTTCCGCCTCTTCCACTTCCCCTAGAGCCAATTGGCATTTGCCTTGCAAGAGCGAAGAAGCCTTTACGTCGAGTACTTGATCGGAAGTCTTTTTGCTTAGAAATTCTATTGCATCTTTGTGTCGGCCAGCTTCATGAAGGACTTGAGCATGATACAAGAACACCTCTGATTGTTCATACGACCGTTTGGGTACATCGCGATGGATACTTTCAAAATGCTCCAGCACACGCAATGCTTCCGCTGTATCCCCTCCAAGATGCAAAGAAACAGCCAAACCTGCCCAATTCATACGCAAATGTGGCTGCATACGTACGAGCGTTAATCGATTTTCGACCACTTTTGGCCAATCCCTCAATTGCATGTACAGATAAGCGCTTTCCCGTACAAGGTTGATATTCGTCCCTCCTTCGATCCGCAAAGCTTGTGAGTAACATTTGATGGATTCGTTGTAATTCTTGACGATCCTGTTCAAGATACCCAAAGCATGCCAAGAAATAAAAGAAGTTAAATCGAATCGTAAACCTTGTTTAGCCAATTCTAAACCTTCATTTTGTCTATTAAGCGAAGCCAAAATTAAACCTTTCATACAAAGAGTTTCACCATGTTCCGGAAATTTTTTCAAAATTTGATCGGCAGTCTTTAAACCGATTTTATACTTTTTCGATTCATATTCTTGAATCAATTTTGCAAATAAACCTTTTTCTTTGTTTGGCAAAATCGTCTTTCCTCCAGCCAATGGCTTTTTCACAGGAGGTGCCATTATTGCTTTTTTATCCTAAGAGCAATGGTAAAGCAACCAAAGATGATGATGATGATGGTGGTGATGGGTTAATAGAATGATGGAGAACGATGTTGCGTTGCACCTTTGATGTTCTTCGCGAAGGAAATTCGTACACTGCTCTTCCGCCCCCAGCAAAAAAAGAAAGCGGCGCTCAGGTGTGCGTGCACGTTAAGTGCTTAAAAGCGCTTTGAAGCATGCTGACTGCTTGAAGGAATCATACGTCATCCTCTCAAACTCCTACCAGCATGGACTTCAGACACAAATCATCTACATTTATATATTGTAGCGAAACAGTAGAAGAGTCGATCGAATTGCATGCATGTATTGATGATAGACATGATCAGAGAACGCATGTAAGAAAGTGAGGAAAGAACTAAGAAAAAAGTTATGATAGACAATTGAAACATGAAATTGAAGAAAAGAGTGTAATGGTAAAAACAGGTGGAGATGAACATTGCGAGAGATAGAGAGAAAGGGGAGTTATTATGATGTAATTCGACATAATGTTTGACGAAAAGGTTTCGCATATCTGCGGTATGAATTTAGCACAGTTGCGGTGATTTTGATGATTTGAGAAAAAGATGATTATATACATCGATTGACACCGTAATCAGGAATAAGCAGATATTGATAAAACGTGAGTGTGAAAAAGAAGAAAATGTGCGGGGGCGGCGAGAAGAATAAATGCAACAGTGCTTAAAACACCATCACATCTTTCCATCGATCAGATTGGATGTTTAAAGGCATCCAACAAAGGCGATCAAATTATTCCTCCCAAGCCCTCGCGTTTCACGCGGAAGTCCCGTTTGTTTTGCCTTTCAATATTTGCCGATCATTAAATGTTGGAATGCAGAGAGTGGTGGTTGTTGGCATCATACGTTGCATGGCGCCAATGTCTTTACATCCCCTCCTTAATACCATGAGTTTTGTTGCACATCACCGCGTGGTCGATTGCTGGACGATTGTCCTTGTTGGTAGGATCCAGTGGCAGCACGCATTGTATCTTTGCCATTTGCATCCTCCTCACCTTGTGCGATCACCTTGCGTCTTGGCAATTGTGCATTGCCTGAGCCTCCTGCAGCGGCGGCAGCGGCAGCAGCTTGAGCTGCTTTTGAGACTTGATCGTTGGCAGCAACTGCACTTGAGCTGACGGCCTTTTCTTCTGTGTTGCTCCTCTGTTGAATGCTCCAGTCGAAGATGTAGTCGTATTGGAAGCCTTCACGAACGAAGAGATCACGGAACAGCTTGCGCAAGTAGCTGTAATCAGGCTTGTCATCGAAACGCAACGAGCGGCAGCAGTTCAAGTAGATAGCCATCTCGGATGGGAAGCCACGGCAGAGTAATTCTGTTGGTGTGGTCATCTTCTTTTCCATGATACGGTCGTACTTTTGCTTCTTTGTTGCGGCTTTGAGACCTTGCCATGGCAAAGAGCCACGCAAGAAGTACATCAACACGTAACCCAAAGATTCCAAATCATCACGACGAGATTGTTCAACACCCAAGTGAGTGTTGATGGAAGTGTAACGTGCTGTACCGGTCAAGTTTTTGTTCTCTCTGTATGGGATGTGCAAGTGTGTCTTTGGATCACGATACTTCTTTGCCAAACCGAAATCGATGACGTTGACTTGGTTGCCGCGCTTTCCGATACCCATCAAGAAGTTATCAGGTTTGATATCACGATGGATGAAGTTGCGCGAGTGAATGTATTCGATACGAGAGATCATTTGATCAGCCAGTAACAAAACTGTCTTGAGACTGAATTTGCGGTTGCAGAAGTTGAATAGATCTTCCAAGGATGGACCAAGCAGATCGATAACCATTGCATTGTAATCGCATTCTTGTCCATACCATCTCACAAATGGAACACCAACCCCTCCTGCTAATGTCTTGTAGACTTTTGCTTCATACTCCAATTGAGGATGCTTGGCTTTGATGGATTCCAATTTGATAGCAACCTCTTCACCAGAGATGATGTTGATTCCCAAATAAATATCTCCAAAAGATCCTGACCCGATCTTTTTACCGATACGGTACTTGCCTCCTACACGAAGATCCATGATGCAAGTTTAAACAAATGTTTGTGCTTGTATGCGTGCGTCTTGATGAACAAATCTAATTAAAGTATGCTTCTGTCCTTTGGCGAGATGATGTTCTTGTCCAGCTTCGAATGAGATTAAAGAATACCGTTCAAAAGTCTGCCAGAGATCTGTATGAAAGTATGGAATAAAACAGTGTTAGTTGAATTGATCTGAGTTTTAAATAGCGGAAGGGGTTAGGATGAGTTTGCCTTCACGCTGAGCAAGTAGCACAGCATGGCGTCACAATCGAGTGCGGATGGGGCAGCTCCTGCATTTCAGTTTGAATGAGCACGCGGGGCAGGAAGTGAAATCAAATCTGGCATGCGTGATTCATAAGATCTTGAAGGCGCTTCATTGCCATTGATTGCCCAGGCCCTTGAGTTATGCTATGAACTGTACGCCAGCTGCCCCGTACCTGATCACTGAAGAGGTTGTGAAAAGGATCATCCCTTGGCCCTGATCTACATGATCAGTATGAACGCCAGCATGCAGGGGAGGGGAAAGAGAAAACCTTGCGCCGTTTTGCTAAGCGCCAAGACATTGAAGCCATGATCTATGGCGTACTCGGGTTTTGGAATTGACAAAGAGAAGATTACTCACCTTATATGGATGTGATGGTTGCAATAGATGTATTGTGGCGATGGACTTTACGAAAGTGAGTCGTGGCGCTTTGATGTGCAGGGATAGACGGAGCCCCTAATCAAAAAAAAAAGTTGAAAATATTGCCGTACCTTTTCAGGATTGCTGAAATGGATGACTTGTTTTGAAGTGTAGTTGATTGTCAATCTTTTTTACCTTTACCCTTTTTTGAAGTAAGATAGGGTAAAAGGGAAAGATTTGAATTGGTAAAAGAGGAAGACGCAAATGATTGATGGAGAAGGAGGATGGTAATTGAGGTTGGAGTTGGGCCTCTTTTTTTTCCTATAGAAAGGGGAAATGACGCTCTTTTGTCAATTGTAAGGGCAGTAGCTCAGCGTTGGGCTTAGAGAGGAAACTGTTGTGATGCTTACACGCCTTTTCTTTTGCGCTGCGCAGGGCCTAGGTTCACTCACTGTTTGCTGTTTGTTGGATCGAGTTAAGCCTGCCTGCCTATTATTGAATGATATGCTTGTGTTGCGTGTCAAAATAGGCAATTCCAATACCGCATTTTTACAAGACAGGAGCTTCGCCTTTTTTGATGTGCATTTTTACCTTGGCAGCAGCAGCGCACGCATGGCCAAAATCGGATATAACACGCTGGCCTTGCATGCTTGCATTCATTTAACGGCCACACAATGAAAGCACACACACATATACAAATTTGGTCAAAGGGCGAACTCATAAAATGCAAATTAACCATTTGATGAGGAACAGAAGACGAACGCGTTTGTCACATTGTCATAATATCATCATTTCTCGGACGGAATTCCATCTCTGCCAAGAAGTAATGAACATTGTGACGTTTTTGATGTTCATTTAATGGCATTTCACAATAACGGTCCGACGTCATTTTTAGAAGGCGTTGGAATTGCGGGGATATTTTTTATGTTCAGGTAAATCGAGTGAAGCGATCTGATCCTTTATTGTGACGATATGATGACGAGGAAGTTGTTTTTTTGTCTAGAAATGCACGCCTGTATGCGGGTACTACTCCGCGTTTATTAGAGTTCTCTCATCAAGGGGTGGCCTATGTATATGCACGCGTTACGCCCATCTTTTATTTGATACTCCGAGCAGCGCCTCATTCAAAAGATATGTGCTTATATCGGATAATCACATTGACTTTTCATGATGATCACTCGCACGAACGAAAGTGTGAGGTAAATGAAGAGGTTCGTGCTTTTAAAATGAAAATGATCATCATTACAAGAGGCCCGGGCGGTGTAATTTGACGCGTTGAGCGCCATGATTGTTTGAAATGATGACTCAAAAGGCGTAATCATCGTCTTAGACTGCGATTAAGGAGGCTTTTGTTTTGTTCAGAACGGGTAATGGCATGATAAACTCAAGAATCAGAGACGACACCGAGAATGACGGCATTTGCACGTGTTGCTGTGCTCGAAAGTCCTTGACGGATTAAGGTTTAAGCTTATGTGCACTAAGTCCATCAGGCTGGGGAAAGGGTGGGAATTGGGTAAATGCTTTCCTCTTGATTTAGGGTGACAACCTCTCCTCTTGTCGTGGACATGTCGGCGATTAACGGCACAGGAGAGACAGGGTCCGGACTTCCTTCTGGCTCGAATAATGACTCCAGGTCAGGAAAACGGTCAATGGACGATAGACTTTCACCCATCCATTCTCTAGATCCGAAAGCGAGGCGGATAGAAAATGAAGACACTGCACCCTTGCAGATCAAAGTCGGTCTGGGCGGATTTCAGCATGAAGTGATTGGAATACAAAAGCCAGTGCAGATCACTTCATTCAGCTATGATGAGAAACGAAAATTGTTTCACGATGATCGTTCAAGGAAATACTATCATCCTCCACCACCAAATGCAGATTTGAACAGAGGCTATGAAACTAGGATCGAACGAGATGATAATGTGAATGAACATCTGAACTCGCTTTTGGAAGCATTGATGCAAGGAGAAGAGGTAGAAGGACATCAAAAACAGGCAGATTTGATCACATGGCGTGGAATGATGACAAAATTGTGCACGGTCTTATACGAAGATCAGCAAGGATTTGAGATGAATGTGATGATGCTAAACGGAACGCTCTACATAGAAGAGCACGTAGGAGAAGCAAAACTGGCTGATAGAAGAAGATCAAAAGAAGGATCGGAGGGTTCAAAACGAAATGGGTATTATGGTTACAGTTTCGAAAGTTGGACTTGTCACTCTTGGCGTGAAAGGGGACAGGGCACGAATGCATGGGATGGCGATGTGAACACAAATGTTCAATGGTGTTTGGTAGTAAAGACAAAGCTGGGAAGTATGAGATTGATTTTGGGCGGAGAGGTGGACGCAGTAGACCCAGTCTCAAATGCACCAATCGAAGTAAAGACGAGTAGAGATATCAGAAGTGCAAAAGATGAAGAATTTTTCGAAAAGAAGATGTTACGATTTTATATGCAAAGTTTTCTCTTGGGAATTCAAAAAGTCATTGTTGGCTTTAGAGATCATAGAGGATTCCTTGTCACAAATCAAGAAATGGACACTTTGGCAATGCCGCGAGCGGTAAGAGGAAAACCTCATGCTTGGGATCCCATGGCTTGTTTAAAGGCGGCTTCAGATATTCTCTCGGCTGTGAAGGCACATCTATCTGCACATACACAACAGAGTAAATTGCCAGATGTCAAAGAAGCGGAAAGTAGCGATGCATTTCCCGTTTTTCGCCTGACATATACGCCATCACGTTCTAGCAAGAATGGCAAACAGCTGACATTGTCCCAGCTTACGAAGGATCAAATCTTACACGAAGTCAAGGGAGGGAAAGAAGAAGGGTATGTGGGCTTTCTAACAAGCAAGTATTACCAACACATTCGAAAAAGACATGTAGAATAATGTTGTACTTCTATTAGACATTTGTACTATACAATGAATATTACAACTATCAGACTAAACTCATTTTCGTTTTGCTTCTTTGTGTGTTCTTGTCTTTCTCCACTCCAATTTCCACTTTGCATCGATCAAAGATACCCAAGGTGAGATCTTTCTTCAATCCCGACACAGATGCTGGAATAGTCACTTGGAATTTCTCTGCATCAAATTCACAATCTTGTTTGAACGTGATCACGCCTTCCAGACCATACTTGTGAACAAAGACTGCCAAACCATTGCGGAAAGCACGAATGACGAAAGCTTCTTCGATCAAGCTATGCTTTGCAGTCTCATTCTTTCGCTTGATAGATTGACCAACCCAATATTCCACACTTGCTCTACCTGCCATTTGAGCAGCACGATGACGTTTGTTGACAATATTCAACATGGATTCCACGTGGGATTTACTGTGAAGACTGTGTGCCAACGGTTCATAATCAATACTTGCTGCCAATTGACGATGTGTAAGAACGTCTGCCATTCTTCTGATGGGACTGGTAAAGTGAGTATAAATGTCACATGCTAGACCATAATGTCCAAATGTATCAGCAGCCACACTTCCAGCGCTAAAGTATTCTGCGCTCAACATACAACGAGTTGCCATAATACGAACGAGAGTATTGAAGGCAGGCTCAGAACGATCGATGCACTTGTCCAAAGAAGCAGCCAGAGCACCGGAAGAAGAAGTGTCTAGATCCAAACCTTTTCTTGTTTGTAAAATGGCTCGAAGGGTATCGAAATTAGTTGCGGGCGGAGGCATATGTCTACGCAAGACGGCCGTTTGAGGAAAAGACTGTTGAATGTGTCTTGCAACTGCAATGTTTGCCAACAACATGAATTCCTCAACCAAGCTATTCGTCTCTCTCATCTCTTTTTGTTCAACATCAATCGGTGCTGAGCTTTCTGTACTATCGAGATAAATTCGAACTTCAGGACTTGCCAAATTCAACGCTCCAGCTGCCATTCGCTTAGCTTTCAACTTGATTGCTAAGTGATTCAATAGTCGGATGCTCTCCGTAATTGCATCCTTCAATTTGGGGTTGTCCTTCCGCTTTTGAGCTTCTTCATAGGTGAAAGCCTCTTTGCTCGCAATTACGCTTTTGAAGAATTCAACATTCACTGTATCACCTTCTGGCGTCAATTCCCATATTACGGAAAAGGCCAATCTTTCTACATGTGGACGCAAAGAGCAAAGGTTTGTACCTAAGAGGTGCGGTAACATGTCAATTCTCTTATCGACAAGATAAACGGTCGTACCTCTTGAAGCCGCTTCTTTGTCCATCGGTGTATCTGGTTTGACAAAGTAAGAGACATCGGCAATATGGACACCAGCTTGAATATTACCGTTCGGCAGTCGCTTAGCATGCAAAGCATCATCAATGTCTTGACAGCCAGGTGGATCGATACTGCAGATTTGTTCGGATCGCATATCACGTCGATCACGCCAAGCAGGAGAGGTTTCGTCTTTGGGTGGCACTACCCAAGAATCTCCTTCTGGTGGCAAACAATTCAAAATAGCTTGGCTGAATGGTCTGTAAGGAATATCATGCTCCAACAACAAACTTTCCTGTTCAGCCTCTTTTGATTCGATCGTACCCAAAGCTCTAACAAAGTGTCCTTCGGGATACTTTGATGTGACTCGCCAATCGTCCAGTGAAACGAGAATTTTTTGACCCAACAGAGAAGCAGCTTGTCGAGTTCGCATTCGGATTCGGGGGATTTTGCGGTCAAGTGGAATGACAAAGACAGAAACAGCAGAAAGCGAAGAGAGAGCAGAAGAAGAGATGGAATTCGAGTCGACATGGGCAACGTATGAGCGCCAATTTCGCTTCACGATTCCAACAACACGACCGGTTGGTTGAACTTCTTGCTTGCTTGCATCTTTGACTGCTTTTCTTTCACGCAGGGCAGCTTTCTCTTCTTGAATTGTTCGACGTGCGATGTCCTCTTCCTCTTCATCGTCTTCACCCGCATCATCTTCTTGCAATGCTTCGTCAGCATCAAGCACCTCGTCTGCTTCCCGCTTCCATTGATCTTTTGGTAATAGTTCAATAGCGACAATATCTCCATCGATCGCTCGATTCATTGATTCACGTCCAACAAGCAAAACAGGTCGGTCCACACTTGCAGCGCGGACTGTTGCTTCGAGATAATTGAAGGGATTGGCATTGAAAAATCCAGAATGAAACTTTCCAGATGCCAAACCTGCCGTCAAAGCAGATGCATCTAGATGAGAAGGGAAGATTGCTGATGTTGCTCCTGCTTGGCCGTCATCTCCAGAATTTTCCGCACTGCTCACAATCGATCTTGATGCTAATAGATCGAGTAACTGCGTGGCAGACGGTAGCATTGAAACGTATTCACGAACTGATAGTGCATGTAGACCCAACTCTTTTGCTTTGGCCACGTTTGCAACATCGTCACTTAGCATAACAGCTTTGAGTTCAGCAGCTTTCCTTTTTGAAGTCGAAGCTGCAAAGTGATCATTGTACCACTTCACAGCTGTACGAATCGAGCGGTCGTTTCTGTCGTTCGGTGTCTCTGCATCTTGCCTGATTGTGGCAGTCGATTCACTGAAGTCGTTCCAATAGATCCACCAATGACGATCGGGTTCGCGAATGAGCGCTTGTAAACGGTTCAATAATGGTAAGCTGCGGTGGCGTGCTTCATCCAATACCGTTTGTAGCACGACAACATTTGTCAAAGCAGGACTTCCATTAACAGTCGCTTCCAACAAATCCATCTGATGCAAGATCACATTGGTATCGAGAATCAAAACATGTTTGCCAGGCGTAGATGGTCCTTTTGAATGGGTGCCCTCATATTGAAGACCTGAACCTTCTTCTGTACTTTGATTGCTCCTCCTTGAAGCACTCTCTGGTCCAGAATCTGTTGGACATAAAGTACAATTTGCTCTTCCACAATGAACATCATCGCGTAAATAACGTTCACGAACGATTTTCTGCACTTTTCCACGAGCGGTTTTCTTGTAGAACTTCTTTTGCGAGAATGCTGATGATGATGCAGACTCTTCTCCAATCGGAGCTGGCCGCTTCTGTATGGTGATCATTGCTTTTCGAGTGTGCAGCTATGAATTCGATTGATGGTCAAGATGACAAATTGGAGTTCGTGGAGTAAAAAAAGAAGAAAGATACAAAAATATATGCAATCGATTACATAAGTAGCGCCAAATAATCTTCTCTCTGTAGTGGCTTTTCTTTGGCTGTGTCCGTTTTAGAGCACGCCATTAATACATGTCGCTTGCAAGAAAATATACCGGCGTTATGCATGATTTAGCGTTTGGAATATTTTTTTAAGGTTTTTTATCTTTCAGCCCATTATGACAATTGTCTCGTGTGTTCCTGAATTCAAATGTTCATGCAATGAAAGCTAGATAAACAGACTGTCTCATCTTGATACGCATCTCTTTCCTTCTTCCTTCCATCGAACTCTGCATTTCATACAAGATGAATGAAGCAGAAGGACTGGATTACAACAACAAAGGAGATATAGAATCCGAAGCTAGATCACCAGAAGGAATGGATTATAGCAAAGGAGATATAGAGTCCGAAGCTAGATCACCAGATACGGAACATATAGCAGAACTTCGTTATCCTGGCGGGATACGAGATGACATCGAAGGTGATTTAGTAACAGATCGGGAGAGGAGGGATCTGAAAAGAGGTTTAAATCAACGTCATATCACCATGATCGCAATAGCGGGCTCAATTGGCACAGGTTTATTCTTAGGCACTGGAGCTTCCATTCAAACCGCTGGGCCTTTGGGAGCTTTGTTGGGCTATGCAACCGTTGGATTGATCGTTTGTGCTGTACAATTTGCATTAGGTGAAGTGGCAAGTCTTTTACCCGTCACTGGAAGTTTCGTTAGACATGCAGAATTTCTCTTCGATCCAGCTTTGGGCTTTGCAGTCGGTTTGAACATCGTTTATGGAAATCTACTGTCTGTTCCTGCAGAAATTTCAGCAATTTGTGTCCTTTTTCAATTTTGGACAGATATCAACTCTGCCGTTTGGATTTGCATTTTCATCTTCATTACCTTTCTTGTTGGTATTGCCTTTGTTGGAATTTATGGAGAAGTGGAATTCTTTTTTGCTTGTCTAAAGATTCTTTTGATCGTCTTTTTGATCATCTTTGGCCTCGTGATCGATCTTGGAGGTATCCCCGGCATTGCAAGGATCGGATTTCGTTATTGGAAATCACCTGGACCGTTCGTCGAGTATATCGCTTCAGGCTCTTGGGGCAAGTTCCTGGGATATTGGGCTGTCATGACGAATGCAGTGTTTAGCTTTGCAGGTGTGGAAAGTTTGGCAATGGCAGCGGCTGAAACGCAAAACCCACGGAGAAACATTCCAAAAGCATGCAAGAGAGTCTTCGCTCGTGTGCTTTTGTTCTATATTCTAGCAATTCTTATTGTCGGAATGATTGTCAGTTCAGAAGATTCAAGACTTAATGATCAATCTGGAACTGCTTCTCAATCACCTTTTGTTATTTTGGCTTCAGCAGCAGGTTATAAGGCGATTCCATCTGTCGTAAATGCAATCGTGATCACATCTGCATGGTCATCATCAAATCAAGCACTTTTGGCAGGAACTAGAACGCTATATTCTTTAGCAATCAAAGGTCAAGCACCCAAAATATTCTTACGAACGGCACCTTGGGGTGTACCGTACGTTTGCGTTTTGTTCAATACCGCATTCATGTTTTTGGCTTTCATGGCTTTATCAAATAGTGCGCTCACGGTCTTTTATTGGCTTGTGGATTTGACGGCTGCTGGCGTTTTGGTGTCATGGTCAGCGATCCTGTTCAATCATATCCGATTAAATCAAGCGATGAAGAAGCAAGGTATTTCACGTTCAGAGCTTCCTTTCAATAATTCATGGACGCCCTATTCTTCTCCGATCGCATTGGCATTATGCTTAATCATCTTATTCACAGGAGGCTTCAAGACATTCACAAAGGGTAATTGGTCAACGAGCACGTTCATTTCATCTTACTTAGATATTCCTTTGGTGATCGCAGCTTATCTTCTGTGGAAGTTTATCAAAGGAACAAAGATTGTTTCATTAGAGGATATTCCTATTCGAGCAGCTCTCGATGATATCGTCGAACATCCAGAACCTGTCGAAATAAAGAAGAAGGGGTGGCTACGGTATGTCACCTGGGTGTGGAGTTGAGGATAGATGATTTGTATCTAACCGTATTTCAGGAAGTGTCATGTACGAATATAAAGCACTGTAGAAAATAGAAATTGATAGCATCATCAAACGCTTATAATGATGAAACGTTGCCTGAGTAGCTTTCGAGACCAGACTATTAGCACACATGTTTGTGAAATAGAAATTGAGATTCGTATTACGCATACACAGGAGAATGTGTTGTTGTTCAAACTATTAGTTGTGAATGGGGTAAGTGAGAAGAACTTAAGCTTTTTTCAAGAAAGAGAGAAAAATAAAGTTTATTCAGCGAAAGAAAAAAATTTGGAGAAATAGGGCGAAAGTAAAAATTTAAGTAAACAAACAAGAACTGAGAAAATACACTTTTCGTCAATACGATAGAAACGATGGAATTTCACCCAGATAAAAAGTCTGATTTTTTTTGAGTGAGGAATGAATGAGCCTTTTTTGATGAGTAGGATTGATTTTGATATGTGTTTGCATGGTGCTTGAACGATTGTTCAATTGCAAACAGAGCGATTTGTGATGAAGTGGTTTTTGTTGGTGAGGCTGGTGACTTGGGAGCGCCCGAGAAGGAAATAGTATGATTGCGTATTCATCGCTCCAGACATCAGATCAGCATTTAACCCAAAGTTGGGAATGCGCTGCTGTCAGCCAAGTTGATGTTGGCACCTGGAGCGTTTCCACCACGGGCACCACGAGGGGCACCACGACCACGTCCTTCACCGCGTCCACGGCCGCGACCTTCACCACGGCCACGTCCACCACGTCCTCCTCTTCCTTCACCACCACGGCCACGGCCAGCGGATGGGGGAGGGTTGAAGTTTTGTTCGATCTCCAAGACTTGCTTTTCTTTGCGTTCACGCTGTCTTTGGACACGTTCCTTTTGGGTTGAGTAGTAATCGTCACCCAATTGTTTGGTTACCTTAGTACCAAGGGCTTTGTCGTCAACCTCAGCGGCTCTGGCTTCCTTGAAAGCACCAATTTGAGCACGTTTAGCAGCTTGTTCGGCCAAATACTCATCAAGAGTCTTGGTGTTGTCCTTTTCCTCTTCTTCAACAACGGCGGGCAATTCCTTTTCAGCTGAACCGTTGGCGGTTGGAGCGGCAGCATCCTTCTTTTCACCTTCACCGGCTTCCTCTTCAGCTGCATCAGCTTTGGCACCATCTTCGGCGTCCAATTCACGTTTTGGGTCATCACCTCCCCAGCCTTGTTCGATCTTCTTGTTAGAATCATCTTTACCAGTGGCAGAGTGTCTGTCAAATTGACGACGTCCACCACGGCTACCGGCACCACCACGACCACGGCCACCACGTTCACCGCCGCGACCACGAGCACCACCACGGCTGCTACGGCCATCACGTTGTTGAGGGGCTTCAGCACCATCGGCGGCATCAGCACGAGGAGCACGAGCACCTTCAGCACCACGGGAAGCACCGTTGCGGTTCAATCCTGGGATTGTACGTTTTGGTGCGGCAGGAGCAGCGGCATCCTTCTTGGCAGCAGGAGCGACTGCGACAGGAGCACTGTCTTCATCACCCAAAGCGGCGAAAGGGTTTCTGCTTGCGACAGACATTGTTGTTGATCAAAGACGACGAATTAAAAAAAGAAAGGATGAATAGATGAACGGTAATTGAAATGCCGTTTCAATCCTTGTCGTCTAGGTCAAAGAGACCGAATGGATTGTTGAGCTCAATAGATTGAAAGAGCTTTTGTCGGCAAACACAAGACACGAAACCTGATCTTGGTTTATGTCTTTGTCGTTGAGGATTTTCAATTGAGAAAAAGAAGGTCGATTCTCAAATTCGATCTTAATCTCCTACAGGTGATGAATGAATGACAATGATCGATTCGACGAGTGAGATGTCGTAATAGACCAAGTTATTCAAATCTATGTCGAGAGAGAGTGTGAGCGTAAAGAAGGAGAGACTTCCAGGGTTTGCACAGTGAGCAGTAGTAATTGAATGACTTCTCGTCGCATTCGTTTCTCGTTTGAGTGAGGAAAAGGCCTGTGCCCGTACAGTGTGTGTGTGTCTGGACAAAAGACACAAAGCTTGCCCGCCTGCCTGTGAGCGTACTCCCTTTTAGTCCCAAACGCGCTCAATGAAGAATTTCATGAAAATGCTTCGGGCACCTTTATAGTCTCTGTGTGCGCAACAATGCGTACTGCACTTTAGCAGTATACATTTACATTTTTCATCCACCTATGCTTCTTCTTACCGCAATGACCGCAGTTGCTAGTGTATATAAAAGCTCAATGACCTCTACTTCTTTACGCGCAATACCATCATCACAATGACTATATGTCTATGAAATCATTCATCTGACAATCTTTGAAATCGATCATACCAAATGTCTTTCTTATCATTTACTGACCGTTGAGGAAAAGATGAAGAGAATTCTTGTAATGATTGGATTAGCCATATGCAACGCATGCTTGAATGAACTGAGCTTAAAGCGCGGCCTGCCTGCCCACGCGATTAAGCCTAGCTTATTAAACGCTAAATTCTCCGCAAAAGCTAAGTCAAGTCTGGCGTCAGTCTAAATTAACGGCATCATGCACATCACACCAACACTTGTCAAAAGAACAACACCAGAACGACAAGGAGGGAGAAAATTCCAAGTATCACACTTGTTTCCTCTCCTTTCATTTGCATCATATCGCTAATGGGATGGTGACGAAGGAGAGAAGAGATGAATGCCAAGTTTGAAATTGCTCAGCATAGGCTGATCAATCATGCTTTGAGTTGTTTGTCGAGGTTTGGAGAGCAATTGAGTATACTGTGTCTACGTCATGGAGAGAAAGAGCATGTGGTAGGTATCTCGACATGAAACAATGAAAGCAAACATTCTTTGCTAACCCGTCAATCTCACCTCCACCCACCAGATGCGTTTATCCAGCATGGCATCTAGTCAATCGGCGTTTTGTGCTTTCATGATCAGAGCAGAGTTTTTCCAAATATATGAAATACAGCAAGGCAGGAGGCGGATTGATCTCCAACTGCCAATCAGGGTGAGGATTTGACCGATCTTCAGTGTGTTTTTGTCAGCAAAAAGGCTTACTCAACCTTTCTCGTTCTCCTACAGAGCGTACAATCAGTTTTGAATCGCTACAACAATAAGCACCTTCAATCGTGTGAGCTGGAAGTCAGTGAAGGAGAACATGAATGCCGTTTAGCAATCCGATTGCATGGGGACAACGGCACTAGCAAGACACACAAGCTTACCTATGAGGTAGCACCATGCCTATTCCCAAAAGATCAAGCAAGCGCAATGAATCACATAGTCGCAAGTCCAAAGACGATTCAAGATCTTTTGGACTTTTTCGCAAACAAGGTGAATGGTGAAATCACTATGACATGCACCGAGAGAGGCTGCAGCTTGAGCAGCAGGGGAGATGAAGTGGCTGATTCGCGTCAACGTAACATACTGCAAACCGAAGTTCATGTGCCAAAAGGATCTTTTCAAACATACGTGATCGGACAAGAAGTTGAGATGACCTTCAGCTTACGCGAATTCCGTGCGCCTGTCGCTTTGGCCGATCATCTACAATGCCCTCTTGAGATGCGTTTTGAGACGGCTGGCTATCCTTTGAATATGCAAGTGAAAGTTCAAGGAATGACTGCACAGGTCTTTTTAGCAACTTCTGAACCTGATTTTCCAAAATTGACAAATACAAATCGATCAGTATCTGCAGATACATCGAGCTATACACATGCTATGCCGTCACTCAATGGACATGTTGGACTGCCCAATGGTCATTCAAATCCAGCCGCACAGTTGCCAGAATCAGACAATAGCATTAATTTGCAGCCTATCTTTACCAGAAGTCAAGATGATTCCAGAGTGGAGCAGAATGAAATACATCAAGAGCAAGACCTATTTCGCCAGTATGATGACGACCAGAGTGCTATGGGCAGTCAAGTACCTCAAGCTACTCCGATGCAAGAAACACCCCTAGAAACGTCTACACTGCCAACCCAGCCTATGGAATCAACACCTCTACCTCCACCAGCAGAGAGTATGCAAATGACGCCATCTCAACCTCAACCTAAGGAGAAGGAAGATGCTCCTCAAGTTGTAGAAGAAGTAGAGAAGGAAATGGGAAAATCAGCAGATACAGGCTTTTCATCATTGTGGCATGAACGAGATACAACGTTTGAGGAGGAAGAAGAAGCCAGAAGAGAAGAAGAAGGAGAAAATGAAGATGACTCGTTGACCCTCAGTGAAAATGAAGAATTCGTTCCTGGCACTCAAGATGGTGGTAGTGCATCAAACAAGCGTCCGCGATACAATCCGCTCTTGTAGAGAGAACCTGTCGCATTCAAGGAAATTAGAAAATATTCTCTGTATCATACTCCACGACAAGCATGTAGATTAGTTGATGTATACCAGATGATTCCCATTGTACATTAACAGAAACAAGAGGTGTTATTTCCGCTTTGAGATACGATGCGCCGTGGGAGGTAGTTGTTTCTCTGATCCCGTTCGCAATAAAGTTTGCTAAAATCCATGATATATTGAATGACTAAAGTGTACAGATGTGAGCAAGAAGGGATGGTAGTGTAGAGGTATGAATAGCTTTCGATCACCTTGATTTGGTTTTCTTGTTGCGCTTGGCATCGATGCTTGCTTGAATACGAGCAAATTCTTCTTCCGAAGGCTCGGTTGTAGGTCCGGCGTCCTGCTCTTCTCTCTTTCCCTTTTTCTTCCCTGATCCGGATCCTTTACTCTTTTTGGCTCCTGCTTCAGCTTCCAATTTTGCGATCAGGTTGTCCATCTGATGTCCCCGGTTCTGATTTCTCTTTGCGATTAAGTTCTGCAATCCAGCAAGATCTCCTTCTTCATCATCTTCCTGTTTACGTTTTTGTGCTTTACCTTTTCCATTTGCACGAGATTTTGCTTTTGCTGCTTCATCTCCGAACAAAGCATCATAAACGCCCATCTCGCGTGCCATTTCCATCGCTTCTGCTTCTTCTGTCTCTTCTTTCTTTTCTGCTTGTTCGATTAGCTTTTTGTCTTTACGTGTCTTGTCCCATTGTTTTGTCCTCTTTATGTCTTCCTCTTTGATTGCTTCTTCAACAACTTTTTCTACTCGTACTCGATCCACTCGTAGAGACATGTAAGGGACGTGATCCACCATTTCGGCCAAATGTCCTTGTGTGGCTTTATATGCTTCCAGAATATCTTCACGTTCATCTTTTGATCCTTGGTACTTTTGTTTAAATTCGTCCAAAGTATCAGCATTCACTTCACCAGTCCACAATTCTTTAAAGTAGGCATTCCAATCCATCGCTTCTTCAAACATACTCTCATCCGTTCTGCCGGTAGAGTCATATCTTGCCTTTCTAGCAGGTGTGGACAATACTGCATATGCATATCCGATCTGTTGAAATTTGGAAGAAGCATCTTGTTTTTCTGTTTCGTTGCCTTTTTGTTTATCTGGATGATATTTCAGTGCTGCTTTTCGATAGGCTTTCTTTATTTCATCTTCTGTTGCTTCTTTGTTTACTCCAAGTGCACCATACAAGTCCACTTTGCCATCTGGAAAGAATTGAAGAGCTGGATCTGCTTCGTCGTTCATGTTGGATTGATGGAGTCAGAATTAGAAGTGTTGCTCTTTCAGCATTAACACGTCCAACTCTCATCTTTACGCCCTCAAGAATAGAACGCGTCTCTTTAGCCCAGCTTACGTGCCTGATTATCCTTTTGGGAAGAACACACGTGTACAAAGTGAAAGTGTCGCCCATCATCGTGGCAGGCCTGTGCATACAACAGACAAACGCCCATTCTCCAGACAAACAAACGTTCATTCAACAGAGAGCTTGTCTTTCTAGTGTTCGTTCATCTTCCTCCTAAACAAAACAATCCGCCATATCGCTCACCATGCTTCACAGTGGTGAATGGTTGGTGAAAAAATATGCCTCTTTGGCACAACCAAAAGCGAATCAAACGTTGGACACAACTTTAATCACTCTTTCTTCTCGTTTACAAGAAGTTTCGGCTTCAAAGGAAAAGCTTGCCGATGGATCTCCTGCAGCACCACCGCTACCACCTCTACCAGATAGACGTGCTGCCGTTCTAACTCTGAAAGGTTTAGCAAGAGATCATCCGGTCGAAGTTGGGAATAAAGCATTAGACGCAATCTTGGAAAGCCTTTGTCGTGATGCAAAAGAAGATGATGAAATCGCAAGAGCAGTCGTGGAAACATGTTTAACATTATGCGAATCCAATACGGCTTCTGCCGGTCAAGGTGCAGGAATTGCAGCTATAAAAGATCACAAATTACCTCCTTATGCTTTTCAACATGTTGACAAATTCCTTGCAACGCCAGGCCCTTTGCATGCTCTCTTGCCGCTTTTGTCACCATCAAGATCTTTCTATACTCGATTCTCATCTTTACAGCTGCTAGGCCTCTTGCTCAGGATACGATCAGAGCGTGTTCAGGAACATGTTCTCACCTCTCCAGGAGGTTGCGGTGCCATCTTAGAATGTTTGAGTGAGGGAAGCGGATCAAGTGCTGAAATTGTACGGAATGAAGCATTGTTGCTTTTGCCTCGATTGGTCGATGCCAATGCGGATATTCAGAAATTGATCGCATTCGAAGGAGCGTTTGAGAAGCTGATTGACGTTGTAGCCTTAGAGGGTCGAATTGAAGGAGGGGTTGTAGTTCAAGATGCTCTCGACGCTCTCGTTGCTCTTCTCAAATACAACGTCTCAAATCAGAACTACTTCCGCGAAACTCTTTCGGTACCGCTATTGGCCCCATTGTTATTCTACCCGCCTCCGCCACCAGCGGATAATCCTCAAGCACAAGCGGAGTATGCCAACCAACTTGAAGCTTTTGCATTCCAACAATGGTACCCACCACTCCCACCTTCGGAAGATGACGATGAAAGAGGCAACAATGGCTTACCCGAGACAGATGAACAAAAGGTTGTCAATGCCGGATTGGTGCTAGAGGTTGCAGGCTTGCTGGTCGAAGGACAGGGAGATAGCAAAAGAATGAATCAAAACGCTCTTTTGTCATGTGGCTTCACGAAATGTTTGATTGAATTGTCCATGTCCAGTACAGCTCCGACTGGCTTGAAATCACAAGCACTTCACGTTCTAGCATCCTTGCTACGCTCAAATCGGTCAAACCAAGATTTGTTGAATACACTTGAAGTATCTCCTATCATCTCCATAGGTGGTCAGAAAGGATCTGTAAATGATTCATCGGTCAACTACACCCGTCTGCCACCTCGACCAGCAATTTTGGAATTGATTGGAGCAGCGGTGAATGGAACGACAAGTACAGGAAATGCATTGGATGCTCTTGCTTTTCGTGCTTCGGCATTGGACTGTTTTGATGCATATGTGAATGACAATCTAGACGCCAGATTGAACATTCTCAAAACCATGGCTGATACAGAAGAATCACAAGACGGTCAACCATCTTCTGGAACAGGTCCCCTTCTTTTGAGAGGACTTGCGCAATTCCCCGAATCATCAAAAGTCGGACAAGGTGCGACATACTTTGATGCGTATAGATATCTGATCAGTGCATTGTTGTTTGCACATTTGGTACGTGGTAGCGACACCGCAAAGGATATGGCTCGTGGGCTGTTATTTGGTGCAGATGGTAAAGTAGTAGACCATATCGATGTTAAAAAGACTACATTAGATGAAGATGATGAACGTAGCACGTTGATACAATTGATCATTGGTAATCTTACCATGGCATTACGAGAACATGGAGAAGCAACAAGACGGGAACGTGGAGCGGGAGTTTCGGCATCAAAGAGTCAAATTCACGGACAGTCTGGCAGCCCGACCGACTGGGCAAGGATACAGATTGGATACCTGATCGTATTGATTACCTGGATCTGGGAATCGCCAGCTGCTGTGGCTGAGTTATTGAAAGAGAGCTCGAATTTGCAAATCTTGATTCAACCAGTCAACCAAGGCGGAAATATGATTGATCCAATCGTTTCCGGTCTTTGTGCAGTGGCTTTGGGAATCGCTTATGAGTATGCCCCTACAGGAGATGGAAAGGAAGATGAAGGCTCCGTTACACGCAAGAGTATGCATCCTATCTTACATTCACGCATCGGACCTGATCAATTTGCCGCAAGGTTGAATAGATTACGTGACGATGGTCGTTTCAAGAATACCAGTCCGGATGTTTTGGATAATTTGGGCAGACAGAATATCGTCAATGCGATTGGGCCTGGCGCTCCTGCTGCTCAAGCGGAGGAAGAGGAGGGCTTATGGTTCGATTGGGCATTTGTTGATTTTATCAAGACGAATTATGTGTTGATTCAAAAATCCATTTTGGTCGATCCAAGTTCTTCTTCTGCTAATCAAGCTTCGCAAAGTACAGAATTGTTAGATGCCAAACGTCAATTAGAACAATTGCAAGAGCAACAAGCTAAATTGGCACGGGAAAGCGAACATCTATCACAGAAATTGAAAGAGGCTGAACAGCTTTTGGTTACAGAACGAGAATCGTCATCCAAACAGGTCCAATCGATACAAGCGCAAAATGAGAAATTGCAGGCTGATTTCAAATTACTCAAAGATTCAACAGCCTTGAGTGACGAGAAACGTGCAACGGAGACGAGTGCCTCTACCACCCAGCTCACCACTTTGCAAGAGCAGGTAAGCAAGTTAGAAGAATCCAATACCAAGGAGACACAACAGCGAAACGAGCTGGAAAATAAGCTGAAGCTGATTCAACAAGAAAAGGACGGGATGGCAAAACGATTGCAAGATGCATTGAAGTCATCCGAAGAAGCAGAAGCGAAGATCAAAGCTGCACAAGCAGAAGCAGAGACAGCAAAAGCCGAAGTTGAAAAAGCCAAAGAAGAAGCAGCAAAAGTAGCCAATGGATCTGCTGCAAAAGCCACAGCAGCTGCAGCGCCAAATGGAGAAAATGAAGATGGCGAAAAGAGTAAAGAAGAATTAGAGAAAGAATTGGAAGATCTTTTGATCCTTTTGGATGAATTGAGTACGAAACGCAAGAATGATAAAAAGCGTATGCGACAAAAAGGAATGGACGTCAGTGAAGATGAAGAAGATGACGATGACGATGATGAAGATACTGATGATGTTGATTAGATAGAGCATGTAATGAAACTTGCTTAATTTATTCACTCACTCTTGTAATCAATACAACCGGTAGTTAGCTGTGATAAGAATGCATTGAATTAAAAGTACATGATTGATATACATATGTTTCGTGATTATCGTAAATTTCGTTGAGGCTTTTGGAGGGAGGTGGCTTTGTCGGACGTGGACCCTTTGGAGTTCGTAATGGGTTTTGAGCCAGTATGCTTAGACATGATGGACTGCTTTTGGCGAGCTTGACGAGCGGCTTTGAATAAAGAGTGGGATTCCTTGGAGAGAGAGGATGTTTCTGAAGATTGTTGTGTTGTGCTATCCGATTGCGTGGGTTGTGACTCTATTACCTCTTCATTACATGGTGTACTACGTGCTTGGATCTCTGCATCTGTCAATTCGCATAGTACTCTCCGTTTCCGTGCCTGAACTTGGCTCTTGGTAGGTTTTAGTCGCTCAACGTCATCTTGAGAAGTCGGCTTTACGTGACTAGATGATGAATATATTTGATTTGCATGCATAGCATTTTCCTTGTGAGTATCATCGATGATTGTAGGATTACTGTTGACCATGACTGTATCAGCACATCAGCATCTCAAGTCTTTTTTCAGACTCGATTGGATGCTGACAGGCAAGCAGATGATAATCAAGAAGTGAGAGTGTGAGAATATGCAGCACGTTCTTCTACGCGTGATTATCGTTAAAGCGGCCTGAACTTCGAAACGCGTGCAGTCCTCTAGCATAGCATATAAACACGGGTAATCTTTCCTTCCGTCATGCCAATGATCAAGCCCCTTTTTTGGCAGATTTCACATCGGTCACATTCATTTGTTTGCATGCATATACATGACGCCGGTTAACGCCCACATAAAGGCTGATTGCCTTTTTGAGAAGGAAAAGATAGCAGCAGGTACTCGAGCTGTGATCGGAAAGGATATTATACTGGAAGCAATGTATGTATCTTTTCTGTACTGTAGATCATCGAAAGCATGAACGTATGCGTGTTGTGCAGATTATGTTCTACATTCTCTTCTATCACAATTATCGTCGGAAGCGAATTCGATCATAGGGATGGAATGCTTACGATATAGGAAGGATTGCAATTATCGTCCAATCTTTGTTGTAAACATTGGCCCTTTAGGTTACCTGAACGCGTTCCTCTTTTTGTTTGTGCCGCTAATTCATTTATCGAACACACACAATTAATCTTATGCAAACGAATACTTGTTCTCTGCGTGGAAGGCGGTGTAGGGGAAAAAGTGTTGGAGTGGAGATTGGCACTATGATTTGATTTGTTTGTAGTTTTACACAAGCATAGGGCTATTTTACCCTTTTTTCCCATACTCACACACACTTGGCATCCCTTCATCAACGCAACGGGCAAAATAATCATGCAAACACTAATGCAAGCCGTTAGCATTGATTAAAAAGATAGTGTTTCGGTATACAAAAGCTCTGTTCCCGCTTTGACTGTTATTGCGGAGTTGTGTTTTTTGAGAAAAGGGCCGAATATCTGTGGAAATTTTAGTTTTGAGAAAGTCTATTTCATTTAAAGGGCAATCACTGCCTCCATCTTACATTTAATCATCTTGTCTCCGGAGAACCGGGTCATGCCAATCGCCACCACTTCACACTTTTTCGAGTTTCATCTTCTTTTATGCATCCCCATCATCCCGAGGGCGCAATAATTCGGCGACTTGCCTGATCGGATAGAATCAGGTACGTGAGGTGATATAACGCGTCCATTGGTATCATCAATCCGAAGATCGTGTCTGTCCAGAAAAGAAGGTGTCTAGGTGTCACTCTATGATATCAAAAGCATTCATTAACCTCCCAAAAGACTTCCTTCACACTCACCATCACGATAGAAACTTGATGATGGCGATGAAATCATAATATCTACTCAATCAAAATTAAATCCTTCCTGTACGTCCATTCCATCAAGATGGCAATCCAAGGTACAGGTACATCAAAGGAAGGGCAAACTCACAATTCATCAGCACTGCTGAATCGATCATTGGCTGCTGATACACCTTCTCGTCATTCAACAGACGGATCTAGCAATCAGCATGCCACTTCAAGTGGCGGAGGTGGAAATAGTGGCAGCAGCAGCAATATGCAACATCAACAAGACAGTCTAGGACATACGCAAGGATCAAATCAATCACCTGGTACATTTGGACGTCATGCAAGTCGAAATGGAAGCATACATTCGCAATCCAATGAAAATTTACCCAGTCCAATCTTAGATGGATCAGCTTACCGTAGGGATACGGACAGTGCTACACCGATTGCTGGCATGTACAACAATCCTACTGTACTCCCCTCCGCTCTCAAAGGAAAACAAAGAGCAAAAGATGATTCAAATAACAGTCGAACATCTATCGATAGCTCCAGACGATCATCCGTGCGCTGGTCAGGAGAATTACCGAGATTGGATGAAGATATGGACGATGATATGTTTACTAATGCAATACAAAATAAATTTCAAACTCCTCTTTCACCACGCATTCAAGCCGCCGTTCCAATTGCCATTTCAGCCGATCAGGAACGCAAAAGGAGAAGTTTTGAATTATCTCCACGTTTTCAAGCGCAAGATAGGATTGCGAAACAATCCAATCCTTCGCTTGGACAACTTCGCGATCTGTCACCTGATTCAGAATTGGCAACAGGTGGCAGAAGCAAAGGATATCGTAGAATTGAACGAGAAGTTGAATCTCAGCAAGAGAGACTTCGTTTAGAAGGAGGCGGGACGTTGAGCCCTGTCAGCTCGAGTGCATCTCCACCTCTGTTTGCTTTGGGTGAGGGAAGAATGCAGGCTGAATCAAGTAATGCTCAAGCTAAACGTGCAAAACGTGTCTCATTGGGTCAAGTATCCATCGATGGTGTCCCGGTGGCCATTGGCTCACCGATTTTTGGACGTGGAAATAGTCCGACAAGACATTTTCGAACAGACAGTAAAGACCCAAAACTTTCACCTGTCCACAGTCGATCCAAGAAACGCTCTTCGTACGGTCATAGACGATTAGCACTGAGCGAATCTTCTCGCACAGGAAGCAAAGAAAGAAAAAGGGTTCGTAAGCGAACGAGTAGTGACCCTATTGTGAAAGCAGACGATCCCGATTTCATGTCTGATCGAAGACGCAGTGAAGAAGGTGGTAGGATATTTCGTAGTTTATTAGAAGGAGGTCGAGCACGCAAGCGATCTGAAACTGAAGGGATTACGGCTATTTCGCAAACCACTCTCTCACCTTCGACAGCTGTCGGGCAAAAGAAAGCCTTTTCGGAAGAATATCTTGGACCATTTCCTTCACAATCTTCTACCCGCTTGCCAATCGGCACAAGTGCTGAAAGCAGGATGGCACTTGCAAGAAATTCTTCTAGTATGATGCGGTGGGATTCAGCTCATGCGACTGCTCTTTCGCTGCGTCAAGGTGATCATTATGGTTATGATTCTCGTCAGAACGATTACATAGGGGGTCGTATCTCTACCACTTCGACATTGATGCATAATCGTTCCTTGGCACGTTATCATCTGGGTGCTTTGATTTCGCTGCGTTGTCGTATTCCACATCATTCATCCAAATCACTCGAACCACTTCAATTTCGATCTATCGTTGCTCGGATACACCATTCTTTGCTTATGTTTCAAATTTATCTGCACGTTCCTGCAACAATCTTTTTCGACTACAATGCACTGTATACATTGGTACAAGTTGCTCTTTATCCCGATACAGACGATCAAAGTGCAGCATGGTGGATCGCTTCCGGAATCTATGCAGGTTGCTTTGCGATTTGGTTGATAGGTGTTTTGGTAATTTGGGAGATCGTTATTCAATTTAAACGGAGATGGATTAACGATCGACCTTTTGCATTGCCGATTTACCTTTCTTCTCATGCTTTCAACCTAAGCTCAGTGAGATCGTTTTCACTTTACTCGTTGTTGTATCGGACAAGACTTCAAGCCTCTAAAAGGGATTTCTTGATTGAAACATGTTGGTTCTTCAGTCAGAATTGGCCAACTGTTTTAACAATCTTACCACGTGGAATTATTTTGACAATCTTGCTGGTGATTTACAATCCCACGTCTAACGGCAATCGGATCCCACTTAATGGTCAAATGCGTGACCCAGTCTATTTCAATTCTTCCTCTGGATTATTAACCAACTTTTCGTACGTTATCCTCCTTATCAACACAATTTGGATTGCCTGGAGAATTTTGCTCTTATTAACAGCATGGATCGGATTATTGTTCGCCGTAGGACCCCGAAGCTTGATCAGTCGAGAAAGATCAGCATACAAAGATGAAGGAGCAGAAATTTCATTGACCGATCTTCGTTTGAGTACTTCCACTCGACCATTGCTGAATGCTAGCAGAGCTTCAAATATCAGGGGTAATGAATCGAGACAAGAAACCCATCATCCAGCGCAATACCGCAATGAAGAGCCTGTTCAAGCAAATGATGAGATGCAGCAAGTGTCAACAATTGTTACTCGTCCAACTCTGGGATCTGTCGAAATTCCAAGAAGAAGTCATAGCCTCGTTCGTGGGGCTCAAAGACCAATCCAGACGAGCCAGGCTACTGAAGAACATGTCCAGAGCAATAAAGAACCCAGGCCTGACACATTCTCCGGGCGAAAGACGATCTTACCACCTTGGGCATGGCGAGCTCGAGCTGAAGAACGGTTGAGCGCATTGATTCTTGAGTGTCGATTGGACGATGAAATTGTGACACCTGAAGAAGAGATAAATGCCTGGGGAGATCCATTACCGGGACATGCAGGTCAAGGCAGAGCAAAAGAGCAAGAATTGGCAGCTTATGGGCCTCAGAATGTGTACGAATCAAAGATGGCAGAAGTTCCGATACTCTTTTTACCGGAAGATGATGCGAATGCAATTGCAGAGAATCAGGCGGTAAAGAATTCGCCAACACATTTGTCTACTCTGGAAGGAACGTATGCGTCTACATCAGATCGACTGCTTACGACTAACAACCTTCCGCAACCCGGTTTGGGACAGGTACACGCAGACAAGAGCGTCTCTTCCGTTGATATTGGCCGTTCGGATGCTTACCCGTTCCCTTGCCAGAATGAAGAACAGTCGTCACAACCTACCATCAGGAATCCGAGCAAGGCTTCAGATCTGCCTATCATCGTGCCAACCGCAGTACCGGTTGAACGCACACATTCTCCATCTGCATCACTCTCTTCGAATGCTCAAAACGTTGCCTCTGACGGTAAAAGACTGTCCAATACAAACCCATACATTTCTGGTCAAGCGTCCAAATCATCGAAAAGATCTTTGACCGGCAAAGCTGGCGTACATTCTAGCTCAAACAGTACTTCTTCGTTAGGTGAATCGATCCGTACCGCTTTGGGAAGGCGGTCAACCGAGACTACGAATGGTACAGAGAATGGTGGAAGAAATGAAGCTTTGAGATCGCAGACGAATCTACAAACAAGTCCCAAGATGGCAGGAGCAGCAACTTCTTGGTGGAAAGGCCTCTTCGGCGGAGTAAGCAGTAGTGCACCGGAGGTCAGCGATGCGAATGTATTAGCTGCAGCAAATGCTCAACCAGATGATCAACTTGTTGAAGAGACAGATGACGCTGTTGTATATCCACGCACCTCTTCCCCTCTCAGTGGAATTAGAACGGCCGGACAAGAAAATCATGATGAAGATGTTTCACGTTCTGTCGAAACGTCAAATGCTACATCCAATGTCGAAGATAGCGGCGAGATAGCAAGTGAGCGCATAGCCAATGCACAACGCAGTCGGACAAATGATGAAGATGCAGCAAGCTTGCGATCAACATCTACGGATGATTCTGAAGAACGCAGGATCTGGTCACAATTCCCCGAACAAAGTAGAAGACATCCTCCTGGATTGATCGCTTTGGAATTGGAGCAACGTAAATTAGCTGCTGATAAGAGATTACGAAGTTCGACTAACGTGTCGCAAAGTGGGTCGCAAAGTACCATTGTTGCACCCGTAACTTCAACATCCAATGCAACAGACAGTGTTGCTATTCTTCCCGCTCAAGATACCGAACATCCCGATTCTTCATTTGAAGGTGACTCATCTTTTGGAAGTGCAACGCATATGTTACCATCAACGCAACTGGAAGCTCTAGGACCGATTCAAGAAGAGAGCTGGAGCAACAGTCATGAAGCAATCACTGATGAAGAGATGGAATTGATGCATTCCGAACAAAATTCCGCTCTTCGAAGGTGATGATGCACACTCTTTATACATTATATACCAAATACCTCATTCATTAATACCCTTTTTGCTCTCTCTCTATCTTTTTCGTCTTTGCAAGGAATCGTAGTTTTAGTGTATATCATAATGCTATATTGTTATTGCCAAGATTTACACTTTCTTTAAAGCTTCGGAACACTGTCATTGGCGAATGGACCACGGTATGGTTCTCCTAAGAATGCCGCAATTTGCTCCGTGCGGTCAGAGCCAAAGAATTTGGCAGTCTTTCCGTCAGATTTGCGGGTGACCACGATCCATCTGCGACAAGGAAAAGAGAGGAGGGTGGGTCAGGATATATTTAAACATGTCGTATTAGTCGCAACACTTACGGAGCACCAAAAGCGCCACCTTCTGTAACCAACTTTCTTGATAAATCGGCAAGAGCGCCCTTTTCTTGTTTATCGTATGCACGTTCGACGAGTGATTTGATCTTTTGATCATCATTGAAGATTGGCTTGATGACCTTACCCAGTGTCTCAGGTTTTTCTACCTCGTCATTTCTTGTCCAAACGGCTTCATAAAGTGCATCAATTGAATCATCCAGTTTTTCCGGATGATTGATTTGAATTAAACGTAAGAGCGATTGAGCAAAGAAGGTATTAACAGGAAACACTGGTGGCCTATTAAGCGTAACACCGTAAAACTTTGATGCTCTACTCATATCTTCATCCATCCAAATACCTTTATTTTGTACACTGATTGGAGGACGATTTTCGGCTTGTTTCATAACATATCCTAAATTTACCGGTTCAAAGATTAAATCCAAATTCCATGGCTTTTGATACCTTCGTAAAGCCACAACTGCAACTCTACTCCAAGGGCTTACAACGTCAAAGTAAACTACGATCTTATGTCTTGCAGCCATCTTGATATATAAATGCAATGAAGGTGATGGTGTGAAGGAGGGAAACCGGTTAAATGCGTTTTATAAATCCGGCTTGACTGTTTTTGTGCATTTTCCGAAGCGGGGTAAATTGCGAATTAGTCTGCCGAATTAAATTTTAACGAAAGGAGTTAAAAAAGAGGAGGCGCGGCGGGACAAATAGGTGCTTTAATTAGTGTCATGACGTCCATCTTCTATCCATTAGTATAAATACAGCATTGATCGACATGATAACGATATCATCATAGTTGTCGGCGATATGGTTGGCAGGATACTTAGCGGGGGCTGGACCAAATCACACAGGTCACCATATCCAACAAAATCATGTCATTTTTGCAATTTGGCAAGTATAATAGTACCGCCCCATCCTGAAGATGAAGGCAAAGTGGAGCAACCATCATCACAAGGCTCTCAGTCATTACCTCTGAGCTCAGGATCAGAATCAAATTGGTTTTGTTCACGATGCCAATGCTGGAATCGATATGATGAAAAGGAAGAAGGAGGTATGAAATCATGGGAAAGTACAATGGCAGATGAAAGTATTCATAATGTTCGATATACGAGCACATTCAATTCTCTCATTCGAGATCCAATCGATCGCAAATCGATCTTTTGTCATGCCTGCCAGACCAATCAAACGCTTGTTCTTTCCATGATATCGAATTACGATGAAGACACAAGAGGATCACACAACGAACAGAGATTCAAAAGATGGAGGGATGATTTGGAGAAGCGATATCCTCCCATTTGTGCGGAATGCAGAGATGAAGTAGAAGATCGATTAAGAAAAGCAGATAAACTTGCTCGTGCGCTGATCTGGAACAATCTCTTGCAAAGACAACATTCTCGAAAGGCATCACAGCCTGCTTCAATCGCCTCACTGAGGTTTGATTCGGAAATTGCCGCCCAAGCAGCACCAAAAAGGGATCTGCGCAACGTCAACGCTCCAACGAAGATTGGTTGGTTGTGGTACATTGAAGCATTCGCATTTTTGTCCGCCTGGATGAGCGAGGTGCTTCTTTTAGCTTGTGTATTTGAGGGATCGTCTTTCTTGGACTTACCGACACGAATTTCAGCGATAGTAGTTCTATACTGGTGGAAATGGGACCCAAGTGTTCCTCGACAGGTGAAAACTGCTGTCTCTAATCCAGGTACCACTCAAATCAAGGTCGATGGCTTGGGAAGGTGGGAAACAGCGCAGGAAGCTACGCTGGTAATTCGAATGCTTCACTCTTGTCAACTTTATTTCTTGCAGCAAAAGTACCAGGTCTGGATCTCAACTGCATTTGTGCTCGCTCAAGCTATAATCTCTGTTGTTGGATACAGAGCGATCAAGATTCACTTACCGCCTCGAGTATCACTGAAGAGTAGGCATTCTACCCAGTCTTTGCAAGTGCAAAAAGGTGGTCCTGATTTGATGCACCTTTCCCTTCAAGACGAAAAGCCGGGTGATCAACAAGATCTATTGGCTGATCACAATGCTCAACCAAATGAAGATGATCATGAAGAGGAAAATGTAGATGATTCTATGGACTGGTCTCCTACATTACCCGCTAGTAACTTTTCTAACAAGAACTCTCAATCCTTCACTTTTGGACCGAGAAGATTTTTCGAACCTGTCAATGATACTGGACTGGAAGATTTGCTTAGAAGAAATTTGGGATTACGGGATTCTGAAAAGGATGATCGAGTGCCAATGGATTTAGACGTGCCCATTGACAATTCGCACAGGTTGCGCAGAATGCAAGATCATCTTGTTCACCTCGCAATCGCCGTTCTGATCGCAGTAGTTTTCATTGCCGTATCTTTTCAGCAACAGAAAGCTCAAGAGTTGCTTCAATCATCTTTTCTAGAACCATTACGGCAGTGGTGGTCTTCCGCTTTTGCCCTTGCTCGTCAACGAACTGATCATCAAGCTCTCTGGAGGCCTTCCTTTCAAGAAGTTCCGAATGCTGGATGATGTCACCTCTCCTGTATCATCATCACTCAAATTGACACATTTGTACTACTACGCACATGTAATGTTATAGCACATATCAATTCTAACTTCTCTCGCTTTGATCTGTCATGAAATAAGATAATAAATTACTGTAGATTGAAAACAAAAAAGGAAGAAAGCTCGAACTTATTGCTGGATTTGAGCACCTTCATCGGCCGAACGTTGTTTCAACACCAATTCTTTTCCATTTGTTGCACGACGCCAAACATCACGAACGTCTTCAACAATCGTTTCAACGTGACTGGTAGCGTCCAAGCTTCTTGTGATAAAGATGTTATCGGCCTCTCCTTGTTCAACGGGTTCCTCCAAAGAAGAGATGGAAACAAATTTATCGTAAATTGGTCCCAAGAGGTCCAAACCGGGACGCAATTCAAGTTCTGGTGTAGAAGTCTCCACAATTGTTGAAACTTGAGCAATATACACATCACGAGCACATACATTGTGAGCACCGGAAACCTCTGCAATGTAGATGTCATGCTTGCGTCCGACTTGATTTTGAGGAATGATTAGTTGAACTGAATCGGTATTGTCTGTGTTTGGAATAGGATGTTTGAGGATGCAGATCGCACGAACAACTTTACCTGTCTCACGAACTTTTTCCTTCTTGTTTGCTCCTTGCCCTCCTACATTCTCGCGGAAGTAGCTTGGATCTCCGATCAACATATCGGCCTTCACAGTTTCATCGCCTGAGCGAACACCGACGAATTTTCCTGTTTCCTCATCGAGCACGATCTCATCGATCTGCTTGTCCAGCATGTAGGTACCTCCATAGATAGCACTGAGACGTGCAAATCCTTGGGGCAATTCACCCATACCGTAAAGAGGGTAGATATATGGTGACTTTCCATATCGGGCCATAGAAGAGGTGTAAAGAATGATGCGGTCGTATGTTTCACGAGCAGGTCTTTGCATGTAAGATTCATCCAAGTACAGTGCCATCGCATGTCCGATGAAATCTCTCGTTCCACCTTCGAGCTTGAAATAGTCGTAGATCTTTGTCATTGGTGTGGTATCCAAATCGAATCCTTGATGTGTTGCTGGATCATCATCTTTCCAATTTTGAATGAATTCAAAGAATTGCTTTGCACGTCTTTTTTCGAACAATCCCATCAAAGAACTACGAACGGCTTCCATTTCTGTTGAAGGTACTTTTGCGATCCTGCCATCACGAAAGACATAAGATGATGCGATTTGCTTGAATTCCAAATAACGTGTAACATCCGTATGAACTAACATCTTTGTCAATTCACCGTTTGCCATCATGAATTTAGGAATCAAATCAACTGCATAATCACGATCACGACCGATATCGGTTGGTGGCTCTTTGCCTGGACGGAACTTTTCGTATAATTGTGTCAAATTCAAAGAAGCACCCGATCCACCATAATAAGGGTTTCTGTCCATGTGTAAAACCTTTTTTCCGTCTACTGATAAAAGAGCGGACAAGACACATTCTGTCAAACCCGTTCCGAGAATGATTGCATCATAGTGTTCATCCATTTTCGTGAAAGGCGATCAAAGTCGAAGGTTGGATGATAGCGATGGAAGCAAGATTGACGTTCATTATCAAAGAGGGGTCGATATTTTCACTTTTGAGCACGGCCCACAACCAAGTTACCCTTTCGTTTTGCCTTGGCGCATGTAGAGTGTACGACGACGCAGCGCACGCGCTCTGCTTGAGAGACTAACACAATTAACACTTGTCATCCAGCGAACAGAAAAATCAATGCTTAACCGGGCTGGAGGGGAAAATGTATGCGTGGGGCTTAGTCAGCATCCTGCCATCATCCCGATTTAATCTGGAAGATTCTTATGAGACCTTGTGAGAGTTGCGTTGACTAAGAAGCTATAAATAGCTGTTCATCGAATCCATAAGTTTCTTAGACTTTATATTTAGCTATTCCCTCGGTAGAACATTATTCTTCTTCTTCGCTTTAATGGTCACTATATGTTCAAGCGGGAAGGAGATTTAATTTATAAAAGACTATTCGATTGATATAATATGTCTATAGTTGCTTAACATGATCTTCGTATCCATTATAGAAAGAAGAAGTAGAATTTAAGCGGATTAAAGATCTTCATCTGTACACACTATTGTTGTGCACTGCAAATTCCGCGCGGATCGAGAGTACAACGGTATTGGTGCTGTAGAATGAAACGTGTATAGAGAAGCAAAAAGCCGCTCATTTTATGCCGACGGCACACGTTTTTAGGCACAGGGGCGTTGTACTTTCAAGTGCCCAATACAAAAAAAAGTGGAAGTTTTGTATTCCAAAAAAGACGCTAGTAACCTGACAGTAGTAGCGATTAAAGATGCCAATATCCGACGGCTAAAGAGAGAGGAAAATACATACAAACGGAAGCGAATCGCAGGCTGACACTTTTCACTGGCATGATAGGAAATAACACTGCATGACACAGCAATTTAAGCACCGAAAAGAGAGGGGGGCTAAAGAAGAGTTATAGTAGGGCAAGGCGTGAAATGCATAAATGCAGTGCATTACAACAACCACATGGAGAAAATAATAAAAAAGGTGCAAGTACAATCAACTTCTTTCAACTTCTTTCACCACCATCATACTCTGCGAGTAAGGTAAACAATCAAATAACAAACAATAATAATGTCAAACCAAAACTATTACGGAGGACCACCACAAGGAGGACCACCTCAACAAGGATACGTGAGTGTGCTTTCTTTTAACCCACCAAATGATCATTCACTGACACTTTTTTCCCTTTGTTCTCATACAGTATCCACCTCAACAAGGTGGCTATGGAGGTGCTCCACCACAACAAGGTTATTACGGTCAACCACCAATGCAACAACAGGATATGTCTGGCTTGCAAGCTAAACAAGCATCCGCTCGTGAAAAGCACGGTTGCTGTGGACCATGTGTTGCATGCTGTTTGGGTGCTTGTGCTTGTTGTTGTTTGGAAGATATCATGTGTGCAGGTGAGTAAGAGCAGTAGGATTCAAAGTTATCAGTTTGCTGACTCGTTCTTCGATCTACCTTTTCTTTTTCACAACAGAATGTCTCGACTGTTTATTCTAAGCGTTCTTTCTCTCGCATGTAAAGGAACTTCTCAATCATATCCTTCTAATTTTTGATCATCATTGTTGCAATATCCAGTTCATTCAGTTCCGTACTTGGCTGTGTAGAAATTGCGGTCTGACGACATGCTCACATCTGATGAGAAAAAAGTGTTAGAAGGCACTGACTTTGCAGATGGCAAGGGGCTACCTTCATCTTGACAAGACATATGTCTGGGGAAAGGAGGCAGTGTTGAATCGTAGCCCGGGTTCACAAGGAAGGCGTCCTGTGAAGGCGCTTTTGTCATTAATTTCGGCTGAAGGATCTTAACAAACCTCCGCCGAAATCTGGAGCAAATGGTCACGTTCTGTACAGAACCGTGTCCCACGAAAAAAATGATGATTAAGCTCTCGTCCTAGAACTGAAACATTCTTGTTGCCACGAGAAGTGTCGAGTTTAGAAAGGAGTGTATGAGCAAGGGCTTGTCAATCCTTTCGAAAAGCTCCTCTGACAGGCGGAAAGGGGGTTCACGTATAATCAAGTCATTTATGACACGCTCGCTTGGTTCCACTTTTGCGATCGTGACCAATGATATATAGACACATATTACGGGACGCTTATACACGATTTGAAGTTTTTTGATGATCAATTATTATCAGAATGAGCATAAGCAACAGCGACAGAAAGAATGACAGCAGATGTATCGTAATCTAGGGAAGTTTGGTGTGATTGTGACAATCGAAAGTGATGGATTAAAAACCTTGTCACGCCGTGCCCGTACATACGAAACAGCAGTCTCTGATATCTGGTGCATATCGTTTTTTTGGTGTGGCTGTAGAGTTGTAAGATTGACTGTCAGCTTGAACAGCACCATGATAATCGAAAGTGCAATGGTCAGGTGCTCCGAAAATAAAAATTCCATTTTCGCAATGAAAGGAGAAGACAGATCAGCTTTGATAGCAAAGCTGTCAGTCTTATGAACATCCAGCAATTACCTGAGAGACTGTAAGAAAAGAGCTGAACGAAGCTATGAGCAAGATGATGGCCGGATATGAATGCATTACGATGTCGTTCGTGTTCGACGGAAAAAAAGTATTGCGATGATGTATCGGGAATAAAAAGCAAAGGGGATGAGACAAAAGTATCCAAGAAAGGTAGATATCAATCAGTGTCAAGCTGGGAGAAAGCAATGCGATAAGTAACGTAGTGCAGATCATTTCAAACGGTCAAGATATGGGAATAATACGAGAAAATCGATTTCCTGAACTTAATTACGATTGACCATTTCCCTTTACGGTTTCCTTTTTCAGAAGGCGAAAATGATATTTGATTATTTGTTTAGAAAGTATGAAAGTGGTTTCCGTGCGTTGAGATTCGCCTTGACTCCTTTGAACGATCCAAAAGACGTTGTGATTCCCCACTTACGTTGACAGGTTCGTTCATACGGATGACTAAGCCAGATCCTCCTTTTGCTTTTTGACTGCCTCTGTGAATGTTTTGTGCATGAAGGCATCCTACTAGCGTGTGCTGGATATACATTACGCGGCGCCAGTAAAAAGATACAATTTTGACACACAGAGGTAAAGCCTAAAAGAGAGCCGAACATACAAATTGCTGTAAAAAAGTCTATTGAAAAGGCAAGATGTTTTGATACAGTTTTGATTTTATTTTTCTTGCATCCAAATACACTTCCATCTCCATACAACATCTTCGTGCGTTTTGAATTGGAGCTTGAAAGCAATTTCAATACAAACGCGGGACAAAGGTGTATACAATCACATACAAACATTCACTTATCCTTTTTGACACAATTCTCCGACCACTCAACGGGAATACGACCATTGATCAGGCCAATTAGGGTGAGTAGATCTTTACAGTGTGTATGTTGAGCGTGTAGATTGGCAATGTCATACACACGCAGACACCTTCTCGCTTCTATTCTTTACACCTTTCCTGTCGATTGTGAAGGAAGAGAATCAAAGTCATCTATTTCAATCATGTTTCGGTGCTCAGGCTTGCATGCATGTACTCTACCTGAACAGAACGACATCTGTCGTGTCAAAGGTACAAACTTCAATCTCTGACTCGGATGCTGTCATGGGTGCAAGGTTGAATCTAGCAACCTTTCTTCTTTACGAAATGCCAATCATGACCATCTGTATGCGGTGATCCAATTACATGAATGCACAGAAGTAGGCATGAATCCCTTTCCTTATTGCCTCACGCGCCTCTCTCTCCCTTTGCCAAATTAACACGGGCGAACAGAGTTAGGAACATCTAATCAAACGCGTTTTCATGCAAGATCAACACTTCCTTGTTTTTGTTGTTGTTGTTCT
The DNA here is from genome assembly GCF_003144205.1 of Meira miltonrushii. NCBI lineage: Eukaryota > Fungi > Basidiomycota > Exobasidiomycetes > Exobasidiales > Brachybasidiaceae > Meira > Meira miltonrushii. Next base: position 1,460,293 of record NW_020289943.1, on the reverse strand, counting down.
TTCCCAATGATGACGATGAAAAAGGTACTAATCTAAACCATTCTTACACGTCCAGAATTGAAAATGGAACAACAATGGAATCCTATGGGTGGCTTTCAGCCTCAACAACAACAACAACCTCAACAGCATAACACTGCAAATCAAACTGCATGGCCGAATCAATCAGATCAAGAGAATGCTCTCGCTCGTGTACATGTAAGTAAATGAAGATGTTGATGGGCTGGGACGAGGTCGTGAGTGCTTTCAGAACACATGCCTTCCTTTTTCATCCGTCCGTGCCTTTTTGTCATCACCACTTCCATGACTGTGGATTGACCCAGAGTGCATCCTTCTCGCTCTTTCCTACGGCAGATGATTCAAGCAGCTCAAAAGCTGTCAAGCTCGCTTCGAAGTGCTGCAACACAATGTGACAATTTCATCAAAACATTGACCGGACAACCAAATGCAGCAGCAAATGCTTTTGCCAATAATGTAGGAACCGATTTCCTTACGCTTGCAAGTGGGAATTTGGGAGCTCAAAGTTTAGCTGCAGCTGCAGCGGCGGCAGGAGCGAGTGGACAACAAGGCATGCCGACCAATACGATGGGAACGCCAGGTAGAAAATCAATCTCGAAAGAAGAACGACGAATGCTGAAAAAACAAAGGAAAGCAAACCGTGATCCAAATGCACCCAAAAGACCACCTAGCGCTTACCTGCTTTTCCAAAACGAAATTCGTGAGGACATGCGTCAACAATTCAAAGAGCTTTCGTATTCCGACGTTCTGGGAAAGATTAGTGAAGCATGGAAGAACCTTACAGACGAGCAAAGAAAGGTGAGTAGATGAGTAGATGGTGCCAAACGAGAACCGTAAATTGACGCGATCTCTTTTTGCTCCCCTTCCCTCAGGTCTATAATGACCGTACGATGGATCATATGGCACGATGGAATCAAAGCCGACGTTTACAACAGCAACAGCAAAATCAATTCTCCGATGAGAATTACCAAGACACAGTCGATCCTTCCATAGCAGGGCAAGACTTCTCAAACGGATTGCTCAATGTCGGCAATCCAGCCACCCTTAACACAGCAAGTCAAAGTCGTAAAGGAGGTGAAAAGAAACGTTCAAGAAAAGCATAAGGGATATTCACTTCTCTCTCTCACAGTAACAATCTTGTAATCTGAACTTGTACAATTGTATCTAGTATGAAATGGACAATGTAGTATACGATTCTCAATCACACATTCTCTCACAGAAAGGGCGATCAAGCATAATTGCAGAATTTTTGGTGCATGACGTCTTTTAATTTGTCAAAGCTTTCAGGATGGCATCTTGACATTCGGTTGTGGTTGCCTTTCCGTGCAAATCAGGTGTGAGGTATTTACCTTCGCGAATGACTTGATCAACAGCTGCATAAATTTTAAGAGCTGGATCAGTGTATCCCATGTATTCTAACAACAAAGCGGCTGAACGAATGGAAGCGATTGGGTTTGCCTTGTTTTGTCCTGCGATATCAGGGGCAGATCCATGAACGGGTTCACCCATGAAGAAGTTATCACCTGCGTTGACACTGCTAACAACACCCAAAGAACCCACCAAAGCGGCAGCACCATCGGAAATGATATCACCGTAAAGGTTAGGAGCAACAACTACATCGAAAACGTGAGGTTCGCGGAAAAGGCGGTATACCATTGAATCAACCAATTGTTCGTCCATGCTGATACCCTCAAAGCGTCCTGGACCTCCTTTGCTCTTTTGATCATCTTCAAAGACTGATCTTACCGAAGTTCTGAAAAGGCCATCTGTTACGGAAAGAACGTTGGACTTATGACAGACTGTCACTTTTGCCTTTCCAGTCTCTTGAGCGGCAATACCTGCCTTGACACGCATTTGTTGACGTGCAAGAGCGACTTCGAATGCCTTTTTACCGATTCTAGAAGATGCATGTTGACTGATTTGTCGAATAGCTGTTGCTACAGGTCCGTTTCCGCTTCCTTTTTGATCCAATTGTTCTTTTTTGATGTACAGGCATTCTGTGTTTTCCCGAACAATAACCAAATCAACCCATTTGTCATCATCTTTTGTACCATGAACACCAATCACAGGTCGAATGTTAGCATACAAATCCAACTCTTTACGTAAACGAACGATTGGACTTGAATAACCCTCAACTTTATGCGAAGGACTGCTAACGCTACCAAACATTGCACCATCGCAATCATTTTTGAGTGATTGAATGGTAGCATCTGGCAATGCTGTGCCATGCTTTTGAAAATATTCAAATCCAGCATCCAAATGAACGAATTCAAATTTGGGCGCTCCAGGTGTTGATTGAAGAACACGGGCTGCACAAGGTAACACTTCTCTTCCGATTCCATCAGCTGGAATCATTCCAAGTTTGAGTGCTTGTCCGGCACTGGACATGATCTTTTGTGCGGTGTTTGTCATGTTTTTTGTAGGTTTAGGATGGTATGGTATGGTGAAAGGAGTAAGAGGTCGAGGCTTGTGCATGGGAAGAAGCAATCTGAAAAAGCTGGCCTTTTGCAACAGCAGCCCAGTCAAATCTCTCCCCCCTCCCTGTTAAAACGCGCCTGCACTTTTCACTTCTTCCTTTTTTTTAGTTCACTTTCTACACTGCTACTCTGCATATCTTTTTTATCGGCTAATCTTATCGGAGCGAATCAATCGGGCGATTCGGGATTTCAATATTGTACAAAAAATGATATTGGTTACTATACAAAAATACATGACGATTCATCAAATCATACACATCAGATCGTGACGACGATATGATTCATCAATCTCTCCGAAATCGGGATAAAATGGCACTAAGCCATCTTGTGCTCCCATATAATTGGTATTGTAAATTCGACAAAAAGGTTCACGAACCTTACGTGCAGGGTGGAACAAACCTTGCAACGAATAATTGAGTAAAACTCCAGGTCCTAAAGCGATTCGCATAGATTCAATTGCATCCATCACTGCTCCAATCACATGAGGACTTTGTTCAAATACGTTTGGATGCAATAGGTTCAAGAAATGCAAAAGAGCATCTTCTCTTCCTAAACCTGAAACACCCAAAGCCAAATGTTTGACAACCGTTGCTGCTGTTTGACGATGAACAGCATCTCGTTCGGTCAATGCATCTTCCAAGATACCCACTAAACTGTACACGTAATCTTTGTTCATATCTGCAACGTATTCTGTCAAAAAGCTCAACGCTTTCAATGCTCCTGTTCGCACGTTCAATTCAGCAGTTCTGTATTCGTTCAGAATTGCCGGAATGCACGTATACGGTCCACAAGTTTCTGCAACAATGGCGACTGCAACAGTTGAACAAACTCGACTTTGTCGTTCTTGAACACGTAAATTGGTCAATAAAACTTGCAAAACATCTTGTGGTCCTAAAGCACGGGCAATATAACCAAACGAGTTGACTGCAGCTCTTCGAATAGCCTTCTTGTGTGCTTTAAGCAAATCCAAAAGCTCAAAACAAATTCTCATCCATTCACGGGGATTGACGAATTCTGCTCCTCTATCTGCAATCCGTCCGATCAAGTTGATAGATGCCTCTTGTACCTTTTCGTGTCTATTACGTAGAATGGGAGTCATTCGAGGCAATAAATCTTGAATTTTTGGATTCATCTGTTTCATTCCCATCACATTCGCGATTGCAGTCTCGGCAGTGATGATACTTGCCAGTGCTTCGGGGAATTCTTCTCCCAATTGCTCGAATAACACTAAACCCATTTTCGACAAAAGTTCTTCTTCCTCGCATTGTCGAATGAGAACAGCAAGCTTTGTCGTAAGATCTGCGGCTTGTTGTCTTGTCTTTGCATTCTTGTGATTGAGTCGCCAAAGGATGATGGATACAATCTGTTGCAAGTATGGTTTCACACGCATGCCAAGAGCATTGATGATGATGCCGAAACCGTTTAGCATGATCTGATCTTCTTGCGTTTGTTCTTGGAAGGCGTAAATCATTCCATCGATCAACAACACCTCAAGTCGCTCATCAATATCTGCTGCGCCGAGCTTTTCAATCACATTGGAGATTGTCTCCATCACCATCTTGCGGAATGGCTCATTCTCGTCTTTGAGCTCGTTGACAATTCTCGATACAACTTCACTTACACCAACTTTCTCACTCAAGCCGACAGTCGTTTCCACTACTTGTTTGTAGTTGCGACGATCGAGTGCCATTCGCCTTACCCAGAAATGCTTGAAGAATTCCGGGATCAATTCTTCTTTCAAGAATGCTCCAGTGACCCCATCCGTTGCCGCACATTGTTTGACAACCTTCAAAACAATCTTTTTCATTTCCTCATCTGCCGTTTGGAATTCTCGAATGAGAGTTGGCGTAACTTCTTTGACAAAGTATAAAGTACTGTCGGAATCCATTAGCGGGATAATGAATCCGATTGCTTTCAAAAATGCTGCAAGACCTTTTCCGCGGTGTTGTCTTGTACCGATCCAAAGAGGTTTCAAGACTTCCTCAAAGCTTTCGATACCGTACGGAGCAGCTGCTTCGGCTAAAGCTGAAAGTGCCAATGCGGTCATCGTCTTTACCTTTTGTTGTTCGTCTGACAGTCCATTTGCAACACAATCGACAAGGTTTTTCAAATGAGGTAAAATTGCACATCCCATCATAATCGCAATCTGTTGAACGATACGAATACCAGTGTGCCGGGCTTGCCAGCTCTTCTTTGAACGACAGACAGCCCGCAAGAAGGGCAAAAGGGCCGGAATGCCAAGAGCAGATGCAACGACTGAGAATGCTCGAGCTGTCGTATTGCGTACATATTCGTCTACGTGGTCAATATCAGGTCGCATAGTTGAAATCATATGTGCCAAACCGGCAGCTTTGGAAAGATTGCTAATGATTTCACGTCCTTCGATACGCGCATAGTAGTCCTCATCGATCAAGAGAGGTTCAATGACGACGAGGATTCGATGTACGTATGGTCGAACAAGATCATCCAATTTGTACAAGATCCGATCGATTACCTTGACCAGTAAATGTCGTTCTTGATCTTCCAGTGTACGTTCCATCAACAGAGGCAGAATGTTGTCAAAAAGCGGACCAGCACCAAAATCTCTTGCTTTATCACTTATTTGACGTAAAGCAGTCTTACGCATGGGAGGCGTACCATTCTTAATCTTGAGTAAGAGACGCATAATCTTTCGCTCTTTGAGCTCGTCAAGTGACAATTCGTCCTCATCATCGCCTCCGAGAATCTTCTTGAAATGAGTTTGATCTTCTGCTTTAAAGTATGCCAACTGACCAACACCAGGAATATCGGTAGGCAGATCAGGTACCATCTCTCCAACAGCTGCACGTGCAGAGGCTTCATCTTGCATCATGAACCCACCATTGTTTACAGGAGTGGCCATCAATTTATGAGCAGCTGAACGTATTGGAGCATATCCCTCGGGTGGCTGTACGATCACATATCCTTCTGAAGGAAGCAGTTGATCCAGTTCTTCGTCACTCAAGAATCGATTGCGTGGATCGACAAGGAATGATCCATCCATGCCAGGGGCTGTTTTCTGTGAGGAAGATGATTCTGGTGCAGCAGTGGGGGTTTGATCCCATCTTGACTTCTTGGATTCTTCTGCGGTTGTGTCCCCCGCTGCTGTTGGTGTTTCATCCCATCTCGATCTTCGCTTACGTGGTGTGGCATCAGTGGCGGCCTCAGTGCTCGTCGTTGCTTTTTCTGAATCACTAGACTCTGAAGGTGCTCCTACATCCCATCGTCTCTTTCGACCTACTCTTGGTGTTGCGTCAGGTGCAGTCTGTGCCTCGCTTCTCGGTACTATGATGGTATCGTCACCATCTTGATCACCTGACTGTAGCTTTTCTTGTGCTTCCCGTTCTTTGGATTCTATTAGTCGTCTGACACGTTCTTCCTCCCTCTCAATTTCTGCTCTTCTCATCGCTTCTTTGTATCCACCTTCTTCTCCTTCAGTGGCTTCGCCCGAGAAAGCATCAGTTGTGCTCTCGGGGCCAATGTCGCGATTGAATCGCCTTAGGTGATAATCGCTTTGTCTGTTAGCAATCTGACGAGATTTTGAACGATCTGCTAGTGGGTCCTCCTCTTCATCTGCAAATTCGTGCAATAAATGCTTTGGCGCACCAAAAGCATCCAAAGGATTCTTTGTAGCCCTTCCATTGTGCTCATCATCACTGTCATCGTCATCTTCATCCATTGCCGGTAATTCTGTCACATAATCGGATTTCTTTCTGCCGCCGTATAAATCTTCATCGTATCCGGCTGATTTATCTCCCAAAGCAATTTTATCTTTTGTTTGAGCTGCCCTGACTGCTTGATCAGCTTGACGGGCAGCTTGTAGCCTTTTGATCTCATCAGCTTCCGTCACCATGCTGGCTGGATGATCATCAAAAGCAACAAGATGGCAAAGGACGCTGGAGAAGAAAGAGCCCATTAACATATGACAGTGTGTATTAGCTTGCTTATAATTTTGTATTTAATTTGGCTATTCACTTGTATTTTTATTACAAACACGTGTATTTACACTTGATTCCATTGAATATGAATATAATTTGGCTGAGTGCATTTGCTGAGCTTGATTTGAATTTCATCCATCGCGCAGCATTGATCGCCACCAAAAAGGTAGATAGCATCCAGCCAAATCACAAGATAGGCGAGGCTGTCCTGCTATCGATCAAAGGATTTGGATGAAGTATACATCTTCGTCTTATTGCCACTTCGACATTCTAGCGATTCGAAATGGTTGCGCGACCACCAAAAGGAAGCGGTACGCCGACAAACGGTCGATCAGGTACACCTGCGATTGATGAAGGACCTCAAACGAGCGCAGGTGGGACGTATGCATTAGAAGATGTGACTGTAGGAAGTAAGATTTTTGTAAAGAAGCCAGATGTGGTATCAGGAGAAGTGGAAGAACGTAAAGCGGAAATTTTATCAATACGTGAAAAGCCAAAAGCAAGAAGGTTACGAATCGATCTTTCATCAGATAAAAAGGATGATCCTGCACCTGAACCTACGGCAGAAGAAAGACTGGAGTACTATGTGCATTACTCTGAATTTAATAAACGTTTGGATGAATGGGTAAGTGGTGCAAGATTGATCACTTCGCGCGAGATTGAATGGCCCAAACCAGGTGGATCTTCAGGGGGTCATGGACACGGCAGTCACGCTGGAAGCAATGGATCATCTACATCTACCAATAGAAAAAAGACTGCAAGAACCAATAGCGGATCTGTCACTCCTGCCACGCCAGGTACACCTGCTACAGGAGCCATCGGACAAAAGACGACAGCTTCGAATAACCTTTTGAGGAAAGCTGCATTGCAAGCACAAGCAAGTGCAGCCGCTGAAGCAGGCTCACCTTTGCGTAAACGGGATGGAGATTCTTCAGCCATTGGTGATGGTGATATATCTATGCAGGATGGCGATGATAGTGGGGCCACACCTGGAACGCCTGACGGAGTCTCCGGCGAAGATGGAGCTGTTGTTGCAATGGAAATGGTCGGAGATGAAACACAAGATGTAGGCGATGATACGATCGATATCAGCTCTGCCGAGTCCTTGCATCCAAACAGAAGACCGGAAGTGTTTAGCAAAGAACAAGAGATTGAAAAGCTACGAACTTCAGGTTCGATGACACAATCGGTCTCAGAAGTTGCTCGAGTCAAAAACTTGAACAAGATTCAAATGGGTAAACACGAAGTGGATACATGGTACTTCAGTCCTTATCCGATCGAATATACTCACGTTGAATGTCTGTATATTTGTGAAATGTGTTTGGGTTACTTCCCATCAAACTTTATGCTCAAGAGACATAGACAAAAGTGCACAGTCACACATCCGCCCGGCAACGAAATTTACCGACACGAAGATGTGAGCTTCTTCGAGATTGACGGAAGAAGACAAAAGGTTTGGTGTCGTAACTTGTGCTTGTTGTCAAAGTGTTTCTTGGATCACAAGACGTTGTATTATGATACGGACCCGTTCTTATTCTATGTGATGGCGCAAAGAGATGATGCTGGTGCACATATCATCGGGTATTTCTCCAAAGAGAAGGAATCAGCAGAGAACTACAATGTCGCTTGTATTCTGACTCTACCGCAACATCAAAGGACTGGATTCGGACGATTGTTGATCGAATTCAGCTACGAATTAAGCAAACGTGAACACAAATTAGGCAGTCCAGAAAAGCCTTTATCTGATTTAGGATTATTAAGTTATCGAGCTTATTGGGCAGAAACGATTGTTGAAATGTTATTGCATACGGAAGAAGATATTTCGATCGAAGATATTGCGAACAAGACGGCAATCGTTCATGCAGATGTTTTACATACTTGTCAAGCATTGAATATGCTTAAGCAATATCAAGGTAAACATTATCTTGTTCTTAATGACCAAGTGTTAGCCAAACATGATCGACAGATGAAGAAAAAGAGAAGAAGAATTCATCCTGAAGCTCTTCATTGGCAACCACCTAAATTTTCACGGGATCAACTTCGTCAGTTGTTATATTAATGGAGAGTGTTATTTATCTCCTTGTTGTATATTATCGAGATGTGAATATTGTACAGTAGAAATTCATGATATTCTTTCGTCTGTCGATACGATCCTCACGGCTTTATGATGCCGAATTATGGGTAAGTAGGATGCAAGAATGCTTTTACATGCGTCGGCTGTTCCTTATGGTCATCGGATCAATGTTCAAGTTGAATGAGTATCACTCCCGGTCTTCTTTCTCCTCTTCCTCCCTTCTTTAACGCGCTAAGCCCTTTAAACGCTGAGCCTCATTTTTGCCATTTCAGGCTGTGGCTGCTTTTTGCTTTTGTCCGTTACGCGCTAATGTGCTGTACATGCTGCTTGTCGTCTGATTGTGGATTATTCGGCTTCTCCGACCTGTTTTTCTCCTCATTTTATCGTCTCAGGCATGGCTGATTGAGACGGCCTCCGATTCTAAACAGAGAAAGGCGGGGTAGGAATCGCCGGAAAGAAGCTTGCCGTGCTCATGCATTTGAAGGCTGATAATTATCATCATCAAACATGCTGGTGATCACAGTCTGGCCATCTTTACCAGACTAAGAGTGGCAAAGGAAGGTAAGAAGACGCTTAAGCTTGTTAACAACAATAATAGCCATCTTTTTACCGCTTTTTCCGCTAAAATTAACGTCAGTGTGCTTCCTTTGTTTTTCCGGTGCGGTACTCACACACACTCAACATCGAAACGCGGGGTATGAACGATTGCGCTCTGCATGTTAACCCTTCTTCCTACGACTACCCACACATTGTTTAATTATACACTAATTGTCTCCACCTTTTCTGTATCTATCACTCTCGGGCCTGCCGAGAGAGGGTATCCATTTTGATCACCTTTTGTGTACTCCTCATTTACTCGGAAGTACAAGAATGTAACGGCGATTGATTATTAGCTTCAAGTGAAAGCGCACTTTATCTGTCTGAAGGGAAACATGGCTTGTGCTTTCTCAATTAAAGTATTGATTGCCTTTCCTCTTTGGATTGTCTCAAGACCTATAAGAAGTGCATATACCCACCCAATCCTTCTCCTTCTTAACTTCATCATCATTCAATAACTCATTCTAACATATCTTCACTTCACATAACAACTTACAATCATGGTTAAGGTATGTACATCATCTCCTCATCCATCATCTTCTCTAACATGCTGACAACCTCTTCTTCCAGGTTCTCTGCGTTCTCTACTCTGGTGGCAAAGACGCCCAAGAAGAAAAGAGACTTTTAGGTACAATTGAAAACAGTCTAGGCCTAAAAGATGAATTGGCCAAGGGCAACCACACCTTCGTAGTCACAGATGACAAAGAAGGACCAAACAGTAAGATGGCAAAAGAGATTGTCGATGCAGACGTTGTCATCACAACTCCTTTCCATCCCGGTTATTTGAGCAAAGAGATCATTGCTTCTGCTAAGAACTTGAAACTTTGTATCACTGCCGGTGTCGGTTCAGATCACGTCGATTTGAACGCTGCAAACGAACGCAAGATCACAGTTGCTGAAGTTTCAGGTTCAAACGTCGTTTCCGTCGCTGAACATGTTGTCATGACAATCTTGATCCTTGTCCGTAACTACAACATCGGTCACGAACAAATTTCACAAAACAAGAACAACGGTTGGTTAGTAGCCGCCATTGCTCGTGACGCATACGATTTGGAAGGCAAGGTTGTCGGTACAATCGGTGCTGGACGTATCGGTTACCGTGTCTTGCAACGTATGGTTCCATTCAACTGCAAGGAATTACTATACTTCGACTACCAAGATTTGCCAGCAGATGCAGCCAAACAAGTCAACGCTCGTCGTGTTGCCGACTTGAATGACTTCTTGAGTCAATGTGACGTCGTTACCGTCAACTGCCCCTTGCACGAAGGTACCCGTAATTTGATCAACAAGGATAACATCAAACACATGAAGAAGGGAGCATGGTTGATCAACACTGCACGTGGTGCAATTTGCAATGCCGAAGCAGTTAAGGAAGCAGTTGAAAGTGGACATATCTTGGGTTACGGTGGTGACGTTTGGAACCATCAACCCGCTCCGGCCGATCACCCATGGCGTACGATGTACAACCCACACGGTGGAGGTAACGCAATGGTTCCCCATTACAGTGGTACAACTTTGGACGCTCAAAAGCGTTATGCCGACGGTACCCGTGAAATCTTGAACAACTGGCTCAACAACAAGCCACAAAACCCAGCCAATCTCATTGTTGAGAATGGTGAATATGCAACCAAAGCATACGGTCAACGCAAGACAACAGTTGCTTAAGATTGTTTCCTTGTTTCGTTTTACGTGCTTTCTGTGTTGAGGTGATGAGACCACCCTGCTGTATATACCGCTAGCGAAAGAATGAAATAATGACAAAAGATGAAAATAATTCTCGATGACAGCCTGATCTATAGTACATGATGTGATGATGCTGCGAATAACTACCAGCCTCCGATAGCTCTGATTCGTTTATCGAACAGATCGCTCTTGATCTCCAGTTGTGCATTTGACTGACCGAGATGCATGTGTGGAATACCCGTTCTAGGTGAAGGCAAAGCATGGAAAGGATTGCCGATATGCGATAGATAGCATGTATGCACAGCTCGAAGGATCTGTCGCGAGTGAGAGGAAGAATGGCAGTTGGGTCAGGATGAGAAGAAGGGCAGACTTACAGGACTTCAGGTACTTACAGTGATACAGTCCAAATCTCTCACTTTGAACTCTCCCGGTGTGAGCAAGAGTAGTATTCTCAGTTTTGTACTTGTCACCAATGCATAAATCGCCAGATCTTCCAATGTGAGCACTAATCCCAGAAATGAAACGCCCGACGAAGTCACTTCCCCGTTTGCTGATCTAGTTTGAGCTGTGTGGAGAGGATCCATTAAGCTCTCTGTCAATATGCGAACACTTTAACGCACTCACATCGTTCTTCTACCACGTCCAAAGCACAATGAGCAGCATACTCTAATCTTAGCATCTCATTTCGTATCCGATTGACATCTTGTTTTTCTTGATATGCAACCCTTGCATTTAGGTATAGTCTCTGATTCCGACTTCCTACTAATGCTATTGCCTCTATTCCTGGTATTGTCGTACTCATTTCTGTTAGACTTGTTGTTTGTGATGAGAGAATAGTACAGGATGGTTAGCCTCACGATGCCACTCCTTACACGTGTGAAACGACTTTTTCGCGTTTGGGCCATGTTTCCTTATTAGCGGCGGCCGGGGATTGGAAGATCTTCTGGTGCATAGGGTTCGGAAATAGGTCGGCTGCTTAGAAGTGTTCATGTGGAGAAATATTCTATCCTACTTGGATGCAAGACTTATAAGATGTCGTGTGCCCCACCTCTTCTCTCCTCTCTCTCTTCCACCAACCACTTTATGTTGACTCGTAACTTGATTAGATCATTGGCAAGACCATCAATCGTATCTAGTAGATTTACACAGCATATTTCACAACAACCGATTCCAATCAAACTTACACAACAACCCATTCGTCAATTCCATCAAACAAAAAATATCAAAATGGCAGACGCAGCAACAGCTTCTTATCGATTCAATCATACAATGATTCGTATCAAAGATCCCGAAAAGAGTATCGAATTTTACACAAAAGTCTTGGGAATGGATGTTATTGATGAACATGATGCTGGGGATTTCAAGTTGTTCTTCCTTGCATACAACCTTCCCGGACAAAAAGGTTTGCCACGTGGTGAACGTGAAGGTATTTTGGAATTGACCTGGAACAAAGGTACTGAAAAGGATCCAAACTTCAAGTACCACAACGGAAATGATGAACCACAAGGATTCGGTCATACATGTATCTCCGTTGATAACCTCGAAAAGGCCGTTGCACGTTTCGATTCCATGGGTGTCAAGTTCAAGAAACGTCCGGAAGACGGCAAAATGAAGAGCATCGCTTTTGTGTATGATCCGGACATGTACTGGATAGAAATCATCTCTCACAACAAGCCTCAGTGAGCATCTCATCTTGAATGATTGTTGAACATATTGTATCGAATGCATAATCAATTCAACTTATCAAACTTCCTTCTTTTCTGTGTTCGACAGGAGTGCGAAGAAAAATGCATCTCTATAGCTAAAGGTTCTATTGGATCCCCGGGATCCCCGAATCTTTGTTGATCGTCATCGTGATCGTCATTTAGACGGGATTAGATGAAGTCGTTGAGTAAACACGATTTATTATCTATTAAAGTTGCGGGTATATAAGTACAGACATGAATAGTAGAATACAGCATTGCTTCTATAAGTAGGCTATTGATCTAATGATTCCTTTGATCATTTGTGTACGCCAATTGATCATTCTGGAGGTCTTAGAGTACCCGAAAGCATATCTTCAATGATACCTTCATCTCCTGGACAAAAGGTTAATTTACCCATCTGCTCTGGAGTTAGCCATTCTACTTTTTGACTTGCCAATGCTTTAGGCTGTGAATTATTGACTATTTTTGCCCAATAGAAGAATAAACGGAAAGTCACCAGTCCACCCAATCTCTTATCTTGTTTCGGCTCATGATGGAAAGAGTAGCACGGTTTAATGGCAATCACGTCTCCTTCTGTGCTATTTGAAACAATCGGCTCAACCTCTATTCCGAGCTCTTCTGAGCATTCCCGTTTCATCGTCTGTATATGTGTTTCGCCTTCATCTACTTTTCCACCCGGGAATTCGTACATTGATGGGAAATGTTCGGCATCATCGTATCTTTGTGAGCACAATACTCGAAATGAAGATGAATTTGTCACCTCTTCGGATGCTTTGCTCTGTTTATCTTCTACTATGAAAGCACAAACCACATCTTGATATCGTACCGTCATTTCCTGTTGATGGAAGAATGAGCCTGACAATGAACACGACATTGTGTCTTCTACGCGTCGAAGGGATGAAATGCGTGCGTACGCCAAGACCGGGTAAATAAATCACCGCTTGAACCGATGATAAACAATTGCATGAATACTTTCATCAATCTTATCATCGAACGACCATCATACATCATGCTCATCAGAAGATGTGGACTGCTGTACAGATCAGTCTCGATTGAAGCACGATGTGGGCAGATACGTAGATATGCATCATCTATCCCGCAAGTGGATCAAGTGCGGATACAACCAACACCACCACCAACGCCTCCTCCTCGAACACCAAGAGGTACACCACAATCTAGACCACTTCGATTCGCTGTTCTATTGGGATTATTTGGAGCAGGTGCATACTTTCTAGGCTCACTCTATCCTCCAGAATCACTCCTACTACTCTATCCTCGTCCAACTCCTCCACTTCCACTTCCCGATACAGAAGAAGCACAACGGTATAAAGAGAAATTGGATCGAGAGTTGGTCAATCTACCTCATGTAAGAGCATTGTTGGCCAGTAGGTCTATTGCGAAGTCTTCTTCTTCAAGCCCAGGATCTAGCAACCAAAACCCGGCAACGTACGTCAATGCCAAAGATGGAGAAATGAAGGCTCATTACGTTCTATCAAGACCGTTTGCCAATTTCCCGGCACATATGATGCCCTACAGTCTAACGGCGGGATCATTACGAAAACCCGGAATGCTCTGTGTTCCTCCCGTTGTGGTCAGCAAAACACGTCATGGAGCTGAAGTTTTGGGAGGTCATAGAGGAGATGCCTATGCATTCGTTCATCTTGGACGAAACCTATGCGGTCACGATGGGATCGTACATGGAGGTTTATTGGCAACAGTGTTAGATGAAACGTTGGCAAGAACTTCATTTTTTCATTTACCACATAAAATCGGCGTAACGGCACACCTAGAAATTGATTATAAAAAACCGGTAAAAGCGGATAGCGTCGTTGTTGTTGAAACAAAGTTAATCGAACATGAAGGTAGAAAAGCATGGGTTGAAGCAACAATGACCGATTTACGTGGTCAAGTGTTGGTTCAAAGTAAGGCTCTTTTCGTTGAGCCAAGATTGGTGGCTTTCTTGGACACGAGTGCGGTTAGAAAGGTAATGGATCAAAGTGACGAATAGACGATGTATTAAAGCGACACACCTTGTTGTATATTATCTAGACTGGCTCAATAGATTTGATTAATTATTTCTACTCATGACAGAAAGATAGAAAGAGCACTTGTCATGGTGCAAAAAGCTGAAACGTATATACAAATGTGGTGGTGACTATAAACAGGGAAGTATGTACATGCAAATGAGAGTAAGCTACAAAGTAAGGAATGGATTAAACCATAAAGGTTATTATAAATGCTACAAAGAGTGTGAGAGCGACAAGTGGATAACTTGTCAAGCTTGCTGAACCAACGGCCGCATTGGCTGCCACGACGGAATTCACCGTTCGCGAAGCTGTTGTACTGCCCAAGCCATCAGCCAAAGCAGCAAAGCCAACTTGAGCCGTTTTACCGGAATTTGAAAAGATTGAATAAACATTCATGAGGAAAGCGTCTCCCAAAATATATTGAAGTTCATCTTTTGACGTTGAACCGATACTGAAAAATGCGCCTAAACACATCGTTGCAGTTGAATCAACCGTTCCGGCAATCAAGTCATCAGAAGTTAAAGTGTATTCTTGATTACCGAAATGCAAAGTTGCACTTATTCCAGTTTCAGCGCAAGGGAAAGTATAATAACCCGATGACATTGCTTTACTGTTGGGAACTTGATTGTAAATTTGATCAACAATCGTAGCAGGTGCTCCGATCAAAGTTGTACCTGTATCAACGGCAACCTTGTTCGTTCCTGATAAATTGACATCTTCATCGTTGACAGTAATACCTCCTAATGTGATCAACCAATACGATTCATCAATCACATCTGACCAGTTGATATCACCTTTGAACAAAGTCGTATTACGTCCTCCTAATGTAAAAATTCCACCTGGTGCTTTGTCGGTACGAGAAGATGTATCGGTATTGTTATCAGATTCAAGATAAAAGCTAAATTCGTCTGCTCCAACGTTTTGCCAAAAAGGCGTTGCTTTACTGGTCGAAAGGCTTGGGAAACCTAAACCCATAATACCTTCAACCGCATCACCCAATAAACCATTGGAAATAGAAGTGGCAATTGCGAACGTTTGCTTGTTTGCCGTTTGTCCGGCAAGTGTGACTGAATCGTATGCTAATGTACCGCTAACTGAACCTGATCCATAAGTGATCTTGAATGGTGTGGTGGAATTGGTAAATGTGGAAGATTGAGCGGGATTCCAACCTTCTTTGCCTTGAACGGTCCACAAATCCGATGAGCCTGTGTCCAAGACTAGATTGACCGATTGAGCTGATGAACCGATCGAAACGGGAGCATAGAATGAGCTATCATGTTGATAGTTAACCAATGCAGCATCTCCAACCGAATCACGAGCTTCTAAAGATCTTCTTCTTTTCCGCCTTCTTTCTTCGGCTGCTTGTGTTTCTTGTTGGTTACTATCTTGTAGTTTCGATGCGTATTTTGCCCGTAAGCCTGCTTTATGTTGTTCGGTCCATTCTAGCAATTCGTCTTCGTTGTTGAAGGCGGGTAATTGGAACCTCCTTTTTGCGATAGGATGATCTGTTGGTGATCGTCTTGATGCGCTCGTTGGCATTGAAGCAGAAGGTCCTACCATCAAGGCAGAAGCAGCCGCTAAACAAACGGCTGCCAAACGCATATTAACCATGATATAAAGTGGCAATGAATGAATGAATGTATGGCTAGGAGGTGTGTTTTTGAGTAAAAAAGATTGTTCCTTTGTATCGGATGTTGAAGACCCCCTTTATAATCTCCTGGTTGTGAATATAGAAGTACAGCTTTTCGGCTTGAAATGAAGATTTAGGATTTCTCTATAAATAAAGTGATGATGTGGAGAGAAATGAAAAAGTGGATGACGAACAAGTTCAATCGGCATAATATGGCCGAATGTATATAAATTTAACCATCTTTTCGGCACTTAGAAGGGGAAGCACTATGTATGTATTTCCCCACCGTTTGCATATGTGTGCTGTGCGCATACAATTCATCATCATATTAGTTCATCTTCACTTTTGCCGTCATGCTTGAATCAACCTGCAATGTCGTGCGTCATTTCTGTCTATTGATCGAGTTACATAGGTTGGTTCTTCTTCATTTAGCCCTTAGCATGCATTAAAAGAGTGTTACAATGCAAGCAGACATAGCACAGCTTACGGCTTTTAAAGGCAGTGTGCCGTGTAAACTTTTTATGGAACTTCTTAGCCGAAACCAAACCAAAATAAAAGAGGGTTCTTTGGGCGTGTATGGTTTGTGCATCTCTGATGTAACACAGATCGAGTGGAGAACATGCGGGAAATAGGCACAGCACCGCGGCTACCGTTCCCTGCAAAGCGCGTATCATTTTTCAATCAAGGGGAACTTCCCGCATAAGCACATCTGACTGGCATGTTGCAACAACGGTCCTACTGGATTATTTTGGGTACTACTATGCATGCAATAAAGAATAGGTGGCTTGTGTATTTCACTCTCACCCTTCACAGCCTCTCGGCGAACAAAATAAGAGGGATTATCATTATTGAATATTGTTGAAGTTGACTTCTTGAATAGGAAGTCGTTTATGAATTAATTCTATTTCTTTTTTTATCTAAAAAGGTACAGCCTAGAATATTCATGTTGACGGATAAACCTATGTTACCCTTTCTGCACGTATCATGATGATTATAGATCTGTCGATTGATGATGCACAGCGCTAAAACATACACAACTGCATGCGATTTATACGCCCATCTTTTCCCATGGAAAAATCTACTCTAACCCTTCATCGTAAAGTACCCTTTTACACTATCTAGCGTAAAGATGAATTGCTTGGCAGGAGGCTAATTTGATATGTTTGATCGATACTTCCTTCCTTCACCAATCATCATCCCTTCAGGGTTATCATTTCATTGTGATGGTTGCAATAACGGCTTACCTAATCTTGAAAGGCGTGAGACTTTAGCGTGAATGCAGGCACAGTACGGCAATTTAATCTTTGTGTGCAGTCAGATTGATTAGAGTTTTGATAGATGTCAAAACACAACTTCTTCTTCTACCATCTGAATGATCGCAACGCTCTAATCGCCTCTTGGGCGAGTATAAAGATGGATACAGAGACGGCAGAAGTGGAAAATGAAGCAGGCAAAAAGGTCAAACCGGCAATCTTGTTGGCGATTGGGGAAAAACGTACTGTAAAAGGTGCGGCAAAGGATCCTTACATACAAAAAAGGTGAGAAGCGCTGTCTGATCGCTTTGGAATCCATCGATTATGCTTGCTAATCCCTTATACACCTCTCCAGACGAGCAGATGGATTCTATTCGTGCACATGTCCCAGCTGGCGTAATTTGACAGTATCGGAAAAGTCAAGAACATGTGCACATCTGAAAACACTGCTAGGCGAAGAATATGAGGGCGTTCGCATTCGAATGGCAAAAACACAATCCAGCACTTTGAACCTGAAGCGAACGACATCCAATCGATCTTTCAAACGTTCAGCAAGTGACGCTTTCGATGGAACGCCTCCTTCTTCATCCGTTTCAGCAACACCAGTTGCAGATCCGGACGTATTCCCGTATTCGACTTCTACTCGATCACCCAAGAAGATCATCAAGTACTTTGGCATTTTCAATGAACGAGATAATGGCGGTCCAAGAGGATTGAACGGAGCTGCACCGCTGCTACTAGCGCTCAAATGGCCAGAAACGAAAAATCCAGAAGGTTTTTGGTTATCGGAAAAGTTGGATGGCGTACGTGCATGGTGGAATGGAGAAAAGATGTATGCCCGATCTGGAAGGGCATGGAATCCGCCAAAGTGGTTTAAGGATAAGCTCCCAAAGGATTTGCATTTGGATGGAGAATTATGGATGAAACGTGATGCTTTCGATGCAACTTCAGGTATTTGTAGAAGACAAGATGCTGATAATTGGAAAAAGATCAATTTGATGGTCTTTGATGTGACAAATGTTCCACTTCCCTATGAAGAGCGTCTTAAGCTACTGCGATCTCGATTACCGGATGGAGAACGGACACCGGATGAAATCCAGGAAGCAACGAATCAAGACCTCGGTGGAAAGATTTGCGTTCTTCCAGCTGTAAAGTGTGAGGGGAAGAGGCATTTCAATGAATTGATGAAGCAAGTTTTGCATAAAGGTGGAGAAGGTCTGATGCTGCGAGAACCTGGTTCGATGTACGAAGCAGGCAGAAGCAAGTCCTTATACAAGCATAAACTGTGGTACGACGCAGAAGCACTTGTTGTAGGGCACGAGTATGGACAAGGTGAACATAAAGGTAGGATGGGAGCATGCAGAGTGAAGATGGAAAGTGGTCATATTATTTCTGTTGGATCTGGTTTTTCAAGAGCTCAAAGGGATGCTTGGCAACCGTGCGTAGGAATGATTATTCGTTATCGTTTTCAAGAATTATCGCATGATGGATTTCCAAGATTTCCAATTTATGAAGGTACATGTCCTGATAAAACTGAACCTTGCGATGCTATCGTACGTTCTAAAACCTTCAGAGCCGAAGCGGAAGCTGAAAAAAAGATAAGAATACTGGACAAGGAAGCTGCAAGACAAGGTGAATTGCTTGCAGGTTCTTCCCAAAAGAGTGGATCCCATAATTGAATGAATCTGTTCGGCATTTTGTAATATAGCGGTCTAATCATATTGTATACTTTAATCAAGATCATGTACATGTATCATTCTAATCATTATAATATCATATCCGATAAACAAGTTTCTTTGGGATTCAATATGGATCGGCCGGCATTGGTTAGGGGCTCAACCTTTATGAGTTTGTGGTGTTGTTCTGTTGGTTTCATGGGAGAACAACACAAAACGCGCATATTCACAGTGTATGGCGCGTTGTAAGCATTGTGCACTTCCTCTGTTGATTTTTCAGAAGAAACTTAA
The DNA here is from genome assembly GCF_003144205.1 of Meira miltonrushii. Classification (NCBI taxonomy): domain Eukaryota; kingdom Fungi; phylum Basidiomycota; class Exobasidiomycetes; order Exobasidiales; family Brachybasidiaceae; genus Meira; species Meira miltonrushii. Next base: position 1,440,908 of record NW_020289943.1, on the reverse strand, counting down.
AATCTGTGGAGAGAAAAAGTTACCCCTATCTCTTGTTCGTGTGCGTAAATGCGTTGTCTTTTCCTACCATGCTGCTCAAGTGAAAAAATGTTATTGAAGTCGAACGGAGAATTGTGATGATGCACTGTAGACATCTGCATGTGTTTGGCTTGTAGGACAAAAGAGGGGGAGTTGTTTCAGACAAACAAGAGAAGCCCGTGTTTTGAAATCGGATGAGAAAATAGACAAAAAAGTTGACTCCTTTTTATGAAGAACTCTCCGGCTCAGATACTGCTTCTTGCTCCATAACGATAACGAGCACAATACCAGAACTATGACCTATCCCCCTCTTTGACGACCACTTTTACGACATACGATACCTTACGACCAGGAGAACCACACCTATTCACACATACAACCACCAAACACAACTTGGCCCCCCTACCATTCGGAACGATGAAAAACTCAGCAGATACTACGGATGAGCAAAAACGAGTATCTGCGCATTTGGCAGACATTTTCGAGAGAATAGCCCCTTTAAAACTTGATCCATCTTCCATACTCCTATACGACCCTTCAACGATCAAACGAAGACAAGGTAATACAGCAGCTACGGCAAATGACAATACGGCACTTTTGGCAAACGTACAATCATTTCCAAAACTATTAGCTGCAGGCTCAGATGATCATTATGAAAACCATCATTCGTATGAAATCGTTCAAGCATTATCATCACATTCAACAAAGATGCATTCATTAGATGAAGAATGGAATCACCTTAATGCAGAAGATCAAACGTTTCATGGTAAAAATTCTGAACAATTAGCAAAAGCTTTTCAAAGTTACGGTACCGAACATCAGGGGCAAGGTTTACCAGACTCATACATAAAAGCAGTTGAAGGAAATTCTCTTCAAAACGGCGCCGTCAATTCTGGTTCAAATAAAACCTCCATCACTTCTTTTGCATCCAATATCGCTCCTATGAGCGCAACCATACCTATCACAATGTCTGCTTTGGACCCAAGTACATTTTCATGGGCAGCCTTGCTCAAAAGTATGAATTGGGCTCGTATCCTTTACACCATCGTTTGGATCACGACCGGTTTAACACTTCTCTTTTTCGGTTATGCATCATTTTTCTGGCTTCACAAAGTTGGTCTTTCAAGAGGAAATCATTCTACCGCACGACCAAAAGGCATTGGTGGAAAATTATCAAGAATTTTTTCACTCAACAATGAACCACAAAGAAGTACAATCGACTCATCTGCTTCTGCCGCTGCCAAGAGAAGGAAAGCACAAAAGAAGCGTGCTTTGGTAGGCGGAGGAATTGGTGGAATTTTGGTAGGATTTTTATTCTTTTCTTATCTGGCTGCAGTGATCAATAATGCAATTTGCGTTGATGATGGTAAAAAATCACTTTCTGCAGGTGCTTATTTTGCTGTTTGGCTTGCACCTGGTCTGCTCGGTGCTATGTTGGCAGGACATTTCGCCTTCCTTGCACGAGCAATGACGGGTGTTTTAGGAGGAACAACGTTCACAATCGTTCTCACGGCCGTCTTTGGAATCAAAACAATGCTCATCCGTATGATCTTATTGGCCATATTCACACTTTCATTCACCATTCCGCTCATTCAACCTAAAGCAAAAGTTATTCAAATGATGATCTTAAACGCTTGTACATCTTTGATCGGAATGGTAACTTTCTTGAACGGGGTTGCATTGGTAGCACCTTCTGTTGAAGCTTCTTCGAATTGGTTGGATTTATGGACAGTATTGTGCATGCATAAAGATGAAAACGCTCAATCTGTTTTGGAAAATGCATGGCATACAAGCACGTTCAAAGGATACATTGCCGGAGCAATTTTGGGTAGCGTTGTTGGATTCCTATTTGAATTGTTCTTCCATCGTCATTGCGGTCATGATCCTGAATCGGAATGGAATCAATATCTGGGCACATATACACAACATATGGAATCGGGTAGGATGCCTGGCGAATCAAGTGCGACATTGTATGATGATCCAAAGTACAACAACAGTAAAGCTCAAATCGGCGCCGTTTCTCCCCGTGCGGGAATGTTTGAACCCGCTCCGAATGCTTGGCAAAGGATGGCAGACTTCTTTGATAGCGACCGTTCAAAGCCTGCTCATTATGGTGGCTTGAGTGGCGATGGCACATTGCATGAAAGCCTTACTGGAGGTGCAATCACTTCTGTAGGAGAACGTATCAGACGAAAACGATCCGCAAAAACAACAAGAAGCGGTGGACCGGCAAGATTTGAACGTTTAAGCAAACGGGATGAAAACGAAGATGACTTCAACAGCGATACCAGTGATGATGACGATGAGAAAGAGCGTTTGCACAATGATGATGAAGATGATGAAAAGACAGATGTGGAAGGATCAGATGATGAAAGACGTGCGAACAAACATGTTGCTTTCTCTGGTTTGGTTCCCACCCTTGACAAAGATTCAAACTCCGCAACTGTGAATTACGGTGGATATGCGTTACCAAGACCCCCAATGTTGACTACTACGAGCACAAACAGTGGTACAAGTGTTACTTCCGGTCAAGTTGATAGTCGACTTACAGGTACAACGGCTGCAAGTGGTTCATCATCATCAACAAAAGGTTCAGATGCAAAAGTTCATAAGCCTGTTGGTGTTTATCATGACGGTAATGCAAGTCCACCATCAAATCCAACCATTCCAGCCACGCCTTCTCTGATCAATGCAATCTCTCGAATCCAATTCGCTCAACAACAAGCTCGTGCATGGCAACAACAGCATGAAGCACAAGGTACGCCTTATGCTGGGGCAACTTCTCCTCCAACTAGCCCACCTCCTCATAAGCCTTCAAAGTAGCGATTGTTTAGCTTTATGAATCTTATTGCATCTCAAAAAAATATTATAGAAAGAGTGTGAAAACGAAAACAAAACCAAAAGTGTGCACAATCAAAAAAAAAATGAAAAGGCAGGTATACAGAATTTAAGAGTGAGAAAATTGCGAGCCAGCGTCCACGGTCAACCATCGCGATCAAGCTGTATATTCGCCAAAGATTCTTTCCATATCTTCCCATTGACCGTGTCTTCTTCTAACCCAATATTCAGGAATATTGACATCTTCTTGATCTTTCACCTTATCAGCGCCAAGTCTAGATGGTTCCCAATAATCACCTTGCGTGAGAGGATCAGTCTTGCGCGAAAAGAATTTGGGTTGATGAGCAGGCAATTCTCCTTGTTCACGTTTCTTACGGGTTGCCCGTTGAAATTCTTCCAAATTACGTTTCATCACATCAGCTTCGTCGTATTGACCACGTTCGAATAATCGTAAATCAGGTCGCATACGGCAATCTGTTGGCGGCAAGAAATCATGCAAGCCTTCAGGTGTATCGTTCAATTTGATCGCATAAGGCGTCAAGTTGAACGGACCTGGAGGTTGTGGAGTGTATTTCCATAAGAGTACCATTTCTGGAATTTCTGCTCCAGCAAGTGCAGCAGGATCGGTACTCAGCGAATCCACATTTCCGTCAGGGTCCATCGTTGTGGCTCCAGTACTGCCACTTGCTCTCCTTGCAACGATTTGTGAAGACCATCTACCGGCAATCTCCCATGTTTGGTTACCGTTTGAGTTTGTCACCGATCCCTTCAGCTCATGCATAGCACTTGATCGCCATCCACGAGGCTTGAAGGTCATCGTACATTCATCTCCGGTGGTATGACATTTGATGTTCATATCACCGTAATGATCGATTGTAGTGTTTCCTGTAACAAATCCACTAACACTCGTTGTAACTTTCTTGAACGTATAATGTTCTTCAACTCCATCCACGCGCAATTTCACATGGGCAATACCAGTCGGACGAATCTCGAAACTTCTTCCCAAGAATTTACTCTGAGCTTGGACGCATCCAGAGTATTCCCAAGCCGGTCGAACATGCACACCATCTTCTTCCAACGATTCGGCAATACAAGCAGAAATTGGAGGATGGTGGGAAACTTGTTCACTTTGATATCTGTACTTGCATTTATCGTCCAGATTGATATATTCAAAAGTTTCACCCAGCATCGGATTGAATGGTTTTGCAACACGACCCAAGGTGGTGACGTAGTTACTGCATGCAAATGCTGCCACGAATGCCATTCGCAACGAGGATTCCTTTTGACGAACGGCTGTATCCAACAAAGATGCATACGTCATATCTTCTGCCATTCTTTGCAACATACTCGTAGGCTCATTGAAACTGACGGGGAATGAAATCTTTGTGAGATCTTTTCCGATATTGTTCTTCAAAACTGACCAAAGAGACAATGAAGGTCGATCATCCTTGCCGATCGGCATCTTCTTACGCAAGCGAAGATAAGGCTCAACACCTGGCCATAGACTGTTCACCCTTGTCTCACGAACAGATGTCGTTGGTGATCCGGCAGGCTTGGCTGACGTATCAGTCTCAACGACTCCTTCCTCAACCTTGAGATTAGGCAAGTTTCCAGATTCGATCGCATCAAAGAATTCGTCATCTTTATCATCGTCAAGGTCTTCTGGTTCAGCTCCGACATTTACGGAGCTGCGAGAGAGATTAGAGCCAAGACCGGCATTGGCATCGTCAAAGTTGATCGCACCCCGTTGGGCAGAAGGACGAATGGCAGCTGGCGGTAGCTTGTTCGCTTCAATTGTTGATCGAGCGTTAGCCATACTGCTTCTCGTTGGAGTGGCCATATTGGGTGGCACGGGCGATAGAGCGGGGCTGTTTACGTTCGAATAATTATCTCGAACTTCACGTAATGCTTTGCGTCTTCTTGCGTTTTCCTCGGCAGCTTCTTGCAGTTGCGTTTCCATCTCGGCGTACTGCATTGCCAACGTCCTGATGTTCTCCTCCCATAATCTCTTTGCTTGGATCTCCTGTTCATATCTACGTAAAATGTAAGCTTCACGTTCTGCAACCATTGTGGTGTAGTTGGTGAACAATGTTTGACACGTTTGCATGGCTTCCAAAACCGCAGATCGTGCTTCTGGTTGTTGAGTTTGAGAAACGTTAACAGATTGAACCATTTGTTGACCTAATTCTAGTTGGGTCTTGATCGAATTGGACACGATTGGCAATTCGTTTTGGAACGGTACACCTTGTGATTGGGTTGCGGTATCTGAGCCTGCTCCATCCAATTCAGCAAAGTCTTCGCTTGGTGTTCTACTTCCGCGAGTCATGATACTTGGCGTCTTTGCCGGGAATTCGGCGCCAGCCATCGTATCGGGCGATTTCAATTGGGAAATCTGAGTTGATGGAGTATGATGATGCTTTGTAGCTGTACTGCCGGTTCGACTCAAGATATTGGTCGTAATACCAGACAAGCCGCCTGGACCGGGAGAAGGAATATTGCGGAAAGGCGTTGTGCTTCTAGAAGGGGGATGGTGTGGTGTTCCAGCAGGAACGTTTGCACTAGAAACTGTACCATCCTTGCTAAAGCTCTTGACACTCTCGGCGCGACTGTTGTTCCTGTCCAAATCAAAGTACTCAACAGTGTGTTGCAAGACCTGTACCCAACGAGCTCTCTCTACTGGGTGACTACCACGTAAGTACAAACGGTTTCCTGATCGATTTGAATTACTGGGATGGTCAGCGACTACTTCCAAGCGTAATTTGTCGGATGGATCAGCCCGGATCTTTGCAAAACGCAAATTGAGCGATCCTCTGGATTGTTTGCCCTCTTCTTCTTGAGTGTGATAGTAAGACAAGATACCATTTTCCAACACGAACCATCTGTTCTTGTATCCACGAGCATAATTTGTCCATTTGCCTAGGTATCCACGGAAAGTAGGTGGAAGGCCAGGTTGGTTTGCATTTGCAGCCATTGCTGCGTCAGCATTTGACAATTGTTGTAACAATGCTTTAATCTTTTCATCCTTTGTCGTTTCCAAAACACGCTTACCACGCTTGTTTCTCACGAAAACATCAGCACCTTTTCGCACTGCCAATTCGATCAATTGGGTATCTTTCCTTCGAACGGCATCATGCAAAAGTGTGCTACCCGACACTCTTGATTTCGTATTCAAGTCCACAACACCGATCCTTGGCAATTGCAAGAACTTTTTGAGTTCTTCATCGGAGCCATGTGCTTGGTTTTCCCAACGTTCATATACATCTTGGTATTTAAAGTTGAGCTCAGCACGAGAGATTTGGAACAATTTGGCAGCTTCTATCGTTTGGGCTGCTTCCATCGGATCTTGTCCATCGCGATTGCGGATTGTATCGTTGATTTGTGGGCGTGATAGGAACAAGTCGATGACATCTAAACGACCAGTACTGGCAGCTAGATGTAGAGCAGTGTTCCCATTTTGTTCTTCTACTGCGTTGAGATCTTCAGGTTTCTGTTGTAGTACGAACTTGATCGTGTTGAACTCAGCACAGCGGACTGCCAAATGGAGTGGGCTGTTGAGCTCTTTGACATGTCCAGATGTGGGATGTGAAGAAGAGAAGTAGGTCTTGAGTGATTTCTCATCTCCATTCCTTAGCGCTTCCAAAAGACGAAATGAATCCAACGCTTCGTTCACTATTGATGACCAATTACGCGAAGAATGTTTATCGGTTAAAGGAAGAGCAGTTGTGGAAACGGATCGAAGTCGAACGTTTGACCGAGCGGAGTAACCATTACCAATCATTGAGTAAGATGGAGTGACGGCAGCATTTGCAGAGATTACGCGGTGGGTTAGAGGACCAGGATAGGATTTAGGAGCGTTCAAATAAGTTGGACAGGAGAAAGGAGGAGAAAGGGTTGAATTTGTCAGTAACTCGTTCGATCGTACGGATGTACGTTTCTTTGGCATGTTTGTCGTATTTTCATTGGTGGTGATGAGGTATGCTCGCAATGCAGATTGTGGTTGTGACTTTGACTTCAACTACAATGCATTTCAGCATTTGATAATGCACTGCTAAGCAAACGCCAAATGCCGCCCACAATGCAATGAAGCATACGCCAGTGAATCTAGACAAAGATTGCCTAAAACTCCGACCAAAAAGAAAGACGTTCTCTTTTGTTGATGGTTCGATACTCACTTTCATTATTCCCATGGGCGCCTTTTTGAACCACAGTGTCACCCAGTGGCGGAGCGGCAGCCATTTTTGCAGGAGAAGCTATGCGAGCTGTTTATCGTAATGCAAAACGTGCAAATAGGCTGGGCGTATTGGATGGCTCTTGTTCGGAATGTCCCCTGACACAGTTGAATTGGGAACAGGTCGATCAAAAGTTGTCTGACGTGTAAAGTTGTTACGTTTGAATGATCTATGTAACGCTTATAATCAGACAGATGGTAATGATGGATGAGAAATGTCAAAGAAAGGAATTAGGTACGGCGTCTTTTAGTCTTGTAGCACCAGTTTCACCATCGGGGTGCCCAACCCTTCTTAAAGTACTGCTGCTGCAACCCCCCGCTTGCGTAAACGTATGTTTAGTGTGTGCACTCACGCCCAATATAAGATACAATCGTGCCTAGGGATATACTGCTCTCGCGCCTTAAATGCTAACGAGTGGAGAACAACTGTAGGGCGCAAGCAAAGAAATGGAAAACTTGATCCGCATTTGACAGGGAGATACAGATTGTTTGCCGTTGAATATCATACGAATGGTGCATGAGCTAATAATAGCCTGTTCCTTCAAAGTCGTCAATAGATCGATCTGTTCTTTCTCTCGTTCAAGCCGCCGGTTTCATGTTTGACTAGGATTGATTCTGTATGGAAACTTTATACAGCTCGTTTAAGCTTTTTGTTTGGATGCATGATGCTGATCATGACTTCCCTAGTCGGCAATCAGGCCCAAGCTCATAATTATTGTTCAGAAGTGTGTGTTTGCTATTGATCATGTAAAAGAAGGTACTTGCGTCATGGCGCAGAGCAATCGAGATTATCACTTTAAACACTGCCCCTTTGCGTTAAAGCCTCCACATCTTAGGCCTAAGCGGGACTCAGGCGCGAGGGAATAAAGGCAATGCAATGATCAATACAACGGAAATATTTCTACAGGCTACGGGGAATGACAAGGAAGGTGAAAAGATGAATTTGAAGGAAGACAAAGCGCAAAAAGCTATCTTGCAAGAAAATCAAAGTGTGAAAATTGAAATCGCAAAAAGCAGAATAGCGGAGAAATAATCACAAAAAAGACCCGAACAATCATCCAAAGACGGGAGACAATGATCCGTTTAACGGCGCCATTGGGAAAGCCCTTTCCGTCATGGGAGGAGGGCAATGAAATGATCTTAGAATAGAAACACCCACCATGTACGTCGCGTCGAAAGGGCTGGCTATCCGCGCGATTGAATGAATGTAAGAGAGAAGGAGACGCGTGAAGAACACGCGCTGAAAGAGTCTAACTCATCTACACACTCTAACAAAAAAAAAGTATAAAAAGTGGAACGTAGAGTGGAATTTCATCCTCCTAAAGTCAAAGGAAAAACAGAAAGAGGGTGTTCCGATTGTGCATACATAGACTTATAAGGGTATTTGATTGTTTGCTAGAAACCACCACAACATATCAAAACAATCTCTAAATCCCTCTGCTGAAATCATGTCATCCAGCACGGCAGGGGGTAGTTTCACCCACCATTCGAATGGCAATGGGAACGGTGTAGGAAAAGCGAAACGTGTAATCAGCGAAAGTAGCGATGAAGAAGATATCCCTCTAGCCAAGAAAGCGAGACCTTCAACAATCTCAAACGGAAGTGCAATTAAAGATGAAGATGATTCATCGGAAGATGAGGCTCCTTTAGCAGCCAGAAGTGCTAAACCTCGTCCAAGTATCGTAGCAAAAGAGGAAGATGACGATTCAAGCGATTCAGACGTTCCTCTTGGTCAAAGCTCATCCTCACCACCAAAGAAAGGTATCAAAAGAGAATCACCAGAATCAGATGAAGATTCAGATGTGCCTCTAGGGGAAAGTCAGCGTAGCAATGGCTCCAAAAATGGCGCTAAACAAGCTGACAGCGATGATGACGATGAGGAGGAAGAGGAGGACGATGAAGACGATGATGATGATGAAGACGACGAAGACGATGGGGAGAGCAGCAAAGGTAAAAAGAAGGGTAAAGCAGGAAAAATCGAATTGACCGGAACAGGAGGTGTTAAATGGACAACATTGTATCATACTGGACCGCGATTCCCTCCTGCACACGACCCATTACCAAAGAACATAAAGATGAAGTATGAAGGCAGACCTGTTGATCTTTTGCCAGAAGCAGAAGAAGCAGCTTACTTCTACGCAATCAAGCTAGAAACGCAACATGCAAGGGACAAGGTCTTCAATAGCAACTTCTTTGACGATTTCAAATCTGTCTTGAAACAGTACCCTCCGCGTGATGGTACGAAGATTAAAGAGTTTAGCAAATGCGACTTCCAGGATATGTACGCCTACTTCCGAACAATCAAAGATGAGGAAGCAGCAAAGAAGAAGCTAATGGCGCCCAGTCAACGAAAGAAGTTGCTTGAGGAGAAAAAGAAAGCCGAGGCGGAAATGAAGACATGTGTTGTTGATGGCGTCGAGCAAAGAGTGGGAAATGTGATCGTTGAACCTCCGGCTTTGTTCTTGGGTCGTGGAGAGCATCCAAAAAAGGGAAGAATCAAACGTCGTGTCCCACCCGAAGCAATCACAATCAATCACACTTTGGGAGACCCAAATCATCCTCCACCCGCACCGCCTGCAGGACATAAATGGAAAGAAGTACGTGAAGATCGAACGACGACATGGCTAGCCTATTGGATCGAGAATATCAATGGACAGTACAAGTACATGTACTTGGACGCTACCAGTGGTTTCAAGAGTAACTCTGATCGAGAGAAATTCGAAAAGGCTCGTCGATTGGATAAGGTTGTCGACAGATTGCGATCGAATATTGACAAGATGATCGTTTCTAAACAACGTCAAGAAAGACAGTTAGGTACAGTGATCTGGTTGATTGACAATTACTCATTGCGTGCTGGTAATGAAAAGGGCGATGATGAAGCAGCAACCTATGGTGTATGCTCTTTGTTGGTAGAACACGTTAAAGCCCTCAACGACGACCGACATCAAGTCAAGCTTGAATTCTTGGGTAAGGATAGTATGAAGTTCAAGGAAACTCTCAACGTGCCAGAAAGAATTTTCAAGAATTTTAAGATGTTCACTCAATCGACGAGAAACGTCAAAGGAGATTTGGCAGTCAAGAGTAAGACTGATGAAATCTTCGATAAAGTCGACACAAAAGATGTCAATAAGTTCTTGCAGGATCCTAGCAACGGTGGTCAAAAAGGTCTTTCTGCCAAAGTTTTCCGTACCTACAATGCTTCGACAACGTTCCAAGGTTTGTTGAACCAGACTGAGCAGAATCTCAAAGCTGCTGGTTTAACTCCAACACCGCAGATCTTGCGTGATCAATACAATCAAGCAAATCGATTAGTCGCAATTTTGTGTAACCATCAAAAGACAGTGAACCCTGTCCAAAGTGACAAAGCAGCGGCAAGATTTGAGGAGAGAATGTTGGCAGTAAAGTATGAAAGATTTAAAGAACGTCAAAAACTTTTGACGCATTATAAGCCAAAAGATCTCAAAGCTCAATATCCTGCAAAAGAGCATGATTTTGCAAAGCGATGGTCAGAAATTTTGGCTGAGATCGATATAACAAAAGATCAAATTCGTGAACATGAAGAGCGAATGATCACGAATAAGAAAGATCGAATTCAAATGACTTTCGATCGTGCAGAATTGGAACGCAAGTATCTTGCCGAACAAGCAAAAGCTGAAGGAAAGAAGAAAAAGGTGAAAAAGGAAGAAGCTGTTGAAGAAACCAATTCCAAGAAGCCAAAAACTCAAGCGGAAGTGAATGCAGAAAAGAAAAAGTTAACGGAAGAATTGGATCTTTTGAAACGCGAACGTAAAGCGAACAAGAGTGAAGCAAGTTCTGTGAATGTTCCTAGTTGCGCAAAGAAGATTTTGACAAAGATTGCTCAAGAAGAGAAACTTTTGGCAGAAAATGAAACCAAGAACAAGACTTCTGATGTTTCTTTGGGTACTTCCAAGCTGAACTACATCGATCCACGTATCACTGTCGCTTGGCTGAAAAAGTGGGATGCCAAATTGGCAAAGATGGAAGGTATTGATTCCAAAGGAAAGAAGACAAAGGTGAAAAAGGAAGAGCCCCCGTCACCGGCTGGAAAGGGAAGGAAATCCGTCAGCGTGAAAGACGAAAAGACAAACAAGACGGCCGATTCCGATCGTATGGAACTGGATTTGAAGGTGATCCCCATCGGACACTACTTCCCCATGACTATGCAAAAGAAGTTTAAAGTGAGTAAAGAAGCTTGTGAGACGCTAAAAATTGATAAAATTGACATAATTGTTCTTCTCTATTCTTAATAATACAGTGGGCCGCTCAAGAAGAAGATGGATCAGATCTCTCTCCGAATTGGGTATTTGTTGAAAAAGCTGAAAGCAAAATTCGCGACAACATGTCAAGCGCAAGACGCAAGGGTGGAGCTGCTGCCGATAGCGATGGTGAAGATGAAGAAGAGAAGAATGATCGAGCTGAAGCACAAAAAGCTATTGCAGCTGCTAAAGTCAATTCTAGCAAAACAAAGTAACAAACAACAAATAAAGTGTGGTAGTCCCTTATGTGCTTTCACCTCTTGCCAATAGACGCATCCAATCATCCCCTACCTCTCCTTTCAGTGCTTCAATCTTTCGACGTAATTCTTGACTTGTCAAATTACTCTCATTTCCACTTGATGGTGGTTGTACTTGTTTTGTAGCAGATACTTTGTCGTTCCCCTTCGCTCCTGCTGCCGCATCAGCGGTATTCGTATTTCCCTCCTTCGTAATATTTGTTTTTCCATTCTTATCTGCAACGTTGTACTTGTTCCCAGCTTTATTAGCATCAGATCCACCTTTGTAGGAATTCAATTCATTTTCTGTACGATTCGATTCGTGTGTGGCAGGTTTGGCAACATTCTCTGTAACGGATCCCATGGCAACATCGGTGTTGCCGGCTAAAGCAGCCTTTTTGATCAAATCCGAATCACTGGCTTCACTCTGCTCTCTTTTTGGGTGATCGTCTCGGCTCTTGGATGTATCGCCTTCTTCTCCTTCGTGTACGCTTTCTGCCAATTCAACCACTCTACGATTCCGCCTCTGAGCTGCATTTGTGCGAGATGTCGTTGTTTGTGCTTGAATGTGTGACGAGGATTCGGCTGGCTGACCACCGTCTTCCGGTTTGTGGGAAGGATGTCCAGAAAGGTTTGTCGATCGCCTTCCATGCCCCGCACCTCCTCGATGACGCACATTTTTGACGATCACAGAGCCTTTCACAGCTTGTGCTTCATCCTCAGCGGGATGCGAATTCTTAGTATCCCTCTCCGTATCTGGACTTTTGGCAAGCTTGGCAAGTTCGCTGGCTAGTGGTGTCTCATTGCGATGTCCGGGAGTACCTTTTGGAGTACGCTTGCTGTTGCGTGTCATCGCTAATCGGTCCATATTGGGTACAATCTCTTTCACTCGTTGCTTTTCGAAATAACCAATACTTTCACCGTCTAACTTGATATTCTCGAGAATTCTGCCTTCTTTTGCAAATTCCGCAAAGACTAAGACTCTGGCATCATCTTCTTCTTCCAAGAGAGGGTTTCCAGCGATGAAGACTTCTGTTATATACTCCAATGTAGCCAATCTGCCAATTTCGCCAGCTTCAAAGACCTCATTGGATCGTAAGTCGACACGCGAAAGATTGGTGAGTCTTTCTAAGCCACATAGACTCTCCAACCGGTTATGTGACAGGTTCAGAGCCTCAATCAGGGGAATTGAGTCCGGTATGCCTAGTACTGAGTCGATCAAATTGTTGCTTATATTCAATGATCGTAATTTTGTTAAAGCACTAAGAGAAGGCGGAACGGCATTGAGCAGATTGTGCGAGAGATCAATCGAGGTCAGATTGGTAATGTATGCGATAGGCGAATGGTGCACGAAGGTCAAGCTGTTGTCGGATAAGGAAAGATGCCGAAGAAAGTGCCAAGACAATGACGGAAGTGGTTCTGCAATTTCAGTCTCTTCTTCTACACCGCCTGTGGCTTCACTTGATACACCATTACTCGTATCAGTAGATGATTGCATTCCTTCGCTTTCTTCTGTTTCTTCTGATGCGTGCACTTTGCGTTTCCGTTGCGGTATCTTCTCGCCCCTCCTTCGTTTTCCATCATTCAGTACAGCATCAATGATGATATCCGAAACATCTTCCACGCCGCTCCGCTTGAATGAAAGACTACGTAGCTGCATACTCAATCGGTCCCAACCTAGGAATGCTCTTGGATCGGCGTCCTCAAATTCCAAGATCTGTACATTCTTGAATGCATCCAAAGGCACAGACATTTCACCTGGACAATCTTCAAAATCTCGAATAAGTTTTAAAGGAGGCGGACCGATTCGTAAAGCGGGCAATTTGGTCATGGACGAATAGATAAATCGAACATCTGCGGTGATATCATGCTTTTCTCCTGACCACCATGATCCTTTACCTTTTGCCGATCCTCCAAGGCCAAAAGCGCTCATTGTTGTTTGTAAAGATGACACACTCATCGTTTCTTCCCGATCGCGTTTTTTGATGGTTGCTCCGGCTGCATTATTAGAAATAAAGGCAAAGTAGGTAGATGGACGTGATCGTTTGGGTATTCGCACGTCTAAAGAGCCAATCGGTAGTCCTAGAGCTTCACAACGGATCAAAAGGTAGTACAGATGATGACTTGTAACTCTGAATGACATCGGTCGAAGGGGTGCAGCTTGAGGTTTAGAAGTTGAAGATGCTAGTGTTGACATGGTTCGTGTACGGGGTCCAGGTCTAGCGGCATTTCCTTGTGATGGGTTTGGAGTAGAAGCTGTTCCTCCTGCCAGCATCCAATTAACCGGATTGATCCAAGTTCCAATAGAAGAAGCAGAAGGGCCGGCAATATCGCCCAACTTTGCTTCGTTGTATCGAATCCATTTTGCACAATCAATCACAAACTTGTCACCTTGAACTGTGTCCATATTGCATATTGTCGTTTGTCAAGATGAGACAAATGAAGATGAAACAATGTCAAAGAGGCTTTGTTCGAGGTCGAGATGGTTGCTCCTGGCAAGACAGCGAAAGGAGAACTGCACCCTAAATGATTGGTCACTTAGTCCGTGCACTATTGCTACAGAGAGCATTCATTCAATCAAATGTTAATTTACCGGATAAGCAAGCGCAGCGCAGGGCGTGTATACCAAGCCACCCAAAAAGAACAACACTTTAAACAACACTCTGAAACACCACCATCCAGCGTGATCGTCAAGATATACAATGGCAGAGTCTGAAAAGGTGACATCCACATCTTCGAACACAGACTCTCCCTCTAGACCAATAGTGGACTTCAGAAAGCGCATTCAGGTGGTTGAATGCTATGCTAGTACGTATCTGGATTCACTCTATTCGAATTGATACTTATATGTCTTTTTGTCAGTTGAGTATCAGGACAAGCAATCTGGTTCAAGTTGGCATAACGGCCAGCTGACGTACTACAAAACAGATCGAAAGGTGAGCATGTAGAAGAAGAAGTCGTGCTCAAATTCACATACTCATAACACATCTCTCCCATGCAGGCCGTCTTATTTGGAGCCAAAAATGTCAAACTGGCTGAATGCTACAACATCGAACTCAATCCACCAAAAGTCGAAGAGGAGAAGCAAGAGAAAGAAGCAGTTGGCAAAGAAATAGTCGAAAAAGATGCAAATCACGACAGGAATAAAGATGCTAACGAGAAGCCGGAAGAGGAGCAAGTCAAATCGAGCTCACACAATCTCAACGCCCTACTCAGCAAAGAGCCAACACTGAAAGAAGGAAATGAATTCACGTTTGAGGATCGTTACTTTGTGCAAATTGGTCGCAACAAATTTGTCCATCATAAACCGTATCGAGTGGCGGGAGAAGATACGGAAAAGGCTGCAATTCGAAAACGAATCAAGAGAATCATCGATGGTCAAGAAGACATCTTCGAAAAGAGTGGCGTACTGTCTATCCGTAAAATTCAACCGCCCCAAGAACAGGAACAAGCTCGACCGCCTGTTCCACAAGCACCACCACAAAAAGTCCACAGCCACTTGGCAACTGTGCCTGCAGGGCAAGCTTCGAAGAGCTAAGATCTCTGATCCTATCGTCACCACATTGTATACTAATCTCACATCGCCAGTCTTGTATAACAATTGGCCTATCAGGCTCCCATTAATCTGACAGCTCGGCCACATATCCGTAGTCAATCGAACTTCATTGTATTACAACTATGCTGCATGACGAGTGATTGAGTATACCTTTACAGTTCCATCTGCACCCGCACTTGCGATTCTATTATCGTCTATCCAAGTTGCCCCGTTTGCACCTCCAGCAAATGCATTTTTGATCGCAATACTCTTCATAGGTTTGAGGGTAGACCAAACGTATACATTTGTATCCAAGGATGCACTCACTGCATGTGTACCATCGGGCGAAAAGGCCAAAGCGTTGATACGTGCAGTATGGAAGACCCATTGATTGAATTTGATCTTCTTTTCAGCAAGGTCGTACACGTTAATCTTTCCGTTGCTTTCGCCTGCTGCGAGATATTTGTTCCCTTTGGAGAATGCCAAAGCTGAGATTGTGCTCCTTCCACTTTCGAATGTTGCCTCATCTCGCAATTGGCCTGCACTTGCGTCCAAAGTACATAGGACCACCTTGGAATCTTCTCTTCCCAAAGCGAAATACTTGCCATCTTCAGAAACAGCAACAGAAGTGATGCTATCATTTGAAGGTCTATGTGTTTTTACGGCAGGGCTACCTAAGAAGATATCAACACCACTTGTTGTAGCGACAATAGTTGCAGAAGAGGAAGCATTTGAGGCACTAGCTACAGCTCTTGGCTGTCCGGTAAGAGGATGGGAAGTCGAGTCAAACTTTCCGCCAGTGATCCTGCGAAGGGTATCATCTAAGCTGATCGACCAAACAGAATCTTTCGAACTTGCAAGGCCAACAACGGCTGCAGACGATGAGGATCCAGAGACCAAGCTTGCCTGCCCTTTCTCATCATAGCGTAACACCCTTCCATCGAACGATCCTGCTACCAATCCACCATCTGCGGCTTTAACCAAGGCTCCTGTGCTGATCGACTTGGTAGCTCCATGTAGTTTCTCGATACTGCCGCTTTGCACATCAATGACGTTGATCTCTCCTGCCAAGCTGACGACGGCCACTTTGGCTGAACCTTCAGCAAAAGTGACACCGACCAGTTGATCATCTGCCTTGTTTCCGGTCACAATTGTGTTTTTGCCGTTGAGATCGAAGGATTTGTGTAGCTTGGCAGATTCGATATCCCACACCTTTACCAAGCCGTCAGCTCCACTAGATACGGCATATTTGGAGTCTGCGCTGAATGCAATGCTGAAGATAGTACCTTTGTGTGCTGTGTCGTCGGCACCATCAACCAAAGGTTTCGGTGAATCACCTGTCGCGCCATCATAGACAAAGATCTGTCCATCTGAACCAGCCGATACAAAATGAGATCCGCTTGGCGCATAGCTTAATGACTGAACGAATCCTTTGTGGGTGTTAATACTCTTTGCATACTTGAATGGAACTCCATTATAAAAGACGATATTTCCATCATCGCCTGCAGTAACGGCACGGAAAGGTCTAGATGTCTTCATTGCGATTGCATTGGCAACTTTTGAATGTCCAGTAACTTCACCACAACTACTACCTGAATCAATCATGAAAAAGTGACCGAATTTATCTTTTCCTTCTCCAACAATACCAATTCGTTTTGATTCTCCATCCCAAACCAAATCTGTAATTTTACCTCCTAAAGCACGAATTTCTAACTTTAAAACTTGATCTGTTCCTGCTAAATCCCAAACACGAACATTTCCACCCGTATCTGCACTTGCACAATAGAAGCCCGAAGGTGAAATTCGTGCAACGGTTGTCGGTTGAGAATGTTGTGCATATACAATCGTTTGAGCATCAGAAGTTGATGAGATTGGTCGAATGATCACTGTTCTTGATTGACAATATACCAATTTCGTTCCTTTTGGATCGGTAGAGATTGAGGTGAAGCTACCACGAGTGGTGACTGGATTAGAAGGTAGCACTTGCTCTACTTTGAATGACATCTTGAGAGGGTGTTGGGAAGATGGAGGTGAGAACAACACCTTAGTGCGCGATAGAATATGGGGTACGCGTGGAAAGTAACAGCACGCTGGCAGCCATCATTTGTTGTACTTATTGAAGCTATTCAGTCTCATGCTCAGCATAAATCAAACTTTCAGTGCAATGTTCTAATATTCTAGAATTGTATTATGACAGATATGTACTACATATCCTATTTTACTGCGCAATAATCAGATGGCTGCTGCTCCTGCTGATAATTGACGGTTCTCATATGCACCTTTGTAGAGGTATTGTTGATGTTCCTTTGCACGATAAACACCTTGAGCGGTACTTGAGCCAGGAGCGACCCAAGAAACGTTATGACCAACAGATTTCAAAAATGCAACTGTTGAATTATCAAATCCTTTCCAATTGGGAATCGTTGGTGAAGTGGTATTTTGCCATTCAAACGATGTGGTGGCAGGTAACAGTTGATCGTGCCATCTAGGCATATCGATTGATTTTTGCAGATCTATTCCACGTAAAGCATTGAAGGTGTTGATAATATTTGCTGTGATGATACGTGAACCACCAGCAGAGCCCAATGCATGAGTCGTCTTTCCACTGTTCAGATCAACTATGATTACCGGACTGATGGATGATAAAGGACGCTTGCCAGGTCGAATGAAATTGGCTTCCGTTGGTGTGTAGCCGAACGCATTGGATGATCCGGGAGAAGAAAAGTCGTCCAATTCGTCATTCAAGACGAAACCGTCAGGCGTCATCAATTGAGCGCCCCAGAATAGGTTCACGGTTGTGGTCAGAGTAACGGACAATCCATCATCGTCAATAGCGGATAATTGACTTGTTCCAGAATCCGTGAGAATAGTATAATTCTTTGGATCATAATATGATGTTGGATGAGTAGAATTGTCAGAGATCAAACTTCTTTTCTTGCGACAATCTTTGTCTGTCAAAGCATGTTTTTCCAATCTCGTGACATTCTTTACGTACGATGGGTCTCCGTAATCTGCTCTTTCTCCGTATGCGAATTTTGTCGCTTCGATCAATCTATGTGTCGTCAAATTGACACCATCATTTTCCAACGCCTTCAGACCATATTCGCTCATTGTTTTCAAAGCGCTCAAAACGACAGCGCCACTACTAGGGGCACCGCTTGAATAAACTCGTTTGTTATCCGGGAATTCAATCGAGAACGGTTCACGATCGATAGCTTTGTATTCTTTCAAATCATCCATAGTCATGATTCCTCCTGCGTTACGAATTGTTTCGATTGTACGGTTTGCGATTGCACCGGTATAAAATGCATCAACACCTTTCTTTGCGATGATTTCAAAAGTGGTTGCTAAACGTTCATTCTTGATTGTGTCACCCAATTTGGCAGCCGTTCCATTTGGACAATAGACATCTTTCCAGTAGGTTGTATTGCAAAGAAGCGAATCCTTGTATTCTTCGATTGCATAGCTCAATTGATTGGTAACTTTGAAACCATATCTGTTCAACTCAATTGCCGGTTGAATGACTTGATGCCAAGGTAATTTACCGTGTTTATTGTGCAATGTTTCAAAACCACGTAATTCACCCGGAACGCCAACGGCCAGTCCTCCAATAGTACTTGCGTTCTTGTTGGGATTGGCAGAATACATTGTCTCATTACTTGCTGCAGGAGCTGATTCACGCATATCAATCACTCGAACACCATCATGTTGACCAGAATGTTGTTTCTTTTCATCACGTAAGACGATAAAGCCACCTCCGGCAATACCACTATGGAATGAATCGATCGAATTCACACAAAATGCTGCACCAATAATTGCATCTGCAGCACTTCCTCCTTTTTGTAAGAGGTCTGCTCCAACATTACTGCATACATCCACTTCTGTTGCCACGGCTCCATTTGGTCCGATCACGGGATGTTCAGGTTTACGACCTTGAGATGCTGCATTGAGAGCGGGCAAATAATGATTGTTTCTCTTTTCTTCAACATGAGGAGGAGGTACGGCTTGTACCACTGCCAAAGTGGCTAAACATAATGAGGTAAGGACAGAAAGTTGCATGGTGTATGATGTTGGAAATAGTGTTTTGTTTTTACCAATTTGCTCAGGATTATATATACCTTTCAACTTTCTCCTTCTTTTCGGTGATTCGGTCAAGGATTTCCCTCTTTACTGAGATACTTGCGAGATTTGATTGCTAAATTGCGTTGTGCTGTTCAGCTGTGTTTTTCGCAATCACAGAGGATATATGCGGTGCAGGATTGACGTAAAAGGATTGCGGGTATGTATGATATGATGAGGCGGGGTAAGCAGGAAAGTGGGTAGAGGGTTAAGAACGTTTTGAGGAGGTGAAAATGGGGATCGTGATGGTGAGCAAGGAACATAGCATACATCACAAACACATTTACATAGCAGGACAGCCTCCATCACTCATGTATGAGCACGACATTTCATGCTATCATCAGGTACACACACACGCATCCCACATGGTATCTTCCGCATAAAGCATTAGCGTATTAAAAGAGAATAAAATTATAGCGTGATTAGTGTGGTTTTTTACGCTAACAAAAGATACAGTAACAATTTGGCCGAAGATGATACGGAAGATACGCCGCGGCCAAACAAATAAGCGGGAAAAAGATCAAAGTGGGGGGAAAAGAGAATGAGCTTAAGCAATGATACCTAAACTTGTATGACTATTAATCTTGATATGTTTATCACTTGAAGGAGTTTCAAACTTGTTATAAAGACCTTTTTCAATCTCAGCAAGTGTTCTTTCAGTTGATTTCCATAATAAGATCTCTGCATTGTACTTGTCCAAATCCATCTTTTCCAATCCGGGTACATGTCCGTTTGACATTCTTGCTGTAAGTTGAGCTTTATGTGCTTTGGGAATACGAACTTGTTCATATTTATCAAAAACTTCTTTGAAACAAGGTTTGTCATTCTCTTGAAGCATATCAGAATGTTCAGTTTGCCACTTCGCAAGGATGAAAGAAAGAGTTTCTGCATCTTCTAATGCTTGTGAAGATCCTTGTCCGGTATGTGGAACGGATGCATGGGCTCCATCTCCCACCAACACTGTACGTCCGTTCACAGACCAATGATCGATCGGATCAGAATCTCGAATCATACACATATTGATACCTTCTTCTTCATGTAGAGCTAAAAGTGAACTTGCTTCTTCGTGGAAAACTTGGAAAGTTTCATAGGCTTCTTCAGTTGGTGCACCATGTAAAATACTACCTCTAAGCACATTTCTTGTATTTGCACTTGTGGGAGAAGTCATTGGAGTAGATTGCGCTGAACTTCCATCTTCTGGTCGGCAAACTAAAGGACCACGTCCAAATCTTGCCAAAATCTCATCGGTCATTGCACCATAAGCGAACATTTGATGATAACCCTGTCTATCGATAGGGTAGAGTACGATCCTTTTATGCTGTTGCAATGCTTTCAAGATCTCTGCTGAAGACATACCTTTTTGAGGTGCATTGTGATACCAATTGGCCAAAGTTGTACTTGGTCCAATTTGACGTTCACTTTGTCCTTCAGCCAAGAATCGTATTTGTGGTCTTTCACGTAAGTCTTGAGGTGAAATGACAGACATGTAAGAATACTGGAGAATCTTTGCTTGATTTGGATTTGCTCGAGAGGTGACCATACCTGCCATGACACCTTTCTTTTCCGCTTCTTGTGCTGTTAGAACTGCTCTTCGGCCAATCTTTTCGATTCCATCTGCACAAATGAGTAAATCTGCTGAACGTTGAACGATTGGATGATCTTCTGGTGATTTAACATTGATATATTGAAATTCACCACGAGCCGCATCAATGCCGATCGTTTTGCAATGATAATGAATCATTACTTTTTCACGACCGTCTGGACGATCTTCTATGCATTTTTTTGCAAGCCAGCGAATCATTGCCGTTCTCCTACAAAAAACGCTTGGATGTCCGAACAAAGCACGAAAGTTATACTTTTGAATCGGAACGTCTGTCGGATTATCAGAAGTACGAAATAGGATTTGATTTAATTCACATCCGTTTAAATCTTCAAGTGGATCATCCATCCCTAAAAGTTTCAAACATGCAACTCCGTTTGGCGCTACTGCAATACCATAATCATCCCTTCTGGGCGAATTATCCGTTAAATCAATCGGTCCTCCTCGTTCGTAGATCTCGATCGTAAAGTTTGTTCGTTCGCGAAGAAATGCGCCGGCTGCAAGACCTGCGATTCCACCTCCAACAATGATGACGAGCATGGTGTGTGATATGAATTGGGGGAGGGGCAAGGGTAGAGGTGATGTGGAAAAGGGGTGTGGGATGGCAGTTTCGCAGATTCGCAGAAGGATTCCGGATATTTATACTTCCCGCCTCTAGCCCTTTTTTGTAAGCGTTCTTCCTTCCGATCAGCTAACCTTCTACATTTTTAAACGCCGTTGCATTTCGGCCCGTTCCGTTCATCTTATCGTACTGCAGCATTCAGTCTCTCAAAATGTCAAAGTGACTATTCCGAGACATATTAAGTCTGTGCGTTCAAGAAGGGAAGATCATTCTGATTATGATGTGGACGAAATTAGCATAAAAGTTAATTAAACTGTAAAACGCTGAAAACGCGCCTTATTTGCCGAAAAAGTAGGAACAAAGGGAAATTGAATTGACGCTAAAAGGTAAATTAAACCAGAGAACAAAGGGAATCATGTCTTTCCGTTGATCCCTTTGTTTGCAACAGTCATGGGAATAATGCATTGGAAAGTCTATGAAAAAGATTGAATTCTATCTATAAATGTGTGTGTGGGGTGAAAATATATAAAAGTACAATTGCATTTGAAACATATAAGCATCAAACTCAAACAGATCCACTAATCCGTCTAACTATATCAGCAGCCTTTTCTGCTACTCCAAAAATAGCCAAAGAAGGATGAGCGCTTAATTGCATAGGGAAAATACTTGCATCAACAACACGCAAATTCTTTGTTCCGTACACCTTGAATTCTTCATCCACAACTCCTCCCCATTCACGTTTCATCATGGCTGCCGTTCCGAAGTTGTGACAAATCAAATCATACGTTTTAAGAATGTATTCTCTCCAAACGTGATAATCGCTCCTTCTCTCTTTGTCAGAGAGAGGCGAATTGTTTGAATTCATTTGAGATACCGAAGCTGGAGTGGTGGAATTGTCAAAGTCGTAAGATTGCGGTGTAAAGTTTAATAGGCCAGGTTTGATTTCTTCTTCCCATAAAGCACGCATCTTTGGTCGGTTAAGCATCGTACGAGCAGCATCCATTGAAGCAACTTGCAAATCCATATCAAAAGATTGCGTCCAAACACGGGCATGCAAATCAACATCTTTTCCTTCCAAATTCCAAACACTGTTCTTTGTTAAGGAATGGATGAAACCTCGACTAAAAGGTTGCAGAACAAACGATTTGATCGCAATCAGATTACGTGAAAAGTATTCCCATTCTGCTACGGGCCATTGTTGTCGGAAGATGCCTCGTAACATGACTTCGTATTGACGTAAGATACCTTGCACGTTCACTGCTCCTCCTTCACGTACGATGTGGCGAGCCCATTTGTGCATATTGTTCTTTAGGTACTTTTCAATCTGCGTCACATTGTTTGGGAAGATCTTATCGATCGAAAGCATGGCCACTGCGGGAAGTGGGTCACCTGTAACGCCCAAGCGATGTAGTCCTCTTGTGGTGGCAGCCAAGATGTTGGTTGGTTTGTCTGCCAAATTACGACCAACACCAGGCAAATTGATCTTTGTCTTCACTCCAATCTTTGAGAGGATAGCCGGATCACCCACTCCGGATAACTCCAACAGCAATGGTGTGACCAATGCACCTGCAGAAACTGTTAATTGCGAATCTTGGTTATCCTCACGCAAGCGGAGATCGAACGTCGGTCCGTCCGGTCGAGCTTGAACAGTGACACCCTTTGCTCTTAGGTCTTCCTCTTGATTTTGGGATGATGTCCTTGTGCTAGCAGCTTCCACTCCTCCAAATGAGAATGGCTTCTGCCAAGATGATGTCCAAGATTTTGACGAGGGTGATTCCTTATATTCCTTGTCCTCGCCCTGTGCTTCGCCCTCTTGCCAGTTCACATGAATTCCTCTCCAGCCTGTCAAGATGACCAAATTCGAGCGTTCATACTCGATTGGTGAGAGATAGGCTGTTGCACTACTCTCGCGAGTGACATTAGTACCATGTTTGATGAAATGAGGGCAGAATGAATATCCGATTGCCTCTCCTGCGCCTGCATCAACGATTTTGTCCACTCCCAAAGTCTCATTGAGAGATTCTACAAAGCTTTGTTGTGGCAAGCCTGTGTAGCTATGAGGTGAAAAGGTTATATCCACTGGTCCATGGATACCATGACCGCTTGGTTCGTAAGTGGCGCCATGTGCGGCTGCGATCGGATGAGGTTCATGATAATTTTGTGACTTTTTCATGTAATGCAAAACTTCCTCCCAATTCCAAGATGGATTTCCGAATTCGCGAAAAGCATCAATTTGCGAAGAAGGTGGACCATCAACTTTTGCTCCATTGATCGAGGTTGAACCACCTAATCCAATTCCAAACGAATGTGTGATCGTTGCACCACCGATCTGTGGTCTGGATTGCCATTGAACCTGCAAAGCTGCATTATCCAATCGAACAGTACGAACGAGAGGATCTGTTCGCGTGTCGTTTCCTGCTTCTATCACTAACACACGCTTTTCGCGATCTTCACTTAGTCGACTTGCCATCACCATTCCTGCTAATCCACCTCCAACGACGATGTGATCGAAGTCAATATCAACGATCTTTGTTGGATCTGAAGTGATAAGAGCTGCAGTGTCTTGACTTAGTTGCTGATCGGCTTGAACGGATGTAAAGGTCAGCGCGAATAGCACTGCATATATGCATATTGTTAATGAAGTGATTCGACTCCATAAGGCCGAGTGAGAGGTGGCCATTGTGTCAGAAGACTGCCGTAGCCGAATCATGATGGGTATATTGAAAGGTGTCTTGAAGATGTATGATGGTGAGAAAGGTAGGTTTATATTACGAATCTGATCTTAAACCTCCTTACAAACCCCGATCCTTAAGTCCGACCTTGGCACTCGAGCTCAATTTCTTTAACCGTGTTTTGCATTGAGCACCTCATATTACATGAGTGGCTTATTCTGCCCATAAGAAGAAGTACAATTAGTCATCTGCATTACCGTTGTTAAAACTTCCAATTCTGTGTATAGGGTGTTGCAGATCTATAATAATTCGTTGCTAAAAGTTTCCGATGATTCAAATGCAGGTCGTCGTACAAAATTGAAGACCGAAGAATGAAGAAATAGGCAAATGGTCACTATTTTCCTTTTTAGACTGCTTTTGCTTGGATGAGCTAAGATGATTTGATCTTTTTCTCTTATCTCCTCTTAGAGTGGCGCGTTTAACAGTGAAAAAACCACCCAATCCCAGGCAAATGAAGACTCTTTTCTAAGCGCGTGTGAGATCGGGTGATTGAAGATCTTTTAATTCAAGCAGTCAACGTGTGCAGGCACGCACCTATGGCGTGCTTTATCAATGAAGCGTATTCTTGCATGCATATAATCCATCACTTATCTCACTGCCACCAAGGAAAGATCAATGATGGAGAATGATAGAATTCATTATTGACATAGAACAGGCTCTGGGAGAAGATATAGTATGACTTTGGTGGGTCAATCGAACGAACAACCGGATATATGCGTTAAATAAGGCGTTGTCTGCCCGTAGGAAGATAAGAGAAGGATAATATAAATCATAAACATGATAATCAAGCAACTTGTTTCAAAGCACCCGATTTGACGTCGTAAACATAGCCAGTGATGTTATTGGTCTGAAGGAGAGGGAAAGAACGATCAGTATCAATTCCTATCTTATACCTCGCTTCTTTCCACTCACATCAACCAATTCACTCTTTTTGAGGAATTCAACATCCGCCTTTACGTTATTCTCGACTTCTGGGAATTCGAGGAACTCCAATTGATCCAGCGTTTTCCTTCCGGTAGAATCTGCTGAAAGGTTCAGATTCTTTGCGATCAATCCACGAGCCTGATCGGTGGTAAAAGTTACCATACCGCAATCTGTATGTTGAATTACCAAGATTTCCTTCGTTGCAAGAAGCTGTTGAGAGATTACAATACTACGCAATGCTTCCGGTGCACGACCACCTGCATTCCTCACCACGTGGGCTTCACCTTCTTTGAGTCCAAGTGCGGCTGATTCAATGGGAAAGAGGGATGAATGTATTATTAGAGAACAGCTTGTACTCAAAGCAGAAAATCCTACTTACCTTCTGGAAGAATACGTGCATCCATGCATGTTAAAACGAGAACTTGCTTACTTGGTGGAAGTGGAAGTTGGTTAGCAGGACGGGAAGCCGAAAAGGCTTTATTAGCAGCGAGATAATTTGCAGTTGCAGTCATTCTTGATTATGAGGAGTAGATCAAAATGGACTGTAAGATCTCATGATCCTTCTCTTTATATATATGAAACACTGATCAATGCTCAATCTATCACCTTTTCCCATCAGACTACAATCACGCCATTGCGATCTGACCCACAACAAGTTGCACACGACATCCAAAATCCAATTAAAGAATGACGCCATACTCTAGCGTTGGCGCTAAGGTGAGGCGGGGAGATGCTTAAATAAGCACATCAAAATGTTAATCATTCTCTCCGTTTGTTCGCAGGCTGAATAGTGGCTTCCTATTCATATAATGATAATTAAAGATTCCTATCTGGAAGTCATAAATGATAGCAAGATCTCGTCCGGCTATCGTTCGAGAGATTCTTAATTCTTTAATATAATTTGATGACATACACTATATAATAGTCGTATTGACTCACTTGCCTGACTAAACCAATTCATGCAAGGCAAGAAGGGAAATATATTTGTCATTGTTAAACCAAGAATGGATGGAATGGGGTGACAAGAACGGGTCGTGAGCAGCCGGCCGGGGTCACAAGGGTTTAAAACTTCTTTTATTCTTTTTACGGATTCCAGAATTCTAATTTTATCTTATTTTACCAATCAAGAAACTGTTCAAAGATCTCGGACCTGCACTGCCTTTTACCGACTTCGGTAAGACCAGACATGAAGAAAGGGAGTAAGGATGCCGTAAATTGAAGTGGCGGATCCGTTGAAATAATTATAATATACCAAATTACTACCGTGCCGAAATGGAAAAGTCTGGTAAACGGTCATTTTGCTCAAACTCAACGTATGTCACAAACGCATCAGGTCATATGCCCCCCTAAATCGGAAGTTAAAGGCGCACAATCAAGGGAAGGGACAAACAGGAGGAAAATTTACGTGCTTGAAGATATTAAAAGTTACTCGAATGAAAAAATCTCCCCCACTTTCTTGATGATGGCCATCAATTCTGAATTCCACTGACAGTCCCGACCCCCTTTCAAGCATGTCCGATACAACAACAAATACAACCATCCAGTTTAAACTCACCAAGGAGCAAGCACTTGCAGCTTTTGCGCATAACAAAGAAAGAGCAACTCATTTTGCGAATCTATTATGGATCGTAATCGGATGTGCGTTGGGTTTCTTTTTGATTTTACAAATCTTGTTCAAGATTGAAGCCTGGATTTGGTCAAGAACGATTCGTGGAAGTTTAGATGTTTACGAATTAACACCAAATCCAAGAAGGAGAAATAACGATGATTGGTCTTCGATGAACAATAGTATAGCTCCAACGCATATGTGGCCTCACGTTCCTTTTTGGCAAAGATTCATTCGTGCCATTTTGGCTTTTTATAGGAAATACTTCTTTTCCGTCAATGTGCCAATCATCAATATCTCTTTGGCAGAATTAGGACTAGTGATGCTATATGCAGGTTTCATGTCAGCAATCCTGGTCATTGATACGCCAAATATTCCGCCCAATCCGCTCGTTCCGCACATCACTGTGATTGGTATTGCAAATCGAGCTGGTCTCTTGGCTGTTGCATCCTTACCACTCAATGTTTTACTTTCCAATAGGATCAGTTTGGTGAGTATGTTAATGGGACAATCCTTTGACAGGATTCAATATCTGCATAGATGGATAGGCAGGGTAACATTAGCCTTAGCAATCACACATGGAACATGCAAATTGATTCAAATGGACACTTTCGGCGATCATTCATTCAGAAGGTTTGGTCTTGGTGCTTTTTGTATCGCTGGCTTTTTGATGGTTTTCAGTAATCGATTAATGTTGCAAAAAGCATATGAAACTTTTATAGCATTTCATATGGCTGCAGTCATTTCGTTCATTTGTTTGATTTGGTTCCATATGCCACGTCACAAAGGTTATTTAATTGCAACAATTGGACTTTGGGTTGCTGATCGAGCATTACGATGGATTAGAATAATCTTTTATAACAGCCTTTGGCGCTGTGGTCGTTCAAGTTGTACGGAAACGGCTACTTTGCGATTGCTTTCTCATGATACCACTCGTTTAGAAGTTCTCAAACCTGACTTTGCACCTTGGAAAGCCGGTGCATACGCTTATGTTTCCACACCCGGAATGCCTTGGTGGCCACAAAGTCATCCATTCACAATCGCTTCTCGTCCTTCAAGAATGCATATCAGTCATGCGCCAGAATCAAAGAAGGGAGGAGGCGAATTGTTAAGGCCACAGCCAAATTTGATCTTTTTGATCCGGGCAAGAAATGGTTGGACAAGAAAATTACACAAATTGGCACAAAATACCGTTTCGCCAAGCATACCGGTGATCATTGATGGTCCTTATGACGGTGCGCCTGAGTTGCACAATTGTTTCGATACAGTCTTGCTTTTTGCTGGAGGTGCCGGTATTTCATGGACGTTGCCTCTTCTGATTGATCTAGTAGAAAAAGCAAGAAGGAACCAATCTGCTGTTAGACGAGTAATCTGGGTCTGTGCTTTACGTCATTATGTCAATTATGATTGGTTCTTCGGAGAATTAGAACAAATCGTTCAAATGAGCGGAAATGCATGGATTGACGTTCGAATTCATTATACGACAGATACGCAAGATGTGGCAAATGTTCCGGCTTTCTTTAGACCCGGAAGACCGGATATCGAGTTTATCATCGAAGAAGCAGTCAATGCTGCTAAAGGTAGATTATTTATAGGAGGTGAGTTCAGGGGTAGTGAAAATGAAATTCATGAAATACTGACCTTCCACATCTACCTACAGTGTCTGGTCCTGCTGGGCCGAGTGAAGAGGTACGCAGATGTGCTCGTATAATGACAAGTCCAAGTGCAATCCTACGAGGTGATCCGAGAGGCGATATTTATTTCCATAGTGAAGTGTTTGGTTGGTGATTTATCCCGATTTTTTTTTCGGCTACAGTGACATGCTTTGATTTGGTTTAAGTTTTGTATGTTTATCACTCTTTCTATCTTTGATCTTGAATATAATATAAGATTTCCTCATCTTAACACTTCCCAATCGAAATGAAAGGCGGTTCAACCACCTTCATTTTAATGCGCCAGCGCTCGGGTTACCGTCTTCATATGAAGGTTCACCAAAAATAACTTTCATACGGTACCGAAAAGGAATCTTCCAAAGAAGCGAAAAATGATCTTTAATAAGTCCATATCCGACTCACCCTCTTACAGCAAGGGGGAAAGCGACTATGATTTATGTCAAATGTCAGTAACTTGACATGTCTTTGTTCAAGGAAGCTAAGCTCTTGTATTCAAATTTTGCTCCTAATCCCTGAAGAGGGGCCGATGAGAAAATCAATATTTGCAATCTGGAATCCCTTTCCGGTTAATTGATAGTCAAGGGATAAAGACCGCAAGGAATCTGCGTGCAAGGTGTCGATTGACCTTTTGATCTGATCAACCACCCCAAACCAATCCGACAATGAATGGGCGATTACGATTTCACTTTGTGCTGGCTTTATTGCTGGCATTTGCTATAACGGCTTATTCTCATCCAAAGATCAAAAAAGTTCAGAAACGTTTGCTAAATTTGGACAAGACATTAACGATTCTAGAACCTGCAACGTCAAAGTTACCGATCGTGAATAAGGGTATACCACCTCTATCAAGTTTATTGGAAAACAGTACGGTAACAAGGGTATGTGAACAACTCGACAAAGTCAAATCTGCCAGAGCAGAAGTTCTTTATGTTGGTGCATTGGGTTATATTGCTTCTGTTGAGCATTATATGGCTTCTTCGTCCGCTTTACCTTCTTGCGTCTTTCGTCCGGCAATAACGAATGACGTCGTTCTTGCTTTACAAATAATTGATCAAGAAAGGATCGAGTTCTCGGTAAATAGCGGAAAACATACTGGAAATCCCGGATTCAGCTCAACGAAAGGTGGATTACAAATTGATATGCGAAGGTTCAGTCAAGTGACTTTGTCCCAAGATCGAACATACGTTGACATTGGTCCTGGAAACGTTTGGGATAATGTTTATGCCGTTTTACAAGGTACAGGAAGGATGGTAAAAGGCGGCAGAGTGAGCGGAGTTGGGGTTGGCGGATTAATGACGGGTGGTGGTGGCTATAGCTTTTTCACGCAAAAGTATGGAATGGCGACAGATTCACTCATAAGCATTGATATCGTTCTTCCTAATGCAACGCATGTTACCACTTCAGCCGAATCCGACCCAGATCTCTTTTGGGCGGTCAAAGGAGGAGGTAATCAATTCGGTATCGTGACCAATTTTAGGGTCAAAACGTTTGCCGTTCCATCTGTAGTTTGGGGTGGAACCAGGCTTTACACTGGTCACGAAGAAGATTTCAAACAGTACACATTGAACATCGCACAAAATCTCACCGATAGAAACGCATCAGCTTCGATCGAATTCATTTATTACGCAAAAACGCCAATATTTGCCATACAAGCCTATTATGATGACGCTGAATCTCCTGCAGGCACTTTTGATTCAGGCTTGCCGCCAAAGGCACTCTTGCAACCTTTGCTGGATACATGGGGTCCAAACAATATGAAAGATATAGTCACAAGCTCACCTTCTAATTTAACGATCGGATTACGAGGCTGTTTCAACGTCGCTTCTTTACACTACTATAGCAAAACAATTCTTGACGTAGCAATCAACGAGATTGATAAACTCAATGCAGATCTTCTACATTCCGGCTTCTACTTCCACGTTGCAATTGAACCTGCAGGTCACAATTATGGTGCATATGCTGATCCAACAAATAGTAGTCCATTCCCATACTACAAAAGTCCACAATCTTTACTGTTTTATTTCGGTTGGGTGAGTGAATTGGATGATGAATTTTATTTCCAAGCAATCAAGAATGCCGTTCAATTGGTGGAAGATCAAGCAAGATCTGAAGGTCAAAATGTTGATAATCTTGAGGTTTATCCAAATTATTCTATTTTCGATACACCTCCGGAGAAGTTGTTTGGAGATACCAACTTGGCCAGATTACAAGAAATCAAGAAAAAGTATGATCCTAACGGTATAATGCGTTTAACGACTTCGTTTGCATTTTGATGTGAGGAAGAGAGAGAGAGAGAGCCCGTTGCACCATTTAACACGCGCTAAAGCTGCACTCCGGTCTCCGATCAATTCGGGATCGGATATAATTTTGTATATATATTTGTTGCCCATGAATGAAAGATATATACCCCCTTCATTACCATCACAAATGTTAGAAGAAAAGGTGGGAATCACTGTAATTGGAGCGGCTGGATTGATCGGTAAACGACATGTAGAACACATCCTAGAAAATAAGCAGGCAAAGCTACATTCGATCGTTGATCCAACACCTGCAGCTCAATCAATAGCCAAAGAAGCAAATGTTCAGCAATATTTAGATCTCTCTGAACTTCTGCAGCATTCTGAAGGACTTCATGCTGCTATCGTTGCCACTCCGACTGGGATGCACATCCAACAAGCATGTCAATTGGTAAGAGGAGGTATTCATGTTTTAGTCGAAAAGCCTTTGTGTAATACAGTAGAAGAAGCACAACCTTTATTGCAAGCTTGTCGTCAACCGGGTGCTGGTACAGTATTGGTAGGATTCCATCGTCGATTCAACCCTTATATACTTCATTTAAAAAGCATTCTTGATGGTGAACAATCCAATCTGGGCACTTCTCCTGTAGGCACAATCGTAGCAGTGAATGGATTATGGTGTACGCGCAAACCATTAACATACTTTCGTCAAGCACCATGGAGAGCAGAAAGGGGAAAAGGTGGCGGTGTGATCTTGACAAACTTAAGTCACGAATTGGATTTGATGCGATTTTTATTTGGAGAGATAACTAGAGTTTTTGCTGAACCCGGAAGTACGACCCGTGGTTTTGACGTTGAAGAAACGGTGGCTATTACGTTAAAATTTCAAAGCGGTTGTGTTGGAACGATTATATTATCAGATTCCGCTCTTACTCCTTATACATTCGAAAGTGCAACGGGTGAAAATCCTTTCTTGGCAAAACATCATCAACCAGTTTATACCATCATGGGCACTTCAGGAACGATCAATTTTCCAAATATGGAATTATGGTCATTCACAGGTCAGTCTATCGAAGGAGGTGATTGGACGTTACCTTTAACACAATCCAAACAAGCAGCTCTTCCTTTTGATCAAGAATTTGCAACTGATACCGGGCCGAATTCTCCGTTTGCTAAACGTCTTCAACATTGGTTAGACTTCATCCAAGGCAAATCTGAAACTTTGTCATGTACTCTAGATGATGGCTTACGAAATATGGCTATACTGGAAGCCATCCTAAGCAGCGCAAGTTCAGGCGAAGCAGTCGTTGTTTGAAATGTGCATCAAGTTACAAAGTGCTACAAAGTAGTGATTGCATTCCTGCTCTATGTCCCTGCATAATCATTGCTAAGTTAAAAATACAGTGCGCCAACGTTTACTGCCAAAGAGCCACTGGTCCTCCATCCTGGAAAGGACTAGATCCAAAGCCATTGACTGCTGCTGATGTTGGGCTACCTCTTCTGTTCGTCTGTTCGTTACTCTCATCAAGCCTGTCAACTTCAACGTTCTCCTCTATGACTTCTGCTGGATCACCATTTGGAGACCTTTTCAAATTGCGAATTTTGCGTGCTTGCCAAAATAGAGTCGGAGGATGTTCAAATACTCTTCTTGCTTGAGTCAATTCTTTACTGAACTCTCTCCATGTTACATCATCGGGTAATCGAAGTTGACCAGATTGCGTTCGAACAGAAGATACCAAACTTCCAATCGGTGGTGTGGGAATCGTTTGAGTGCTTTGTTGCTTCACTTTTGTCCCTACCTTCTTGCGTTTTTCTTGTATCGCACGATTTGCCGCTTCTTGTCGTATACCATCAATACTACCGTAATCACGAATCAGACTCAAAGCCCTTCTAGGCCCTATGCCAGGAATAGTGCGATTGAAATCTGTCCCACAAAGCAGTGCAAAATCCAACATTTGACGTCTGCTTAATCGGTCTGCATCATTGAGATTTGCGTTATTCTGATGCAGCAATTCTAGCTGACCTGCATTGTCTGTTGTTTGTTGCTCCGCTGAAATTTCTTCAATCTCATCAGACATAGCAAATGCAGAAGCAGGAGTGAGATGTGACGTATCATCTGTGGATTTATTGATAGGAGGAAAGAATGCTTTACGCACTGCCGAAGAATCGATCAATTCCAATTTTTTGTGGCCCATCACACCTCTGAGTAAAGGGACATCGTAGAGAAGGACGTCACTATCTTCACTTGCTACCATATCCGCATACCCATGTCGAACGAGCATCGAAGCCATTGCTTCAGCTTCATGAGGTCTTCCTGCACCTTTTGTTCCATCACCGGTCCATAAGACGGGAACGCCAAATGCTTCACATACAGAAGCAGATTCGGTAAAAATGCATGGAGAAAGGGCTGCAGAGGATTTGCTATAAGATCTTTGCATTTGTTGGTTTCGCTCGCTTATCAAGCTCAATTGCTCAGCAGCAACCAAATCAACATTATCTAACGAAAATATTGATGTCGATGGTTCGTCTTCGCTTGCCTCTGCTTCGGCAGTCGCAGCACTTGCTTCTTTTTCTGCAGTACTCGAAAGATGAGCAGTAGTAAGAATATCTTGGTTGGTCTCGTGAGCATCTTCAGTATCTGTCTTTGCTCTGTCTGAATCTCCCACTTCTGCTTCTGAATATATCAATCGTTTATACACCTTATCTTCAGCCAACGTCATTTGTTGTTGTGATGGTGTTTCAGCAGGCCATTCCGTTGCTGTATTGAGTGTTCGTGCCATCGTTCCTGCTCTTGCAGCTTGTTCAGCATGTTGTCTACTCAAAGCCCATACCTGTGCTGCTAATTGCATCTCTGTAGAATCCTCTGCTTCCTTCACTTGAGACCAAATTTGATCGTCTGACAGAGTGTTGCGGGAGGCTGAAGATGGAGTTACACGATCAGAACTCATCTGTTCCGCAATCAATTTCCATGCAAGAGGATCCGACAGCATTTCTTTCTCTTCACTATCCTTTATGCCATCACTCCATTGCCTTTCCTGGCCATCGATGTGCTCATGCATGCTTCTGAGAGTGTCACTCGCCATTCGCTCCAAATTGCTTATCTGTGTCGTTTGCAGTATTTCATCATCAGTTGAAAAGGAGGCAGCTTGTTGATCCAAAAAGTCGCCTGCCCAATCCTCTGGATCTGAGATGTGGCTTTCTAGATTATCGTTATCGTTCCATTTCTGTAGCAAGATCGCCGTCCTTATCCTTTGTTCTTTCGTCATTTCCGACCATTTCTGTAAGACAACTTGTAGCCTTTTGAGCCTTTTGGCACGTTGGGCCTCAATCTTGGCTCGTAATGTCAACTTTCCTCTTCTACTCCTTCTCTTTTCGTGTTCTCGCATCTTTGCCGGTAATCGTGCACCCTGTCCAACACCATCGAAAACCATAATCGGAACAAGGTCATGTTCACGAAATTGTTTGAGTAATCGTCTAAAACCTATAGCATGTCTATCTTCATGATCTTCGGCAAAATGCAATCTTTGTACCAACAATGTTGCATCAATTGCTAATCTTGTTTGACGAGGCAAAGCAGCAAAAGAACGTAAAGTTGTAATGCATTGTGGAGCATGTTGTTTGATTAAAGGAAATATGCCACGAATGCCGTTTAGCACTTGTGTAGCATGCATCCTTCACTCTTTGTCATATATTCATCCGATCACAATCCTTCCCTCCATCTCTGATTTGATGATGATGATTGAAAGCAATTCCGATTCAAGAGGTGTTGGTCTAATTGCATAAAACGCGGTCAAAGCTGATTACCCTAATCTTCACGCGTCCCCCCTATCAAGC
Source organism: Meira miltonrushii (assembly GCF_003144205.1). Classification (NCBI taxonomy): domain Eukaryota; kingdom Fungi; phylum Basidiomycota; class Exobasidiomycetes; order Exobasidiales; family Brachybasidiaceae; genus Meira; species Meira miltonrushii. Next base: position 1,406,489 of record NW_020289943.1, on the reverse strand, counting down.
CCAAACCTTCTCCCCTTCTCCTTTTCCCGTTCTAAATTCAATCACTCCTTTCTACACTTTGTACTCATTCTCATTTTTACACAAAACGCAATATTATAAAGAGATACACTATTCATATACGAGAAGAGAAGCCAACAGATCACTTCAAGTAACCGTTAGCCTGTAACCAAGAACGAACATCTTCGGCATCCTTCTTTAACCAATAAGCATTTGCCCGTACAGCATCTAAACCTTGTTCTAAACCGGTTGAGAATTGTTTCGTATTCTTTGTACTGAAGAACTTACGAATTGAATCATAATCTTCTTGAGTTGTGAAAGATCGTGTTGCATATTCCACCATCCTGACAAACATCAATCCGCCAGTAAATCTCTTCGTTAATTCTTCCAAACGATCTTGTAACGATTGCAAGATCAATCTACGTGATGCAGGATTGGCCGAAAGGGCTGCGTAGTAGTACATGAAATCTTGTTCCTTAACATCCGTGTAGATGAATTCAATCGTTTCACGACAAATTTGTTCATCACGAGAAGATCCCATGGCCAACATTGCTGCTGTCTTGTGACTTGGTGTCGCAGGTTTCTTGTAAACTGCCTTCACAGCTTCATATTCTGCTCTTCCACCGTATTTGACCATTGTACGGAATGTGACTTGCAAAAGATCAGGATGGATCTTGCTGTCATCTTGAGGATCTTTCAAAAGTGGAGCAAAGTTGGCACGCATTTGTTCCAAAACCCATGGATCACCACCTCCAGCAGCAGCTCCGATTACCGTACTGCGCAATTGACGGGCTTCAGGAGATTCATTCTCAGGGAAAGTGAATCCTAAACGTTTAGCAGATGGTCCAAAGACATCCGAGCGGAATCTATCAACTGCATCCCGAACATCTTGTGGTTGTTCCCACCAAACACTACCCATTTCACCAACACTGCTTGCCAAAGCACTGTTTACCAAATAAGTAGGATCATCACGCAATGCTTTGATCAATGTTAATGCACCAGAAGTCTTTGCGTATCCTGCTTGGGCCAAAACGAAAGCGTCAGACACCAAACCGACACGGTCTTCCAATGTCAAAATACCGTCCTTCTTCGTTGCCTCTTTGCCCAATTTGCTCAAATGCTCAGGTGAATAAGCAACTCTGTAAACACCAATCGTGCCTGCGTTCAATTTCCAAGCACCGTCACCGGCAGGTTTAGGGATGACTTGTTCGCGTTCGGTCAAGAACAGATCTTTATCAACAGAGCCATCTGCTTTTTTGAGCATCAATGGAATGTGCCAAATCGTCTTGTCTTCTTCCGGCTTTAGGTCAAGCAAGAGACGGTTTTGTTTCACACGAATCTTGTCACCTTCTTCGGTAACGGTAATGACTGGGAAACCTTGTTTGAGTACCCATGATTCCATGATCTTGGAAACGTCAGTGCCGCTCACTTCTGTGATTGCATTCCACAAATCAACCGTTTCAGCATTTCCAAACTTGTGCTTGCTGATGTACTTTGCAACACCTTTCAAGAAAACGTCTTGGCCGATCATTTCACTCAACATGCGCAAAACAGATGCACCTTTTGCGTATGAAATTGCATCAAAGATTTGATTGATGGCTGATTCGACATCTTCACCTTGCAATGGCACTTCGATCGGATGACTTGAACGTTTGCTGTCCAAGTCCAAAGCGCGGAAGAGGTGATTTGTGATGAACTCTGAAGCGCTATTCCACTCGGGGAAGCACATGTCCAAGATGATACTCTCACCCATGAGGGTAGCGAATGATTCATTGAGCCACAATTGTGTCCACCATGCAAGGGTAGCCAAATTACCGAACCATTGATGTGCGATTTCGTGCGATTGAACACCTGCGGTTCTCTTTTGACCTGCAAGACCTGATTTGGCGGGATCATAGAGATAGACACTTGTTCGTCCAGTGATCAAACCTGCATTCTCCATAGCTCCTGCGTCAAAGTCGGATGCGATCAAAGTGTCACATTTTGGCATCATGAAAGGCTCAGCGAATACTTTTTCGTAGACTGGCAAAACCTTTGCAGTGACATCAAGTGTGTATTGAGTTTGATGGATGTACTCTTTCGTTGCGTAAACACGGAGCGGAACGGTTCGGCCATCTGATGATTTGTAACTCGATTCAATGTGCACAAAGTCACCGTTTGCCCAAGCGACAAGGTAGGTGGACAACAATGGAGTCTTTCCAAATGTACTAATACTCCATCCTTCTACATCGGAAGAAGCTGCAGCTGTTTCTGTTTTGCTCTCAGTCTTGCCTTCCGTCTTGCCGGCAGCTGCAACGTCTTTCACTTCAAGTTCTTGTAAGCGTAGGAGCTTGTGTGCTTCGTTCAAAGTGATATCTTTGGTAGATGTGACTGGCATGTTACCCAATGGTACAGTGCTCTTGCGATGAATCATTGTGAACGAGTACGTAGCTTTCATTGCAGGTTCATCAAAGCTTGGGAATGCACGACGGGCATAAGTTGGCTCGAATTGGGTCAAAGCATAGAATCCTTTTTCTCCTTCATGTTCCCAAGATGATTGATAGTAACCAGTCATAGATTTATCAATTTCACCTTTGAAAGCAATTGTGATGGAAGCCTTACTGCCTTTGGGCAATTTGGCTGCTAATTTTGCAGTTGCACGTTCATGAGCAGAATCGACGTCCAATGCAACAACACTTTTACTCTCGGTTTTGAGAGCGTCACTTGAGACGATGCATTTACCGACGTTCAATTTTGGACCGACGTTGAGTGTAATTTTGTCAACTTCCTCATGAACATCTAGTGTAGCAGTCACGATACCGGAAAATGTCAAAGATTTGAGATCTGACAAGATTGCGAGATCGTAATGAGTGGGCAAGACATTACGGGGAAGACGAAAGAATTCAGAGCCATCAGCGGGAGCGTTTGAGGAGGACATTGTTGAAGAGGAACGTAAATGGTTCAAGAGAGCTCTTAATCGTTCCACGTTGGCTGTAATTTGGGGGCGATTAGAGCCAGTAAAAGGAAGGTTTGATTTCTGCGATGGGGAAGGAAAGATGGATTGAAAGCCAATGGCAATCAGAGCGAGTGTGAGCGAAATGAGAAAGAAGTAGGTTGTTTTAGAACGTCGTGAAGAGGAAGAAGGTTGGTAATGCCTTGGATGCTCTTTTGACATACCAATCAATCTTCTACTTCAACCCAAGGTGCGTACCTTTTTGTTCAAAGAAGAGATTGATCTATACCGTAATCCAACAGGTGACGGTAAGAGGTGTTTCGAAATGCTGCTTGTTGTTGTTATTGTTCTTGGCAAACGAACAGAAGTAGCAAAGAATGATCGCATATAGGATCACAAAAGGATGATTGAAGAAACAAGAACAGAAGATAAAGTAAGGTACGCTGAGCCGCTATTTGCCTAATCGTCTGACATCCTTCTTCTTTTCTCTGGTGTAATGCTCGTTTGAGCTTAAAAACACAATATACAAGTATATCTGTGGCCCATGCGAAATGGACACGCGGTTGGTGCATCTTCTTCTAATTTCATTGTGTGTGCACTGTACACCGGCTTTGGATCCGCGTAAACGGTGCCGTTTAAAGCGAAGGTGACTGAAGAAGAATAAATGCTGTTTAGCAATGACCTCGAGCATATTTGATTAATATATGATGAACTCATATGTTCCAAAGAAAGTGATACCTATGAATTAAACATGTGAAGCAACTCAAGGCAATGAAGTGAAAACATTTAGACAAACACGCACACGCCTATGGGTCCGATGAAAGGGTCATTCATCTTTTTCATATATACACTTTTCATTTAATGTGCTTTAAGCAAAGAAACAATCTCTTTGGCTAATCCATGTCCAGATTGAGGATTAGCACCAGTGATCAAAATTCTACCTTGACTGTCTTTATCGACGACAACTTTTTCAGTCCAAGGTGTTCCTTTTTGGAATTCACCTCCACGTTCACCCAAGCGAGTTTCGACTAGGTAAGGACAATGGTCAACCATTTGAGCTTGTTCTTCTTCTTCGTTGGAGAAAGATGTAACCTTTCTGCCTTTGACAAGGTAAGAACCATCGCTTAGCTTAACGTTGGTGAGCACGACGGGTGCGTGACAAACAGCAGAAACGATTCTACCGGATTCATAGAACGATCTAATCAAAGCTTGAGAATGATCATCGTCTGGCAATCCGATCAAAGGTCCATGTCCACCTGGGTAAAAGATGGCATCGTATTCCTTTGCGGGTGGTTGTACTTGCGAAATTGGAATACTGTTCTCTAGCCATTGTTGGGCTTCTTTGTCTTGCAGGAACTTCTTGGATTGAGCATCCTTTTCGCCAAATGCATCAACCGAACTTTGATCCAATGGTGGCTTTCCACCTTTTTCACTTGCTGCCACCAATTCGAAGCCTGCCTCCTTCAAGGTGTAGTATGGATGGGCTGCTTCGGGTAGGTACCATCCTGTCTTTTTGTCAGTGTTGTGCAATTTGTCGTTTGAGGTAAAGACGAAAAGAATTTTTGGTGCCATGTTGAATTGTATTATTTGATGTGATAGATATCAATATGGTTAAGAATGAGATTGTTGTTTATATGGAATTGTTCTTATACTTTTATTTTGCCACGTTCGGGAAGCATAACGAAAAGGTTCTCACAACGCCATCTTTTGTGGAGGAGAATGTAGCGTATTTTGGGCTCCACAGCACTCTCCCAGCTAAACTTCTCAAAAGCCGTGCGAAGTGGCGCTTTTAAGCACGAAAGGGTAATACGGCCGAAACAATCTGATATGCTGTTGATGTCGAAAGATGGATGAATTAAATAAATACAATATGTGGAAAACACTCTTCTAAAATTGGAAGTGGAATTGACCTCCTGGGAAACCGCCTGATTGGAATCCACCTTGTTGGAAGAAGAATTGTTGGCCTCCGAACCCTTGTGCGAACGGATTTCCTGCTCCGCCTTGATGACCTCCCATTGGATCGTTTGGATCATCACCTGCATCAAATCTTGCACGTAATTCAGGATCTTTGAGAACATCAAACGCTTCATTGATCTCTGCCATCTTTTCAGGTGAACCTCCTTTATCCGGGTGATTCTCCCGTGCTTTGGCTCGATAAGCTTTCTTTAATGCCTTTTCGTCTACGTTCTTAGGTACGCCCAAGACTTTGTAGTAATCCTTACTCTTGCTTAATTTCAACTTCTTTTCAGCTTTTTGTAATTTGGCATGAATCTTTTGATCCTGTTTATTGGAGGCTTCAAATGCTTTGCGGAGATCTCGAACTGCTTCTTCAAACTCATCGGCTTCCATATGTTGCTCTGCGCGAGCCACTCGTCCGTAGCGATTATCTTCATCTCTTTCCAAAACCTTGTTACAGTATGGCATCGCTTTCTTAATCTCTTCCAATTCCGTATGCGCTCTGCAGTGAAGCTCATTCAATTCGAAGAGTAATGCACTCTGTTGAACGGCATCATGCAGGGAAGCAGGTAGAACGCTTTCCTGATCTCCTTCCACCACTTTGAGATCATCTTCGATTGCCTTTTGCACCTCTTGCATCACCGTTGGACCGCCTACTTTTGCTCCTTTAAGGGCACTCAACATCGCTCTCCAGCTGTTTGCATCGGAGAAGTTCTTGGCTTTCTTGAGTGCTTTTTCGATATTCCTTAGCCTGCGATGTGCTTTGGCACAACGTTTATTGTCCGGGTCAGAGTTCAAGCATGCTTTCAGATGAGCCAATCCTGCTTCACGTCCTTGCGATTCTTGCTCACCAAAGACGAAATAGGATAGCGAAGAAAGTCTCAAAAGCAAGGATGGAGATGGTGATAAGTTCGCAATACGTGTCCAGTCGGCCATTGCATCTTGCACTTCACCCTTGTACAGTGCACAATCTGCCCTGGCTCTTCGTGCTTCCAGCAATGTAGGGGAAGCTTCTAGGATTTGTCCAGCAAATCGGATGCAGTCGTCCAATTTAGCTGCCAGACTACTATCCTTCTTTGCATCTTTTCCTGCCTTTATGGACTTATCGACAGCTTCCTTTGTCTTACGCAGAGACTTTAAAGTGGATTGAGTAGCATCGATGGTCTTTTGAAGTTCTTTGGCTTCCTCATCGTCCTTCTTGAGCTTCAGGTACTCTTTGATCGAGCTCTTTGCTTCTTCTAAATCACCTTCTTTGGTTAACAAGCTTGCTCTTTGAAAGTGCGCTTGTGCAAATGATGGATTGAGAGTGATAATCTTATCGAAATCTGCCAAAGCAGAAGATGAACGTCCCAATGATAAAGATGCAGTTGCACGTCTATAATAACTCAAATAGTTCTTTGGATCTTGTTCGATTGCTTGATCGAAATGATCGATTGCATCTGCGAATTTACCTCTTGTCATAGAAGCAGTTCCTTTCTTCAGTAATTCGGCAGCTGAAAGTGTACCACCATCTTCGCCATCCAATGGAACTTGAGCATTTTCTTGTGCCAATGCTGTTGAAACACTTGCCAAAGCCAAGGCAATACTGATCAACAGCAAAGATGCGGCCGTTAAGCGTACGCCTGTGAAGCGCATGATTGCCGTAAGAATTGATCGTTGTAGATGACAGTGATGGTGATGGAGTAAATGGTAAGAGGGATGGATGGAGAATTATGAGATTTGGAATGATTGAAAGTACAAACAAGGCACAAGAGCAGAGTGAAACGTACGCATACAAGCGGGGGTAAAAGGCTCTGCATATATTTTAAAGCTGTCACAGTCCTAGTGCCTGTGGTTCTAGACCAATTTCCGCCCTATTGACGTGGAAAGAGAAAGAGAGATTCTTTTGCCGCTAAACCTAATGTCCGCCGCTTGTTGAGTGTCGGACAAGCGATTAGGAGTAAATCCTCCACCATTAATCATCTTGTGATCAAACCTTCTTCCAGATCAGCTTGTCAACAACACAAGCACAAATATATACGATGGGCGATTGAGAGTCACCCTTTCCCATCATGGACCCATATACACCCCTTTTTGCTGCCCTAAGGCCTGGACTAGAACAAGTCAAAGTGGCTATCGAATGTGAATTACCAAGAAAGAATTCCGTTACAATCTCCTCGTTATCTTCTTTGGGCGAGAATAATGGCTCAAAGGTAAACGAATCACCTAATGCACAAGATGATGACGATGCAACGACAACAGGAAGTAGTGTAGAAGCAAATGCTGGAACAGGTAACAAATCCGACCCTTTTGCAAATCGCAGGATATATGCACTTGTTACCAATGTAGAACAAGGACACGAAGAAGGTTGCATATTCGTCTTCAAAAGAAGGAGGAATGATCCGACAAAGGTGAAGATCGTAGATGGGCTTCCGATTTTGCCAGGCTTCAAGGCTTCTGTACAGCAAGTTGCCCGACCAGTCTCGGAGAATGCAAGCACATCGCCATCCACTTCCGCCTCTGATCTCCAAATCGATATGAGCTTGGCGGGCAAATCTATTTCAGCTTCTTCTTCCGATGCGCAATCCATACGAGATTTGCTTAAAGTAGTGCGTGAGGCTGCTAGTAGAGCAGAAGAGGTCGCGACCGAAAGACAGCAGAATGGTACAAACGGTACAGATGATTCTAACGCGCATCGACTTCACCTACATCGGCACCATCATCATACGAAGTCTGCCGAGCCTCTGACGCATGCTTGGGTAGAGCATTACATGGATGTAGATAGGACAATTTCAGGTGAACAGACGCCGATATTTTCCCGCTTTACCACAAGTGCATTTCTACCTCCCAGAACGGAACGACCAAGAGCCCCTTCGCCTGCTGCCGGTGAAGTGAAGGTGAGCTTTGGTACATTCAATGTCAATGCACAGGTGCCATCTTTTGGGTCTTCTTCGTCATCGCTAAATTCTTGGCTTCATGTTTTGGAGGATGAACCGGATATCCTCATAATCGCATTACAAGAAGTAGACAGCTCTGGTCTTTCATATGTTGTTTGGACACCACAAGTTGAAGCTGGATGGACAGATGCAATTGAAGCTTCAATGGGACGTGAAACAAGTTCGTATCGAAAATTGGCAAGTAAACAATTGGTTGGTGTTTTGTTATTCGCTTATGTTCGTACATCGCTTTTGCCGAGGATAGGATCTCCAGCTTTGGCTAGCGTGGGCGTCGGTTTTGGTGGCTGGGCTGCTAATAAGGGAGCAGTTGCCATTCGATTCACGTTGGATGATATCTCGCTCTGCTTTGTTGGCTCGCATCTCTCCGCTTTTAGTACACCCGAAGCAAGAGAAAGGAGAAGATGGGATCATCATGAGATCGTGAAAAGATTGAAATTCGTCTTTGTGGAAGACTATGAAGTAGAAAAGCCGGAAACACAAGGGAAAGATGTCGGATCAGAAGATTCGATCGAAAGTGCTGCTGAATCTGCCTTGCGGGAACAATTAAGGCGGTCGAGTATTTTGAGCACAGATGATGCTCGAAGTAAAACGCCTTCAAGCATCGCTGCAGATGCAACTACCGCTGATACAGATTTGGGGGACGATATGAGCGAATCTGCTCAACTTCAACAATGGACAATATACGATCACGATGTCGTCTTTTGGGGAGGGGACTTGAATTCACGCTTAGGTTTGAGCACATTCGAAGTGAAGAGATTGATACGAAAACGCCAGTTTGAATCTACTTTGCTCAAATTTGATCAGCTCAGGAGCGAGTTATCATCACGAGCTTCTTTTCAAGATTTCAAAGAACAAGAGATTGACTTTGCTCCTACGTATAAATTCGATCGAGGAACTGATACGTACGATACCAGTGAAAAACAAAGATGTCCTGCATGGACAGATCGGATACTGTGGAAAGAGAAGGATTCACAGTCTCGCGTTCATCCTATTGCATATGAGAGCGCTCACAATATTCGACTTAGCGATCACAAGCCTGTATTGGCAACTTTCCTGCTTCGAACATCGGAGGAATGATTATGGACTTTTATCTCAATGAATCTGTACTACTCTTTACTGGAATGCATAACGAATAAGACTTCAATTTGATTGCTAGTTGTATTGAGAACGCATGAAAAAGCTTTTAAACTATGACACCATCTTTACGCATCGAGGCAATCTCTTCGCCTTGGATACCCAATTCTTTGAGAATTTCATCTGTATGTTGACCTAGATCAGGACCAGCCCATCGAGTCTTTTTGGGTCCGTATTCCAAAACGGGTGATAAGCCTGGCATTTTGATTGACCATGATTTGTTTGTTGCAGGTGAATGAACAGGAACGTCTTCGATCATTCCACGTGCTTGAATGTGTTCATTTTCAACGATTTCTTTTACGGAATTGATTGGTCCACATGGAACTCTTGCTTTTTGCATTGCTTCCAACACTTCATCAACCGATCTCTTGCTTGTCCATTCTGTAATTGCTTGTTCGATTTCTGCCTGTTTGTGAACACGATCTGCGTTGGTTTTGTATGCGTCTCCGGTAAGATCTGATCTGCCAATTTGTTCCATTAGACGAACGTACAAGCTATCATTGTTTCCTCCGATGATCACAAACGAATTAGCTTCTTTGCAAGGGAAAGCAGCAGTTGGAACGATACCTGTAACACCTGAACCTGATGGACCACGAATAAGTCCTGTTCGATCATAGTTTGGCACGATTCCTTCCATCATATTCATGACTGATTCGTAAATTGCAACATCAACAGTTTGTCCCGTTCTAGTGACTGATTTACTGTCCATCTTTCCACGAGCGATCAAAGCGAGCAATGTTCCCAAAGCAGCAGAAGTGCCTGCTAAGCTATCACCCAAGCTTATATTCGGTCGAACAGGCGCTCCTGCCAATTGTCCACGTTCATCTGGCCATCCGTTTACGTATCTAAAACCGGCAAACGCTTCTGCAACTGCTGCAAATCCACCTTCTTTTGACATTGGTCCATTTTGTCCCCAACCTGAAATTCTGGTAAAGATTAGATCAGGTTTCAGCTTATACATACCTTCGGGAGCCATTCCAAACTTTTCCAAAACACCAGGTTTGAAATTTTCAATGACGACATCACTTTGCAGGGCTAATTGTTTAGCCATCTTTTGTCCTTTTTCATTTCGTAAATCAATTCCGATCGAACGTTTATTTCTATTCAAACTTCTCCACCAAGGACTTATTCCATCATTTTCGTCCAATTCACGCCATTTACGTAATGGATCACCACCTTGAGGAGGTTCAACTTTGATCACATCTGCACCGAAATGGCTTAGTAACTGACCGCAAAAAGGTCCTGCGATCAATTGACCAAGTTCCAGCACTCGTAAGCCGGCAAGTGGAAGAGGGATTTCATTGTTTAGCTTGCTGGTTGAAGTGGAGAAGGGCCTACGAGTAGGCACGCCTGCACGACTCTGCATAGCAATTCTCGAACCCAATAACTTGGACGTCATCGTGAAGGCTTAGAGGGTCAGATGATGATGGTGAGAAGAATGCTTTCTAGAGAACGGCGTTTGGATTCCCCCGCATTTATACGATTCAATAGCCGATACGTGTGTTTAATTGGGGATTATGTCGATTACTTCTTTTTCCGAAAAGGACGCTAAATTGTCGAGCTGGTCTTACGCTGAACAGCTGCGAATAAGGCACACACTATAAAAAGCAAATACCTGTCAATATCGACAAGCAAAAAAGAACAAAAAGTATAGAACTGCAGCACCCAGGATTCCCGCGTGGTCCCCCACCGCAGTACTGACTAGGCGATACCGTGCTTGACTTCGCAGATCGGACGGGATGCGGTACTTTCACGGTTCTATGGCCGCAGATATCAGGACAGGGCAAGTTGCAAAATATATACCACTCATTATCTTGAGCCATAGACTATAATATATTGAAGCACTATCAACTGAAAACGGACTTATACATACCTTAAGGGTGAGAAGAGTTTATTGGTAAATATATTATACGAGAAATGTATCTACAAACAAAGGCCTAAAGTAGACAAGACAATGATATGATCGAAAAAAGAGAACAAAAGATGATCTTGCACCTCCATATTCTTACGTTGTGTTAATGATTGATCAAGATCCCTCAAAATTAAGGAATACTAATCTGCATCTATCTATCTATATATATCCATACACGAATATCATCGAGATTATCTTAAGGCATATATAATATATACTTTAAACGCCTATTACTAGTACCTACGGTACAGTTGAATAGAGTGACTTTAGCCGCCTTTGCAGTTACTACTCCCTTTCCTTACGCCCTAATTCGCTATTTGTTTATGTAATGCGGGTATGACGGAGGAATATAAGTGGATTTTATGACATTCCGAGTCCCTTCCTATGGTGATGGATTGACTCACTAAGGGAAAAACTTTAATGCAAACAGTAGCTCTTTGCATACAAATCCACGGCTAGACTATGCATGCAAGTTTATAATGCCACCACATACACGAGACAAACACACACATCCACTCATGCGCCGGTGCTTGTTTTAACTAGGGCGGTTCCGGTTACACAGCCGGTCGAGCGAATTGACCCTGTTATTGCATGAATTGCATGTATGCATGCACTTTACGCGTACGGATTATTCTTAATTGAAGTTGATGTTACAATACAATCTTAAAAGACTAACAGAACGTGGCGCGAAATGTCTCTGAATTCATTCGGGGATCTCTTCTTTTAATTGAACTTTTTGCCCTGCTCGGTGTAATTGCAGCTTTAAAAGAAATACAAACGCATGGCTGCTGCTGCTGCTGTACAGCTTTGGCTTTTTGCACTGCATGTCTGTCAATATGCATTGTTGTACTCTTAAGGCACAAAATAAGCAGACACAATTAAACTAAAATACAAGAAATTACGTCAAATTCTACCAACGCAAAAGGATGGAGGGCAAATAGGCACCAAAAAAAAGAAGCCGACCAAAAACAAAAAGCGACAGAAAAAAAGAGAAAAAGAAAGCATAGCCTTTTGCTGCTTGCATGCTTGCTTGTGTATGCAAACGCACAGTCCTTTTATGCACCTAGTCAGACCCAATCAAAAAATGCAAATGAAAAGAGATCTGAGCGGCGTATGATCGGGCGACATTACAGGCTAATAATGAACACCAATCATTTCTTTAATTGATTGTAATGGAAATGATTGGCCGTATACCGCATATACTCTTGTGACTCTTTTCGATCTTTACAACGTCATACAACCATTACTCAAGAACCAGTGGCGATGATCGCAAAGATAGAATAATCATTTCGCATCTCTCTAAATATCAACCTTAGATGATGTCTTCGGCATCTTCATCCTCCTCATCTAGAGGAGGCAAATCTCATTCACCTAATTCAGGCTTGATGGATGCTCAAAAGCTATTGGCTTCTATAGCTCTCAGTAGACCGTCACCATTTGGTGAAATTCCACGCAGGGTATCGCAACAACAACGATCAACACGACACGAAGGAGAAGAGACGCTTTCAACACGAAAACGACCGGCATCGGCACATGGCAATGGACATGGTTCAGCACAAATCTTATCCTTTGCCACACGAAGACCTTCAGAACCGCAAATATCCACTTTCATAAGCCCACCTCCGACAGCAACATCTTCATCTGGCATGCATTTACACGTACCCATGGATGTCAAATTGAGCGCTTCTGATGCATTCGATTATGATGATGAGTGGTTAGAAGGTGGAAAGCGATTGTATGCAGCATCATCCTCTCGTGATGGTCTTGACAGTCTTCCGCTCTCTCCCTCTTCACCTTCAGATGAATGGGATGAGCGGCTAAGTGCAGCATCTACATCACAACCACGTTCAAGACAAGCAACCAGCAGTAGATCTCGTGAATCAACTTCGCCTTCCACGCCTACATCTTCACGATCTTCTTCCCTTCACAGGAAGCCTTCTCTGCTAAGTCAAGTCATTTCGCCTCCGACATCGTCATCACAGTGTATCGCAGTCAATGGCCGACAGACTATCACGCCTACACAGACGATGGTCTCCTCTTCTGCTAAGGGCAAACAAAGCCAAAGCCTGGCAGAACGTGGTCATTCTGTTGAAGCAACGATGAAAGCGAATATGCCAGAACTATACGCCTTCTCACGCGGAAGAAGTGATCGTGTTAGTCCAAGCAGAAGATGGGATCGAAGAGGCGCCAGTGCAAGTGTTTTGTCGGCAGCTGCAACAGCATCAGCATTGGATGATGAGAATAGCGAAAGCACATTGACAACCTCCAAAATCGTTCGTAAAGAAAGTGCTGGCTCGTTGGAACACGCTTTGTTCGATTCGGACGATGATGGCGAGCTGTTTCAAACGTCCGATGACGAAGATGAATACAATGGCGCAGAACACGGTGAAGAAACCGTCTTGCAAAGCAGTAGACGTAGCAGCGTTGACCGCGATCGGAGACGTGAGTTGCGTATCCTTCTTGCTGCACCATCCACAAGTCAAGAATCGACTAATGACGCGAACGAAAAGATGATCAGTCATTCCTTCAGTACGGCTGCATCGGGTACGAGTGAAGGACATGGATCGACGGATGATCGTTCGAGGATCGTAAGAGGTAGTGCAGACAGTCAGCATGACAAAGACTTACAATCTTCCAATGATTCAATGGTCGTGAATAATGTCGATTTGGCAGATGACGAAAGCGATGGCATGCTGTCTACATCAGCTGCTTCTTTATTGAGTAGAAGGTCGAAAAACGGCAAAAAGGCATTACGTTCCACTTTGAAGTCTATATCTCCGCCAAACAGGCCTTCTTTGGATGTGATCGTGGCCGGCATGACACCTTCTGAAGAACGCAATGCAATGGACATTAAAGCTACAAACGAAGATAAGAAGGAGGACGACTCTGTCACCTCTTCATTTGTCAGCAGATCATCTGCAATGTCTTCGGAGCGCAACTCTTCAAGCATACGAGGAATCAGTACTACGTCTGTCCCGGTGGATGCCGATTCAGATCCATTGCTCGGTCGATCGTTTGGAAGTGTGGCAGATAACATGCAAGTAGATGCAGTGGAGTGGAATGACAACTCGAAAGCTGGGAATGGAAGCTCTACGCCTACACTGAACGGAGATGACACAATTACAAGTTCGCGACGATCTTCAGATGTACGTAAGACTGTCGCCGAACAAGAGGATGAACGAAGAATGGGTTTCGCTGCTGCTTATCAGCAAAGACTTGCTGCCCTTTCCATGAGATTGTGGTCAAATGGCAAGAGTGGAAGGAGTAGAGAAAAGAGCGCAGAAGCAAGCATTGATTCGAAGGAAACAGCTTCTTCGAAATCTCCCGAACGAGGTAGCGAAGCAAAGACAACAGCTGCACCTGCAGAAGCAAATGCTAGCCTCTTCACTTCTAGCTGGCGCCACTTAGCCATGCTTCCAAATCTGCTCCTAGCACCTGCCTTGGGAACCGCTTCTACAAGCCATGCCTCTGAAGGATCTACCGCAAATGCTCCGAAGGAAGGTGAAGAATATTCATCTATCGCTCAAGTAATTGAGACTGCATCTTCTCACATTGCGCAAGGGTCAACGGATGCACCGAATGATCGCGAAGCAGCTCTCCAAGCAGCCCAAAAAGCAGTCGCACATCTTGCCAGTAATGATCCGAAAGCGCATCCACCTATGCTTGCTTCTCGTACGATTATTGCTATTGATCGTGCATTGGAAGAAATGCATCAAAGTGATATTCCTACCTCACCAACAACACCGACTAGCAAGCAAGATCCTCGGAAGCGAGGCGGTCGTGGTGTGATGACACCTTTGGAAGCTGATGCAGATGTGAGCGCGTACGTTTCAGGATTGGGTTTACCAATCGATCCAGACGTTGAATTGAGTTCAGTTGTGCATTTGCAAACGTTCCGATCAGATACTCGTGCAAGACGTGCTACTTCTGTTTCTCGTGAAAGTACAAGCGGAATGCCTTTGGGCGTCGAAACAGAGAAGCGTGAGCACAAAAGAACATTCTCTGATAGTCAAAAGCAACGCTCACCGCTAATGCAGTCAAAGATTGTACCGCCAAGTGTACCTGCAATCAGTGAAGGACCTTCGCAACAAAGTAATGCAGAGGCTCAATTCGAAAAGATGCTTTCAAATAAAAGATGCAGCCGTGAACCTTTACGAGACTTTTCATCTCGCCGAGCGGCCACCGTTCGAGCGCCAAAATGTTCAAGACCTGCAGTTCAAGCTCCTGTTCCTGGCAACTATTCCGCTTACAACAGCTCTGCATCTGATGAAGATATGCAGAGCGATAAAGAAGCGGCCAAGAATAAAAGAGATGACAGACGTAGCAGGCGCGACGGATCTGTTAGAGATAATGACGATTCGAGAGGACGCGGTCGGGCGTCGGCAAAACGATCTACTTCGCCTTCATCACAACAGCAATGTGCTATCGGCTTGTTCTCTTCATCTTCTTCCAATGTGTCACGTTCAAGATCTGGTCGTCCAGGTCGTAAATCAGGTCACAGTACACCTACCGAAGAGAGTGCTTCCTTTGTTTTGCGTGTTCGAAGTAGCCCAAATCTGTCGGCTATGAAATCGGAAGAAGAAGTCAAGACGGCAACCTCACAAGCAGAGGAGGAGGAGCAAGAAGAAGAGTCACGCCGAAGTACCAAACGAGAACGAGATGAAGGAAAAGATTCAGGTCGCGCCGGCGGACGTCGACGTGGTCGTGGTGATGGTGTGAAACGTGTTTCTGCCAGTTTTGCTGATGGAAGCGTGACGCCGCCTCGTGCTTCTACCACGTTAATTCGAAGCAATTCTATGAGCGATTTGCCTTTATTGAATGCAAAGTTGATTGCATCTTCTGTTCATGCATCAAGCTTGGCAAGCAATGGTGCTACGGTCACAAGCGTGAGCAAATCCTTATCAACATCCTCAAACGGTACCTCTCTTATGTCCAACAGTCATTCGAGCTCATCAGCAGCAGATGCTGCCGTACGTATGCCAATCGTCGGAGCGGGCAATATCCCTCATCTTGCCGGTCGTCCAAGTATGGTTTCCAATGGAGCCCACCTTTTGATGTTGAGCTTGGAATTGGAAATGATGAGGAATCGAAAGATCACCGGAAGTTTGAAACCACGCTGGTTGAAAGCAAGGATGAGAACTGAACCTTTTGGACCTGCTGCGATCGTTGCAATGTTGGCGGCTGAACGTCAAAATGCAGCTGCAGCTCTTTCTACTTCTGAAAGTGGCGCAGAAACGAAACCAGACGACGATACAGATGCGCTTACGCACAAACCTCATTCACACACCCATCCGCACGAACATAAAGCACACATTGGATTGCACACCGCGCACCATTCTGCTATTCATCATGGCCCGCACCACAACCATAATCAGCAACATAAGAACCACCATCATGGCAAGCATGCCATCGATGGAAGTCTAGGCTATAACCAGCCAAAGAATCGAAGTTCGCTCCGATTCGAATTAGAGTAGAGATGTCGTTTACAGCTCTGTCTCTGTATTATACCTGTATTTCTAGATTCTCTCTTTCTGCATGACAATCTTGTAATCGTATACCTTTTGATTGAAACGAGAATACATACTGTACAACATGTTGATACAAAGGATTGAATCTCATTGGATGTGGCATCCAGCAAAGGTCTTAGTGACTTGTTCCGTCAAGGAAAGGAAAAGAATTTCCATCGTGCTACGCTTGGTTTCGTCAATCAAATGTTCCAACAGATTTCGGGTATCAATTTGATCACATACTACGCAGGTACCATTTTCGAGAACAACATTGGTATGTCTCCTCTTGTCAGTCGTATTGTGGCTGCTTGCAACGGAACAGAGTACTTTTTGGCATCTTTCATTGCTGTTTGGACGATTGAATGTTTCGGACGTCGTCGTGTATAGCTCTGTTGTTCTCGAAAATGGTACCTGTGTAGTATATGATCACATTGATACCCGAGATTTGTTGGAACATTTGTTTCAAAGTAAGCGTAGCACGACTCTTGTCAGTCGTATTGTGGCTGCTTGCAACGGAACAGAGTACTTTTTGGCATCTTTCATTGCTGTCTGGACGATTGAACGTTTCGGACGTCGTCGTGTACAGCTCTGTCTCTGTATTATACTTGTATTTCTAGAGTCTCTCTTTCTGCACGGCAATTTTGTAATCGTACACCTTTTGATTGAAACGAGAATACATATTGTACAACATGATGATACAAAAGATTGAACAGATAGAAGAGCAAGACATTCCCATCATGTGCGCCAAGTGACGAGAGGTGCATCTGTGCGGAATCGTTGGGTTGTTGTACTCTTTTCGAATGGTGTGTTCAGTCCCATTCGATGGGACAAAAGACCGGCATGGGCGATCATGATTCCGTTGTCCATGCAAAAGCTGTCAGAGGGGATATTATTAGCCTAAAGTTTAATATCTTCTTTCTCACATCGTGTACTCACCGCTCATCTGTTGCGAATACAGATCCGCCCCGTTCAGCAGCCATTGTACCCATCATCTGCTGCAATCGTTTATTGCTGCCCACTCCACCAACGATCAACACTTGTTTGCTGCCTACATGTGCCATTGCTCGCTCAGTAATCTCAACCAACATCGCAAATACATGTTCTTGCAGCGAGAAGCATAAATCCGCCGGGGTGATGATGTCCTCTACAGATGAAGCAGAATCAGACTGTCCATTGAGGATGACTCTATTCTTCTCACCTCCTTCTTTTCTGAGATGTTTTCCGTCTGCACTAACATTCAATCCGTTTGCCAAACTTCCCAAATTTGCAAAACTATCTTTACCCATCTTTGCTTCTCCTCCGCCACCTATCCGTTTGCCCACAAACGTACCCTCATTTGGAACAAATCTTGGATCTTTCGTATATGCTTCCGTTGCTGCCAACATTCCGCTTAAGGAAACGTCCATTCCTTTGGTAGCATAAGGCAAAGCGATCAATCGATTTCCGCCTTTTCTTGCTTCCATTTCGATATTTTGACCAGGACTTGGATCATTACTTAATCCAATCGTTCTTGCAAATCTGTCTAAACAATTTCCAACTGCGATGTCTAAAGTTTCACCAAAGATTCGATATCTTTGATTACTGTATGCGATCACTTGTGTATTCCCTCCGCTAACGTACAATACGATCGGATTGTGTGCACCTGTGATCGTCCTTCCCATCTCTATATGGCCAACACAATGATTCACTCCTACCAAAGGGAGCTCATACAGTAATGCCAGCGTCCTTGCCACAAGTGATACCGATTGCAAAGGAGCTCCCATTCCCGGTCCTTTCGTATAGCAAATACACGTACATTCTTTGATTGTATTCAGACCTGCCCTTTTGACAGCTTCTTGCGTTACCCTTATTAGCCATTGTTTATGATGTCTTGCTGTATCGGATGGCAAAAATCCCGTTCCTGCAGGTGTTACGTAGGTATGACGAACGTTACTTAAAACGTCAACCGTTCCATCAACATTATGACGTACAACCCCAACGCCTAACTTATTCGCACTGCCTTCCAAACCTAATGCAATCAAAGGTTGTTCGAGCTTCGGTAGTGGATCTGATCGTTTCTTCCTTCGCTGTGTGAGTTGAACTGTAGCGGAAGGTGTCATTGTTGTATATAGCAGAGTAGTCACGATCGAGGTAAGATGTTAAGAAGTTGTCGATCAGACTAATCTTCTCCACCTGCGTAAAATTAAAAACTTCTCTCAACGCGTAAATGGTCACACAATCTTAAAGGCTTTTCTAGAAAACAACATTCATTCCGTTCGTCAGATAATGTCGAATGATACACAGATTTGCTCTCAAATCATAAAATGACGAGAGGCTAATCAAGAAAGAGTAGGAAGCGTAGATCAAGGGATATATAAATGGATGATCGAATGAGAGGAGATAAGAGAGACAATGAAAAGGAAAAAAAGGAGATCATTTCGGCAAGCCATAAACTATGACAAGCCGTGAACTATGATCATTGGTGTTTTGCCTTTAATGACCCTGGGATGAGGCGTCCCGAGTATCGTGAGCAGCACCTGCCTCGTCCTTTCCAGAACCAGAACCAGATCCGTCCTTTTCGCGAAGTTCATCCTGTCCTGCCAATCCGTGTTCGGCAAACATTGCGTCAAATCCGATTGGGCGACCTTGCTCATCGTAACGACGAGGAGTACGTTTTTCGATTCTGACAACATCGTATGGGTTGTAGATGCTTGCTTTTTCGAAAATGTCTGACATTTCTTCTAACGAACGACCAGCCGTCTCGGGGAAGATCAAAAAGGTGACCACAAAGATGACTGCGTTCAAGACGGCAAAGATGATGTAGGTACGGTATTGAATGTTGGCGAATGCAATTGGTGTGATCAAAACGACGAGGAAGTTCCAGATCCAGTTAGATGCAGTTGAAACACCGTTTGCGGCAGCACGAATGGACAAAGGTGTAATTTCGGCAGGGTACAACCATGTCATACCCAACCATCCAATAGCGAAGAAGGTGTTGAAGACGAACAAGAACACAGCAGCCACGTATGGTCCACCTTTCTTGGTAGCATTTCCAGCTGCGTTAGGATGGGTAACAGCTGGACTTGTAGTAATTGCCAAAACAACCATGGATAAACTCATACCTGCAGCTCCGAATAACATCAGTTTACGACGTCCGAAACGTTCAATCGTATAAACAGCAATGAAAGATGCCAAAAAGTACTCTGTTCCGTTGCAAGCAGCCACAATACGACTGACAAGAGGAGACATACCAATGTTGTTCTCGAAAATGGTACCTGCGTAGTATGTGATCAAATTGATACCCGAGATTTGTTGGAACATTTGATTGACGAAACCAAGCGTAGCACGATGGAAATTCTTTTCCTTTCCTTGACGGAACAAGTCACTAAGACCTTTGCTGGATGCCACATCCAATGAGATCTTGATTTCCTTGACCTTTGCATCGATTTCAGGATCATCGATTGGCAATTCATCCAAAGAAGCCAAAACACGGCGGGCTTCGTCATCGTGTCCTTTCAACAACAACCAACGAGGTGATTCAGGCATCCAAATTGTAATAAAGGTTGGAATACACAACAAGATTTGCCATGCAATAGGTACACGCCAAGCTGCAGAGCGGTGTGGGTAATCTTGAGGGTTGTAAGTGCCTGGGTCATGGCGAGAGGAGGGATCAATCCAGTAGAATGCGAAATCGATCCAGTATGCCATGCAAATACCACCTGTGATCAATAAACCTTCGACCATGACAAGCATACCACGTTTGTGTGGGGGAGAGCATTCTGATTGCCACATTGGGATAGTGGCGGTGTGCATACCATTACCAACACCGGTAATAATACGAGCAACGATCAATTGAGCAAGTCCGAAAGAAGAGCATTGGATAGCAGCACCGATGATCATGATCACTGTACCGATCCAAATGATTCTACGACGACCCAAAAGATCACCCAACCAAAGACAAGAAAGAGCACCAATCAAACAACCAATTTCGTAAAGACCAATTGCAGCACCTTGAAGGGTTGCTTCATGAGAAGTACCGGATTTACCTGTTGTGTCGATAGCAGGGAATTGTTCGGTGAAAGAAGGAAGAGTCAAAAGACTACCCATCACACCTTGATCGTAACCGAACAACAAGAAACCTGCACCAGCAGCGAAACCGATCATTCTAGAGAGGGCGAGACCACTCAACCCAAAGTACTTTGGACCATCATATTGGCCTGATTTACCCATGATGGCGAGATTTGTTTTTTTGCGGTTATTGTTTTGGTGGTTGTGGGTTGAATGTATGCGTGGAATGTCTAATGAAGAGAAGTACAGTCTATTCGAACAGCACCAATTGGAACTATGTCAACTGCAGTCTAGGATATGGGGGAAGGGGATGGACGTATTGAGGAAGTACGTTCAGCCTTGTGACAAAAGGATGTAAGAGGAAGGAGGGAAAGGTACGATGCAGGCAAAGAACAAGCTCTTATACGTTTTAAAGAGGGTGGGCAATTATGGGGTGATTATAGAGAATACATACAACGAGAGCAGTAAGTGTTTGTTTTTGGAAATGTGATTGCGAGAAACAGGCATAATCTCTCTTTGTTTTGAATCGCCGATAGTGCACTAATAATGATCACGGTACTATCCCGTAAAGCCGTCCAAGCGAGAATTAATTCAACTCTTCGGCAGATCTCCCCACGTTGGGGAATTGGATGATCAAAAGGGTGCATCACACGCAAGGCCCCAGACAGGTATACCTGGGGAAATAGAAAGACAACAATAATATCGCATGAAGTTAAAAGGAACAAGGAACGAGCAGAGAGGATTGACATTGAAAATTAAAACTGAAATAAAGCATACATTAGCGTGTACGCCCATCCCTTTTTTTCCATGAACACAGACATTCTCCCTCTATACGTTTTCAAGAGGCGAAATGCAGCCAAGACCCGAAACAATGTTGGTCATCTTGTTGCGGGCGGGCGGAATCTACGGTAATTTGTGATAAATAGAAAAAAGAGTCCGTATCAGCCCGCATATGCCGCCGCTCGACTGGCTAAACGCCGCAAAAGACAAAAAGGAAGGAAGTGCTGTGTTCCTCATTGATGCAGCGCATCGCCACTGTTCATGGCATACCGACGCGCTAATGTATGCAGGTCAATTAAGCCTGAGCTGTAATTGGTCAGCGAATCAGGCAAGATAACTGTCTTTTTTCTTATAGCGTCTCCATTTTTATTAGTGTAACCCTATGCAACTCTAGTCCTCCTCACAACCTTTCAAATTGAATTTAAGGTGTGAATAAAGCTTCTGGTGAAGACTTGGTAAAAGATTGTTTAGGGGCTTCGAGCATATTGAGTAAAAATCAGGAACATCATGGCAATATTTTTTACCGAGAGTGGAAATGAAAAGATGCTCTCCTCGTCGGACCGTATTGATCATTAGTGGCCGATTGGCCGAACCTCATTCTTGGTTCCTCATTTTGCTCATATTCAATTCACCGTGTGTTGAAGTGCGATGAATCTAGGAAAGAATGACTGTGCAAGGGGAGGACATGGAAGAACCTGTGTGTCTGAGCTCAAATAAGCGAAAAGAGAGATTCTAAGGTACTGGATCTGTAGAATAGAGTTGACCATGTGGTCACCCCCAATAGACAGTGTTATCCCTTTGTTAGCATGTCTCATTCCGCCCACGGTAATAATTACGCATACCGAAGGCAAAAAAGCAGGCAAACAGATCTGCATTAAATGAAGATCCGCTGATTGTGCAATACACTGATGTTTTGCTTATACGCCACGCGCAGCGCAGGAACGATTTTGAGTAGGTACCAAACCAGTAGCGGTTAATTTCCACGCTACATAAGACTCAACATGTAGGGTACAAAGGCGGACTAAACGTTAAATTGCAGTTCGAGAGACTGGTGAAGTGCTTTTCCCATTCAATTCCCCCACCTTACCCGCTTTTCTCTTGACAAGAAAGTGGGGCTGCAAATCCCCCGAGGAAAAAGACTTGATTGCGTTCCTCATCTTGCCACCGAATGCAAAGGAAAATCTTTAGGGAAAAGGCCGTCATCCAATCAAGACACCGTATTCTCTATTGGCAAACCAAGACTTCGGCACATCTTCTCATAAAGCCACTGATCACTACTTATTCGTGCGAGTATAGGTGATGAAGAGATCTGTGACCTATATTTGATGAGAAAGTATTTCCGGTTTGGTACCATTATTTAATTGAAAAGCCACAAAAACCCACAACCGGAAATACTTTTTCATCAAAATTGTACCATGAACACGTTCATCAATGCAAATGATCTCATTTATAAGCCACAACTATCTTCACCCCTTCCGGTGACCGCTCAAAATCCGACCATTCCGGTGACCGGTCTTCAGATAGGATTGTTAAGGCATGAATTGATTCTGAATACACATGTATGTAGAGTAATGCTTCACCCGACCTCACTTTTCCCATCCTGATAATTCAACAATGAAAGCAGAAGTGAGTTTGACAAATTTGACCAAATGATCGAAACTGAATTCGGGATGATCGAAAGTGTCAGAAGTGGTGTGAATTCTACGTAAATTGCAATCATCAAAAGGTGCTTCAATTGCAAACACGCTTCTGTAACCGGCTTTGTTCCAAGAAGCATGATCAGAAGCTGCATATCCAAGCTTTGTATCAACGGCAGGGATATCTAGATATTCTTTGATGAGTAATTGAACGAATTGACGTAAATCTTCATCAATAAAATCAGTTGGTAATCCGACACGTTCTTCTGTGCCTTGTTTGACGAATGCAGTCATATCTTGTTGCAACATTCCTTTGACAACTGCATTGCGGTCTGCGTACCCACGAACAACCTCTTGTGATCCTAAGAGACCACCTTCTTCAGCAGAGTACCAATGGAATTCTACATCAGTGACTGGCTTCCAGTGCTTATTGGCCAACAATGCCCTCAAAGCTTCCAGAATTGTCACCGTTCCACTTCCATCATCATCTGCTCCGGGTGCAGCCAAGAATGGGAGCAAATTTGTAGAATCTTGATGAGCACCTACGATAGTGATACCTTCCTCTTGACTGGCTTTAGAATCTGAACCATCAATGTGTAGGATGATACTATTCTGTCCCCATGCATGTGGCCATTCGGAAACACTGATGTTCAAATCAGATCGTTGTTTGGCCAATTTACTGACTGTTTTGAGTAGCCAAGCTTGACTTTCACGACCTGTGCTACTACGATAATACCGTGTACGGAAAGAGGTGAACTCTTTAAGATTGGCTCTTGGTCCTGCATCCGAAATATTCTTGAAGATGGAACCTGTCAACTGATCATGATGAGCGACTTTTTTGGGTAATTTTCCTGCCAATGATTTATGAGGTACAAGAGCGCCTTCAGACATCAAAGACATGTAGGCAGGACCACGTTCATAATCGCCTGTGAGATCGATAAAGTTGATTCCACGCATAAAGAGGAAATGCTTCCCTAGCTCTGTTGTCCAATATGGTTGACATTCTGAACATGTTTGAATCATTCTTTGTTCAAAGAGAGGATGACTGGTGAAGGTTGTCAAGAACCTCCATGCAATCGAAAGAGGAGCAGCAGCGAATGCTGTGGATGCTGCACCATCAACCTCCCATGAAGACGTGGACAAAAGAGGTGCTGCCAGTGAGCATGAAGCCAGCACGATGGCTGACAGAGCCAAGGAAAGGAGAGTGGATTTGTGCATTGTGTTAGTGATGAAGAGGGGATGGATGAGGGAGATGACGATGAATGCTGAGAGAGGCCAATAACAACAAGTCAGGAGACCCTATCTTGTTATTACTGCACTAACGCGCGGCCATTTAGGCGTGAGTGAATACAGTCTGCATTTGTATTTCTTAGCCTTAATTCTCCACATCCAATGCATATACAATATTCACGTGTGATTACTAAGCTGTGTGTGTGCGCGTATACAAATTTTGTAACAAGACTTGGAACATTTGTAATCCGATCCTGCAAGGTAATGACACACAAGGATCTTCTCATAGCCATCACATAGTAATCTTGATCAAAATCACCCCATAAACAACAATCAGAATGGCATCCGGACTAAGTGAAACAGATCAGAAAGAACTACAATCGTTCATCGAAACAGAACAAGCAAAAGCTCGTGTTCAATCATCTATTCATAACTTCACAGACGTGAGTATACTTGGTGAAGAGATATTATTACTGAACATGAAGGAGACTGACATATAATCAACTTCGGTACTATTCCTTTAGTTATGCTGGGATAAGTGCATCACAGGCTCGATCGGATCTCGTTTCGGACGTGGAGAAGAAGCATGCTTGTCAAATTGCGTGGCTAGGTGAGTGTCCTTATAATGAAAGTAATGCAAAAGATCGATTTTGCTGACTTCTACCTCTTTACAGATTCTTGGACTCTTCCATGCTCATCGTCAAAAAGCTAGAAGAACAAAGACAGCAGCTCTAGAACAACACCTAAAACATGTATAACATACCAGCAATCATCAACTCACCGCTTTAATTTGCATCATGCTTATGGAAAAAAATACTCGGCACATTGAGATTATATAGTATGTCATTGATCTTGAAAGAAATAATACTGAGATATATGCTAGAGATGATGTATGATAAAAACAAGAGTACGAAAACCTTCACGATTTTATGGCAATTGCTTGCTTGAAATCGGAGAAGCAATGTTGGGAGGCAAAGCTAGATCAGGTCTGACATCCTTTGCCAATCTTCCACCGTACAAAACAGCTCCGTTCTTCTCTTGGTATTGTGCAATACGTTCTTCAATCTCAGGGCGGAAGTGACGCAAAAGACCTTGAATTGGCCATGCAGCTGCATCAGCCAAAGCACAAATCGTGTGACCTTCAGCTTGTTTGGTGATTTCCAACAATTGATCAATTTCACGCCAATCTGCTCTTCCTTCTTCCATACGCGACATCATATTCTTCATCCATGTAGTTCCTTCACGGCAAGGTGTGCATTGACCGCAAGATTCGTGAGCGTAGAATTTAGCAAATCTAGAAATCGCTTTGATCACATCTGTACTCTTGTCCATCACAATAACTGCTCCTGTTCCCAAAGAAGATTGTGCATCTTTCAAAGAGTCAAAGTCCATCAAAACAGTCTCACATCTGTCCTTGGGTAGAATTGGGACGGATGAACCTCCAGGAACAATACCCAATAGGTTGTCCCATCCACCTCTAACACCACCGCAATGTCTTTCGATCAATTCCTTCAATGGGATACCCATCTCTTCTTCAACAACGCATGGGTTGTTGACATGTCCACTGATAGCGAATAGTTTCGTTCCTTGGTTCTTGTCACGACCAAAGCCAGCGAACCATTCAGGACCACGACGGATGATAGTTGGTGCGGCTGCGACAGTCTCCACATTGGCAACAGTAGTTGGGCAACCGAACAAACCAACATCAGCTGGGAATGGTGGCTTAAGACGTGGCTTTCCTTGTTTGCCTTCCAATGATTCGATCAATGCAGTCTCTTCACCACAAATGTAAGCACCTGCACCCTTGTGAACGTAAACGTCAAAGTCATATCCACTTCCGCATGCATTCTTTCCGATCAAACCTGCCTTGTATGCTTCATTAACAGCTTCTTGCAAATGAGCAACTTCCAAGTAGAATTCACCACGAACGTAGATATAAGCAGCATTTGCACCCATTGCACGACCGGCAACCAAACAACCTTCGATCAATTTGTGTGGGTCACCACGCATGATTTCACGATCTTTGCATGTTCCTGGTTCACCTTCATCTGCATTGATGACTAGATAACGCGGTCTTGTATCTTTCTCCCATCCAGGCTTCAACATGAAAGACCATTTCAAACCAGAAGGGAAACCAGCACCACCACGACCACGCATACCGGAAGCCTTCATCTGAGAGATGATCCAATCATGTCCTTTAAGAATGATCTCTTTTGTTTTGTGCCAATCTCCTCTCTTTAATGCTCCTTTGAGTAGATGGTCGTGTCTCATGTATGCATTGGTGAAGATTCTGTCTTGATCACGTAGGCCACCATGGGTCTTCTTTGGTGCATCGGTGACAGTTGCCAATCCACGACGAGCTTGTGTGATTCGTGCAAATTGTTGAGGTTTGCACTGGCATGCTAAAAGTGATGTTGCACGTTGCATGATTGTTAATTGAATATAACAATCAAGTAAAAGGTTGACGACGATGGTGGCGAGGAGATGATTGGAGAAGATGCTATCACGACGATTAACTAACAGTTTCGTTCATTCATTCATTCGCATTTTTTACGCCTGGCAATGCGCCCGCGCTTTTAACCGCTAAAAAGTCAACTGGAATTTACAGGCTTCAAGCTGACCAACCAGAGAATTAGAAAGGCCGAACAGCCAGCCAATCAACCAATCATTCGTACAGGGCCTGTATTACGCTATACGTCAGAATTGCAATAAACGCGTATCTCGGATAAATCTGACTAATCTGTCAATGCCTCAAGATCTTGAACAAAAACACGTGACTACATTCTGATGATGGTATGGATCATCAGCTTCTTATATCATCGACATATCCGATGGTCATGAAACTCAAAAACGACTAATATTTAGAGCAGGCACGGTAAATATCATCACTCACACCGAGAGCCTCTTCTTCAACCCCGCTGCAAGTATCATAAAGTGAATAAACTTCACCGTGCCCTTCTCTGAATTCTTCCAACCCCTCCAGGACATCCTCAATAAGACACAGATCGACACGCTATCGACTTCATGAGAGAACAAGTAGTTCATTTTGCGTAATGATGAATGAGTACAAGATTTGTCAGAAGTCCACAACAGATACGTCCATAGTTGTATCTGTCAGGTACACATCAAGAAAGATCGACATGATTTCCTCTTTGTGTGAAAATCGATCCAAATGCATAGTTGAGCCCATTGCCCCGACTTGTGCAGAAGATCATAGATTGTTTGTGTATGTATTGGTAACGAATGCGTGAATATGATAGATGAAGTGCTGCCGAGAACCGTTTTCTATTTTTTGATTAGAAAAACAATTTAACGAAGACGACGAGCTTCACGTTCGGATTCGAGCAAGGCCAAGATGTCATCAACCTTGCATGGTCCCTTAACGTTACGGATGATTTGACGGGTTGGGTCATCCATCATTTCGACGCGAACTTGGATAACACCACCACGGGATCCAGTACGGCCAAGGACTTTAACGACCTGTGAAATACAAATTGAGGATAGAGTAGTCAGCATACATTGCACCGAAGAAACAGATGCGGGTGATTCGATCGAGGAAGAGAGATGTAGAGCGATGAAAGGTATCGTTACCATTCGAGTATGGGTAAGGTCTATCCTTGTTCCTTTAGAATTTAGAAGTCGTTTCATCTGATGCAGCATTCCTTTACATCGCTTTTGTTGGTCGAAGTCATGTTCGCAATTCGAGTGTCGTCTCCGTATACCATGTGCGCAAGATTCACATCTGTACCACTAATCTGTCGATTTCTCTTTTTCATCTCCTCTTCCCTTTCCATACATCCTTCATCTCTACGTCTCGCATCTACCCTCAACCTGTCTGTCGATCTCCTTCAAATAATCTCCTGATTGATCTGATGCTTACCTTTGCGAGTTTGACGGGTGTCTTGCTGCTGGAAGTATCCATATTGGGCTAGACGTGATTAAATGATGGTGATGGATGAAAAGGATTGTCAATTTTTGGTAATTGTACTACACGCTCGCTCATTCAGTCAATGTTCGTTCAGTGCAGTGCAGCTAAACTTCTTGAACTATACAAGCAGCAGCGGGCATTCTACGCGCGCAAGGTTGTGTCAAAATTGTATGCATTATACCACTTTGTATTCAGTACTCAATTCACACCTTCAATACAGTTAGACGCGCTGCGGCTTCAATCTTCGATTGGTGACGCACTATAGCAGTGTTTTTGGTACTTTTTACACAACTTGCTCATTCAATACTGAGCGCAGCGCACAGCTGATTGCACGTGGTGCCTCTGAAAAACAAAGCAACACATTATATAATCGTGCCCAGCTTACCTTCCATGCTGCCTTCCCATTCATAATATTTGATGAAGACCATATAATTGCCCCTGTCTGTTGCGTTTAACGTTGTCATGGCCTTACTAGAACCCCTTACCTGACGAAATACACCACCGGACAAAGAGGAATGTAGAGAATTTTCAGGCAAAGAAGGTAACCTTCTACTTTTGATTGCTGGTGATAGACCCTTTAGAACACTAAATTTGTCTTGACTGTGCTTAAACCGTTCTTGCCTTAAAGATAGACGCTTTCTATCGATGGC
The DNA here is from genome assembly GCF_003144205.1 of Meira miltonrushii. Classification (NCBI taxonomy): domain Eukaryota; kingdom Fungi; phylum Basidiomycota; class Exobasidiomycetes; order Exobasidiales; family Brachybasidiaceae; genus Meira; species Meira miltonrushii. The sequence continues at coordinate 1,377,843 of NW_020289943.1, read as the reverse complement.
ACCGACGGTTATACCTGAAAGTCCCTTTGAAAACTTTGATGAACTGTCAATCTTGTAGCGTGCAAGAGAGAATGGACTTTCAGATGATCCTTCACGGCGAGCGTTGGGATTACATGGAAGTGTTGATAATGTCGAGCAGTCATCATTGCGATTGGTAGTTCCACTCTTGTATGTGCTATTCTTATGATCATTTCGCTTGATAAGCGTATGATTTAGAGTTTGACGGGCTTGCTGTTCTTTGAGCGGGAATATATGCTTTTCTTGTAAATGTTTTCTTAAATTGCAGAGTGCATCTTCACCTGTGAAGTTTGTAGAGCTTTCATAACATCCAAACATCTGTTTATTTTGACAGACTTGATAGAGTCGTTACTCATGTCAGCATTCTCTCTTTCCTATATGATAAAGAAATAGTCTATTTCTTATTTCTGTTTGTTTCCAGAGAAAGGATTCGTGAAGCCTTTCAATGTCCAAAAATAACTTAAGAACAGATTACAGACTTGACCGATGAGCGCTTTCAGTTTACAATATTATAAAAAGTAATTATTAATCATTTTATAGTATTCAGCTTGATGACTTATACAACTAAAAAAGCGTCTATCAAAATTGATATACGATAGCAAAAGAGTAGATTACAAGGAAATGATGACAATTCTATACAAATCAAACTGAACTTGAAATACTTCCAAAAGTTTATACACGCTTACAAACGATACCATCTTGTAAGACTTGCAATTGAGCGCCTAAGCACCATCCTAATTCGTTACCGGATAACTTCTTTGCGATCGTAACACTGCGTGAATCATCAAGTTCATATCCTAGCCTTAGCAGCGTTGTCAAGAAAGTTAAATCTAAGCAGGTTTCCGGTTTATCTTCCAACAACTCGAAAGCATTCTTTGCTGCTTCACTCTTGCTCTTGTCACCGAAATGCGTTGGCCATTCTTTTGGAGACGAACATGCTTTCTTTGTCAGTTCGACAAGATCTGTAATTTTGAAAGTACCATTCAATCCCAAAGGCGTGATCCGGTCATAGAAGTAAGATAGTGCAACGATGGGCGATTTTGCAAATGCAGTCATAAGACTAGGTTGATAAACACCTCCAAACGAGCATGGGGGCTTGGTGCAAACAGCGTCCTTGTCCATCATCACTTCAACCAATCTCTTGCAAGCTTCATAGCCTCCTGCTGTACCAAACATGGTAATCTTTTGTTCATTTTCTTGTCCTGGAACACGAATCTCAACTTCTTTATCCATTCCTTCAGCAAAGCAAGGGCTTGGAACTCGCGTGTCCTTCAAAGCATCCTCTTTTCCAATCGTCAGACCGCCTTTCGGTAGGGATCCCAATCTGACCATATTTGGGTGTGCAAGGCTGTAAGACAAATAGCTGAGACTATTGATGCTCTTTCGTGCTTCCATGAGACCATAACCGAGGTAGCTATTCTGGTAAAGAGTATACTTCTTGCCGCCAAAGTTGCTTAGCTCGTACACATGTTCTCCAGGGTGCATGCCTTGGGTGTCGCTAGGATAAATGGGTTCAAAGACGATTTGTGTTGAAGCACCACCAAGATCCATCACAGCCGCTGTCTTGACATCCTTTGAAGATGCAGGATCATCCGAACCAATTCTGTTCAACAAATAATTAACAGTAATCCATGCAAATACACCTTCATCCCTTCCTTCCATGATCTCGACTCCATTTCTGCCTGGTCCATCAGCAATTGGGAATGGATACTCATTTTCCAACATGCTTCTCACCGAGTCCAAGATATTTCTACTCATATCCGCACCTAGTAAACGTAAGCCAGCAGTTGCTTTCACAGAGATCGGTGTACAAGATCTCAAGCTTTCCGGAACCGTCTCCATTGCCGTTTGCAGTAGCGGTTTGAGGGAGTGAGCAGCTCCATTTGCGTCTGCTTTGAATGAGGACAGGCCGCCTTGAATCATTTTGAATGTTTCATCTTCCAATTCTGGAGAATCTTTGCAAAAGTTGAATCGGTATACATGTACACGACTACCAGTACTACCTGCATCAATCATGATTGCATATTGAATCAAAGGTCTGTGAACGTTGTTGACGTCAAATACACCATGCTTGTTGGTCTCACAGCGAGTGGTTTTCAGCTTGTCGGGATGCAATTGAGGCATTGTACGAACAGCATCCAGGATATTTGCTTCAGGTTCAGTGTTTGTGGCTTCCATAGGTGGTATTTGGATCTTGTGTGGCTCTGAGTCGGGTTTGGGGATAACGGCATCGGCCAACTTTGCATCGCTTCCGTGCCAACCGCTCTGATCTTTGGCAGGTGTATTTGGGGTTGGAGCAGGCTTGCCTTTTCTCATATCATTGATCTTATCGATGTATTCGTCGGCAAATTGCCAGCCCTTATTTAACTCAGTTTTAGACTTTTGCACCACTTGTTCTCGTCTATCCTGTGGGCCCAAGACCACCAAAGCAAGAACAACGAGAGCGATTAAACCCAAGAAAAGTCTACGACCTTTGAATGCTCTTACGAAAACGGCCATAATGGTAGGAGAAGCCATCTTCTTTGAAGAACCAAGATGTCCACTTCCAGGTTCTCCGTCAATGTTTGCCAAAAATGCACCACCTTCTGCTTGTGAAAGATCGACACTATCCGATCGTTTTCCGTTGATCGCCTTGCCTCCACTGCCAATCGGTTTTAGGCCGAAGCCTTCTGAGAATCGCGACAGTTTGGCTGGATATCTGTTTGGTAGATTGCTTGGGCTGTACTGAGCACCTTGACCTGATAAGGCAGATCTCTCAGTTGTTATATTTGAGTCTATTGACGCTGGGTTTGGAATATCGATGGCAGTTGTTGAACTGCGTACGTTGTGACCCGAAGGACGTGGTTGAGAGAGGTGGGGTGATTGATCAATTTGATCTGGACTTTGCTTTAGCGTTAATTGTTCAAAACCTTCCCCTTGTTGATCTCTATATCCGTTATTGTGCCCTTTATTGTATTCGTCGTCGTCGTTGTGGTCAAGAGGAACGTCTTTGCGTTTTGTTGTTGATTGTCTTCGACGAACCATGCGTGGCCTTTTTTCTTTTAGGACCAAGAAGAGGCTATATGCATTCCATTTGCATTCAACACGGGATGTGTATGTAGATGTGAGACTGACTGAATTGTTTTGATGTCAGCACTTGACCGATGAAGAGGTGAAAGGAAGATAAGGCAAGAGTTAATGTTTCAAGATTAAATTGGGTGTTTGTGCATTCTTATGTTTTACTCATACGGGGCACTTTAGCAGTGTATTTAAACCCTGCGTTTGTATAAATTCCAAGGCCCACGTTGAGGGAATTTTTATTCAAGGCAAAAACCTAAGCCAAGCACAATAAAACGCCAAAACCCAGACAAGAAGAAAGACATCCACCCGTTTAAAGAAAAAGTTTACAAAAAAATATGAATTATAAAGATGCCATGATAATATACAAAAAGCCACTCGACTTGTGATGATGATGTAAACCCCGAACAATTGCTAATCATTCATTGATGATCAATTCTGACACTTTCCATAGCTCGTAAGATCCATCAGGCAGAGTTCTACGAACGATTAATGGAATCTTTTTTGCTGCTAATTCCTTCATTGCAATTTGTAGAGGATCAGTCTCTCCTTCGATAGGAACAAGTGGTGGTGCATTCATACTGATCTGTAACGCTCTTGTTCCAAGAATCCTTGCACGTTCATATTTGGTCATATAAGGTGTCGTCATTCGTTCGGCGTTGGGTACCTCTCCTGTTCTGTGGCTTCCATCATTTCCATCTACAATCACTTCTTCTTCGCCTGCCAATAGCTCTGCTTCTGCATCATAGGTATCTTCTTGATCGAGTGCGTCATCGTAAAAGCTGAGACAATGGGGAAAGCAATCAGTATTTGTTTTGCCCTTTCTGCAGCAAAATGTAGGCAAACTTACTCTTGAGCACCACCTCCTTCACCTGCATCTTCGTGATCGGACATGATAACTTAAGTTGTGACACCAGGCAATTTTTTGAGGGTGACAAGCAATGCAAATCGAATGCGACTATGATTGCCCAGCTTTTGTTGCCGTCCTACTGAAGACCGAATAACTTCGATGGTGGTGAGCGTTAAAAGTGCCGAAAAGATGAGATGATGCGATTGTATATTTTTTAGCTCTACAATTCCAAGTAATTTTGTATTGAAATTCTCCGCGTATGCATACAAATTCGCTTACTGATTGTATTCACACAAATTGCCCCTGTACATAAGCTGTGCGTGCGTGCGTCTGTGCATGTATTCTATATTAGACGGCAGGGAGGACTTGCACGGCCACTACCCTACTTGATCACCACCATCCCCTTACAAGAACACAAGCTCAAAATGTCTGGCTGGACGACCATCGTGGTGCTATTAGCCACTGTGGCTACCGGATCGGGAGCATGGGTTATTACACCTAAAGGGCCAAATCAAGTGTGAGTATTATGCAATGTGAAACGTAACAAAATCGCAAGTCTGGCTTTAGGATATCGTCTACGATGTTATGCTAACGATTTCCCAATTACCACCTTTCACTTCCAACCTTAGCCTGGTAAGATCGACGGTCTCTTTAACATTGGCTTGTTGTTATACAATGTGGGCAGTCGTCTATCTAGCGCAACTACATCCCCTAATTCGTGAGTATCGATACGGCTTAATCAGCCCGTCACTGTCCGATATCAGTAGCACTTCAACGTAACGAGCCCAATGATGGAGATGGAGATGCAAGAAGTGCAAAGGGAAAGATCGATCTGAGAAAGTGCAGAGGCACATACCAGAATCGGCAGCTTTCTCCACACACATGGAAAATAGCCAGCTCATGATTGACTAAACTTTTCTTCTCTTCCTTCTCACACAGAACCGGAACGATCGGATGTGCGATTTTTAGACTGAGAGAAGCGATACACAAGCAAGTATGCCTCACATCTTCCACTCAATTTCTCGCTGTTCTTTCACACAATCATTCTTTTCACGACATAATTACATGTATTATTTATACTCAAATTGACAACTACGGTGGCCTACCGCAATATTACTCATTCTTGACCGGAAGATCACCATGAATTTTACGGTGACGGGTGACTTGATCCGGTCTGCTAAATGATTTGTCGCAACCAGGGAAAGGGCAAACGAATGGTCTTTCGCCAGTATGAATTCTTTGATGTTTTGTCAAATTTGAGCTCTCAGAAAATGCTTTATTGCAATCTGGCCAAGGGCATTTAAAAGGTTTTTCACCGGTATGTGTTCTTTTGTGAATCGTTAGACTGCCCGCCACTGCAAAAGCCTTTCCGCATCCCGGATGATCGCATACGTACGGCTTTTCGTTCGTATGCGTTCGTTTATGTTGAGCGAGAGTATTCTTTTCCGAAAAACGTTTATGACAAATTGTACATTCGAACGGACGATCTCCTGTATGTGTTTGCAAATGTCTTAAAACTTTTTGTTTTTGTCCAAACACTTTGTCGGCTCGTTTGCAACCTTTCCATTTGCATGTATAACTCGCCTTTCCACTGCCAACATGAACTGTTACAATGTGATCCGTAAGTTCAGAATGATTTGCGAAACTTTCTTCACAATCTTCCCATTTGCACGGATGAACGCTCGCTTCGGGCGGACAACCACATCCCGCATGATCCAAAGAATTTTCTTCATTCTCCAATCGAGTCTTTTTGTGTAATATCTTTTCTGAGGCAGTTTCCAGTCCAATCCCTCGTTTCTTCTGCGTTTGATTTTGACCAAAAGGCGTACCAATATTCTGATCTGAATCAAGTGGAACAGGAGTATTTGTCGGTGGTACATGTGCGCTGAGGATGTGGCGCAAGATGGCATCTGTATCGTCAATGAACGAACAGGAGTCCCACAAACACTGTGGCATCTCGGGTTGTCGTTGCAAATGAACCGTATTGACATGATTGGTTAATTCTTCGATAGTTGCGCATTGAGTTCCGCAACCAAGCCAATGACATGTATGGGGTAAATACCATTGTGATTGATCTGGAATTGATTGGGGATGTGGGTGGCTGTGGTTTGAATGAGAATGTGGCTGGACTTGGATAGATTGAGGATGAGTCTGATTTGGATCACCGAAAAGTCCTGGCAAATTCCATTGTTCCAAAAATCCATTTTGAACAAAGTCCCCACAAACATTATTACAAGCATGACTATTGTCTTGATGCGTCATCGTCATAGGTCCCGTTGCGCAATGATCTTCTTTGCATACATCTTTGGAGTCGCAACAAACGTCATCTGCGCATAGCACCACACCTGAAGGCGAAACTGCTGAAGAAGTACAGCAAATCGTATTGATATCATGGATATCAGCACATTCAGCAAAATGACACAGCTCTGCTACATCGCAAGCAGCAGTAGCAGGTGCATCACATTGTTCCGTTGGCCAACAAGGTTGACAATCTGTAATTTGACAATCATTATGTGTTTCGTTGCAAATCGTCGTTTTAGCCGTACTTGAAGGTCCTGCAACCGGACAAGGAACTACACAACATTGATCGTATGCTGAATGATTACCCGAACATGGATGACAATCTTGACAAACGTTTGTAGAAAGATCAGGACTGATTGGCGTAGAGGCTTCTGTTGTATAACGGGTTGTCGAACTTGGCGTTGATGCCTCGTAATTGGGTAGAAGTGAATACCAATCTGACATGCTGTTCACTTTTTTGCTTTCTTTTGATCCCCAAGCTGCTGTCCAAGCTGGATTGGATTGAGTTGTTTGGTATACGATAGGATGTTGCTGTTGCTTCATGATGAGAAGAAGTTTTATTTGAGTACACAGTATGAAATCAAAAGTTGCATCGGCCGAGTAAGCTTTGAAATGTTTCTTGTTCCAGAAGATTGCAATAGACACTCTACGCAGGCACAGAGAAAAGATTCTCTCAGTGGGGTCTAAAGAAAGGAGTGCCGATTTGATCCCAGCTCAACAGCAATACACTCCGAGCTCGGCAATCTTGATGTTATGTGCTTCTTCAAGGATCTCAATCCGTCTCTTTCATTCAATGTTTGCGCGCAAATGTAAAAGACAGTCAGTGAGAAGGAACATGCATGCATCGATAGCGATTTACATTGGAAACTATTCGCAAGTGCATCAGGGCAGTGAATGGCGTTTGAGTACCTTTCCGGTTACGCTTAAATTTTTATCTATGCGTTCCTATCGGCTAGTAGCAGCATGCTTTTGGGCCAACGGTTTATTGTGAACGTGGGGCGTGGGTTGAATTACAAAGATACTTACACACACAAAGGACATCTTTATCACAAATAGTAAAATTAAAGCATAGTAGTGGTATAATTACGAATAGAAACGTGGAACAAAAGTACAAATGAAGAATAAACTTCAGCAACAAGATCAAGCATCTCTTAAGAGTTCATCAAAATATGGACCATTTCTTACTGGTGGAATCCCGCCTAGGAGCTTGTTTTTCTTGATAAATTTTGACCAAAGAATCAAGTTTATCCATCACCAATTCCAACTTTTCCTTTTTGTCTTGTAACTCTAGGTGTGCTCGAATGGTTGGATTCTCCCGTGCAAACCTCGTAAGTTCTTGTTTGTCCATATCATACACCAAATGACTATCAATCTCACGTGGGAATTGATAAAAGAATTCAGCAAGAAGTTCGATATTGATAAACATCACTGCTGTATAAGTCAGCTTATCGGCAACAACGTTCAAGAAAGCTTCAGGACAGAATGCTCGATTGTCCGGACCACCTTTGCATCTCTTCGACTTCAAAGCATTCATTCGAAGTTTGAGAATGTTCGATCGATGATTCAAAAACATCGCTTCACGAGCTTTTCCTAGGAGTGCGTTGGAATATTCAGGGGCCAATAATTGTTGTTGTTCATCAATAGCGGTGTTGGTCGCTTCACCTTCAACCTCCTGTATCTTAGACAGGGCAATCTTTCGCTTTCGTTCCTCTAATTGTTGTACATAATCAATCGCTTTTTTTAATCGCCTCTTGCCGATCGCTTTACGGATTTTTTCTTCAGCGTCTTGACACATCTTCAACTCTCTTTCCAGGAGAGACACGCTTCTAGTCCTTCCTTCTTCCCATTCACTTTTATCCATTTCAACTTCATATTTGAACGGTTTGATGCAATTTTCCACTTGATCACTCGTCAAGCTGAATCGTTCACGCAAAATATCGGTGCAAAAGTTCAAGATTCGTTCTTTCGCTTCAGGGTGATGATTGAATGGTTCACTTTCTGCAAGTTGCTCTACTTGATGTCTTAATGCATCTACCACAATCTGAGTACTCGTTCTACCAATTCCACTCTTTGTCAAAGCTGAACTGCTTGCGTCAATCTTGTATTGCCAGTAACGATCCAAATCTGCTGCTTCTAATTTGCGGTCCTCTGCCAACTTGAATAATTCTTCTGCACGTGGATCTTCCCAGTACATTTGTGCCAAGATGTCCATCACTTTCTCATCCAAGTTCCATTTCAGCAAATGCCTCACTTCTGGCTTTCCAAAACGTTCGGTAAATTCTTTAAACTTAAGCTTGAGAGCATCCATCGTTTCTGCAACGTAACTTTCTGCAGTAATGCTTCGGTCGTTGTATTGAACCTTGAATTGATAACAGACTTCTTCGCATTCTCTTTGAACAGCATTGGCGATTCCGTGAAGTGATGAACCCATACTTTCTTCCAATACACTCATCAATCTTCTCTGTAAAGTGGAAGTACCGACCATTGGCTCAACACCCTTATTACGACCTCGTGCAGGAGGAGCAAAGTGCTCCTTGTTTCTTGCAAAGTACTCTTCCTCCTCCTTGAACGTACGAGCCGTAAGGGCACCATTACCAGAGATGGCATCATGACCAGAAGCATTTTGGAAGACGCCCAACTTATTCTTGCAAATCACACCAATGTATCCTAGTGCGAGTGGGTATTTATTGTTGTTCAAGATTCCTGCACCTGCTGCTGGTTCCACAAGATCCATCTTTGTAATCACACCGATCGTCCGCAAACCAAGAGGATCAACTTTTCGGGATGCACGTAAAGCGGGAGAGTTTGCTAGATCCACATCAGCAGCGCAAACTGCCAAGATGATGTTAGGCTCAGCAATGTATTTGTCACACAAATTTGAGATCTTTTCACGTAATTGTTCGGGTTGATCCATCGATGACAACTGCACATATCCTGGCAAGTCGATCAGCGTCAAATCTGGAACGTGTGGACTGTAAATACGAAGTTCGATAGGCGTGTCTGAGACGCACTCTTCAGCGGTGACAGCCATGTTTTGGTCAAATAGCATCTTTTGCACCTGTTTGAAGTCTGTGACTTTGCCCATTCCAGTACCAGGGAATTCGGCATACTCCACTGGCCCACTGCTACGGCCTGCATTGGATGGTGATGTATGGATCAGAGTCAATTCGATCGGCCGGCGCGTAACCATATTGTTGCCCTTCGGTAAGAATTCATGACCGACAATTGCTTCTAGTACACTACTCTTTCCGCTACTTTGACTACCGATGACCACAATGCTTGGCAAAGTCAATGCATCAGTCTCGTGATCGACAGTTTTGAGGATGTTACGAATCTCGATAAGCTTGCGTGTGAGTAACATCAATTCCTCTGTGGCTGTCTTTGGAGACGGTAAGCCCTCTTGTAAGTCAGCCTTTGCCTCATCAGATGAGAGAACTGCAGCACTCAGAGCAGCTGCCGGACCAGCACCACTACTTCCACCTCCGCTACTACCACTAGCACCTTCGCTTCCACCTTCTGTTCCTTTCTGTCCTTTCCCATTGCCTTCGAATGATTTGAAGAGATTACGTAGGAAGTCAGGTGCCTCTACCGAGTTTAGATGCTCTTGTACTTTTTGCCAACGTACTTGAGCATCGTTCATAGCCTCGCCCGTGGCACCTGATAGAGTTCCAAACATATCAGAAGCTCTATCTGCTGCGTCGGATAAAAGTCCGCCCATCTTTCCACGAAAGTCGTCCAATCTCCAACTAGCATAAGCAGCAGCGCCGCCACCAGTCAACATTGCATATCCTGGCACGCGGAAGGCCCGCAACATGGCTCTAGGAACTGAGCTGAAGCTCAATGCTCGTACATGCATGGTTCTGTATTGATTGTGGAAAGGGTGAAGTAATTGTGGTCTTTGTGCAGTGCGACTGATGATGCGGGTTGAAAATGATCTTCGTGTTGGTCGAGTATTGGAAAGCTGGGCAACATTTCGAGACAGTGCTCGATGTCTGCCCAGCATATTTGCTGTATGACCTAATGCCGACATGGCACGAGGATGATGTTGTGTTGTATATGTTGTCAACCACTTAGGCAATGATGGAGGTTAATGTTATGATGTTGTTTCTTTTGAAAACCCTTCACGCTAAATACATAAAATCAACACGCAGATCGTAAGCATACAAAAAAGTGAACAGGCCCAGTGCACAAACCTGCAATGCAAATAAGCAATCCCGCCTCAAAAGAAACGCTCAAGCCACCTACAGCGATTAACTCTCTCATTGGAAGGGGATATTGAATGTCATTAGATTCATACTCTCACCTTCAGTAGGCTTCTTATGGCAACAATGTCATATCGGCAAGCGACCCATGCAGGATCTTGGTACGAAGATGACGAGGAAACATTGAATCAGCAACTCACAAATTGGCTATCAATAGCAAAGCCTGAACAATTACCAAAACCTCCTCATAGTGTGATTGAGGTAGATGTGGCTGGAATAAGCTCAAAATTGCAATATGAGAACAACATCCCAATACCAGTTCCAGGATTAAAAGCCGTCATTGCTCCACATGCAGGTTATTCTTACTCTGGCAAAGCAGCAGCATGGGCGTACAAGTGTATCGATCCAACAGCATACGACACAGTTTTCATTTTAGGACCCTCTCATCATCATTACGTTGATGGTTGTATGTTGACAAAATGCAAATTGTACGGTACACCAATAGGCGATCTTCCAGTCGATCAAACGATCACCAAAGAATTATACGAAACAGGCAAATTTGATGGATACATGACAAAACAAATAGATGAAGAAGAACATTCGATCGAAATGCATCTGCCCTACATACGAAAGGTATTTGAGAATCAAGACATCAAAGTGGTGCCTATTCTGGTCGGATCAACTTCTGATTCGAAAGAAAATTCGTTTGGTAAACTCTTGGCACCTTATGTTAAAAGAAGGAAAACGCTGTTTGTCGTTAGCTCAGACTTTTGTCATTGGGGTAGTAGATTCCGTTATACGCATTATCAACCAAGCTTAGAGGAGGATATCCAACATTTAAAGGCATCAAATCCAGTCAGTCCAAATAGTCCGCCTATTCATGCTTCTATCAGGGCTTTAGACGGACAGGCAATACAGGAATTAACATATCCCACTTCCTTGCCTACCCCTGATGCCCGTGATTTCACGGATGTGCCAGATTCAAGCTTGCCGAATTCAACAGACGACTCAGAGACACGAACAGCAGAAGAAGCTCAGAAAGATTTTGCAAGGTATTTGAAATCGACAAATAATACAATTTGTGGTAGACATCCTATAGGAGTATTGATGGGAGCATTAGCACAATTAGAAAGAGAAGGACAACAATCTCAACTTCGTTTTACACGTTATGAACAAAGCAGTAAATGCACTACTTATCGTGATAGTTCTGTTTCTTATGCATCAGCATTTGTTCGTTTTGAATCGTAATTCATTGCATCTCAGCATTCACGTCATTTTTTTCCGTCATTCTCATCTTTCAATGTACATATATTATCAACATAAACCCTTTCCCTACAAATACATACAATTACAAGAATTGTTCCCTCTTACGAAGTTGGAGCGCTAATATGAATGCCAGGGATTTTGGATCCTGCACGAATCTCTATTGGATCTTGCAAAGCTGCCAATTGTGCATGATTGCTAATCACATCACCCGAACTACGACGATGTGCAGAATGTGATGCTTTCGGTGGACTTGATTCGGGTGATAAATTTCGACCGAATCGAGGTTCTTCGTCATACTGTAATTTCCTCCTACGCAAATCACCCGCATGTTCTTGTGCATCTCCAGCCGTGGATTCAGCGCCGCCATTCAATCGGTCCAACAATTCAAAACTTGACCTTGGCGTTGAATTCTTGCTCAAGCGATTGGGAGGAGTACCTTTTGGTGTTCTACGAATATTTGGTGACATGCCTCTTCTCGCTTCCTTTTCATCTTCCAAATCAGCTTTCATAATCAGCGGTCGTACCACTCGTTTCCAATTTCCACTCCAATTCCGTGTCTTTGTAAGATCATAATACTCTTCTCCTTCTCCATAATTCTCTCCGTTCCCATTTGACCCCGGGGGCAGATCCATGATTGATTGCATAGGACTTTGTAAGAGCGTAAAGAACGGCAAAGGTGAAGAAGGATGAACAGGGTTTTCGTTCATCGGTGGTGGAGAAGAAGATCGAGGAGCATCTACTCCGAATCCAATCACAGGCGAAGAGGATGAAGAAATCGGAGGTGATCTTGGGATATCTTCTGGGAATAAGCTAATCATCGGTTGCGTACGATGAGCAAGCCAATTCGGGTCGGGGTGTTGTGCTAGCAGAGATTCCAATTGCGCTGCCAATTCTTTGTCACTATAGAATACTAGTCCATTGTTCCCCTGTTGTACAAGTTCGTTCACACATGGGAATCCAAGCGTGCAAACCGTCAAGCCACAACCAAGCATATCTACCACCTTCATCGGCAAATCCATTCCCGAAGATGAGGAATGCAGAGATACTCCAATATCTGCCGATCCCAAAAGGGTCGGATAGTCTTCCACTTGAAGCCATGCAGTGCGTATACGCACATACTGCCATTCTTCTTCCCTTTCCAATCGTTCAATCTCGCGTACGTATTGATCACGCAATTCACCCTTCCCTGTTACGATCAAGAGCATTTTTGGAAGTCTGGTAGCTTTCGGTAGATTGTCTACCGAAAGTGACGCTCTGCGATTTTTGTCTCTTTTCGATTCGATATTTCCTCCTGACCAACCCATAGCCAATCCATGACTGTCCAGCATAGGTGATTCAAGCAAAGTAGGCGAATCGCGATAGTGCTTGCGACCGCCTGATTCTCGATTGAGTAATCGTGCTCGCTTCTCATACAACGATGCAGCTCTTAGCAGCATTCCGAAATCTTCATCCTCTGTCCAGCTCGTACTGCTAACCACCAATGCTGGTCTATCATCTCGCCATTCAGCATAGCTATTATCTCCCCTGGTGAAAGGTGACTCGTTCAATTTTGAATCGTTATTTGTGCTTTGCTGTCGAAACCAATCAGACTTGATTGGCGGAGATATTGTGGGTATCAAGCGAGAGAAAAGGTTGTGAGATTCAAACACAGTTGCACGTCTGTAATGCGAAGGAGGCCTGTCGTACAAAACGCTGATCGGTCCTTTGACTTTCCAGGATTCTTGAAGATGTTTTCGTAATGCCTTTGTGACGCACAAGTGAGCAAATGCTCTCCTGCCACACCATTTCTCCAAAGTACAATACGTACGTACGATCAAACTTGTTGGTGCAAATTTCAATGCCAATATAGAGTATCCAAGGTTGTGCCAATCGATAATCAATCGACTTCCGAGTAACATTCCGACCAAACGAACGATAAATAGCGAAGGCAAAGCTGGCGGTGTTTGAACGATGATTAGCTCTGGTGGTGGTCTAACTTGTGTTGCCAAGATCCAAAACAGACCAAAACTTTGTCCAAGCACCTTTAGGGGAGCAGTGAGCAAAGCAAAAGCACCACCTCTTTTCGGAAGTATATTGATGAGCTTTGCAAAAGGTTGAAAGACATAATGAAGTTTAACCGAAGATCTTCTTAGCGGAGGCGGTGGTGGTGTTCCTTTGTATCCCACCATCGCAACTCGCCAACCATCTTCTGCTAAACTTTGTGCATGAAAGCACATCCTTGGACTTCTTCCAATATCCCCTAGTACAACAACGGCTGCCGAACGACCTAAAGAAGCTTTACTGGTAGTTGAAGGAGATCGAGAGATTGTGATCCAAAAGAATAGGAACAGTAAAGCTACAAACGTTGCCAAAATTACAATGCCTGCCACTATACCTGCAACGAAAATAGGTCTATGCAGATAAGTGGAAGGCGAAGACCAATTGATGGGTAACGACATCTTTCTTGCTAACTAGCTGCCGCAGCTAGGTCTTCGCAAGATATTGTGGCCGAGACTACCAATGGATGTTGATGATCAGTAGATGTGATTTTTGTTGTTGATTGTCAATCTAAACATCACTCGATATTCATCTGAGATGCATGTAAGGGGGATCGAACACAGTTGCATTCACCCTATGCAGGAAGATTGACCAGTCGTCCCGTTTCTTAAGACACACGCTAAAAATTAAAGGTTCACTGCATAACGCGGCTGGAAATAGAAACCTCCCCGCACTTCCTTCTCTCTCTTTGGGAACATTGACTTGCACAAATATGAATTTTAGCAGTCTATATAGAAAGTGAAATGATCTTTAACGAATGACAAAGTTATGGAAAGGAAAGACAGTACGAATACTTGTACACAAGGTGATGACTAAGCATGCTCAGTAGTATTTTTTTGGACGATTTGCACCAATTGCAAGATCTATGCTGATCCTGTACGGCCGTACGTTCTACGGTATGTTCCGTCAACCTTTTCGAGATAGTATGAACCGTCGAACAAATCGGACAATTGACCTTTTGGTTCATAATTGACGGCATTATGGGTATTTTCTCTTGTTTTGAGACATTCGACGTATGTTTGACAAGGCACAACGCTACGGGCTGCCAAGCGTTCCTTCAATTTGAGTTGCTTGGCCATATTGGAAACATCTCCACGAACACGAGCGCTAAAGATCGAAGCAGCACTACCACTACCGAAAGAGTAGAACAAAAGACGTTTTCCTTGTAATTCTTCTGAAGAAACATTGGACAATAAAGATGCCAAACCACCATAAAGGGAAGCAGTGTACATGTTACCCACATTGCGAACGACTTCCATTGTAGGCTCCAATTTGGTTTGCATGGCTGATTTAGCAAATCCTGCGAATGCTTTTTCGATTTCTTTGTTGTAGATTGTGTCTACACGTTCCAATTTGGTCCATTCTTGTGGAATGTCCTTGTATTGTTCGGCTTGTGGGTTGGACAAGAAGTCGTTGTAGAAAAATCTTCCGAAACCTTTTTGGACCAATTTGGAGTAAGGGCTGTGTAACATGGTGTAGTCGTAGTCGTTCATTGTAACCTTTGACAATGCATCTCCGTTAACGTGAGCGGCAGCATCTCCTTTTGAGGCAAACTTGGAACTCTTTCTGCGATAGGCATCGTAGCAGTTGTCCAAAGAGCCCAAATAGGTGATCAATGTACGTGGACCATCGACTGTGGGGTATTCAGAAGACAAGTCGGGCTTGTAGAAGTCCCATTCGTTGGCCATGTAGGTTCCGTGGACAGGCTCAAAGGCGATTGGAGCATCAGGACCGATGAGCAATGCGATTGCACCGGCACCACCGACAGGTCTTGCTGGTCCAGCAGCGTAAATGGCAATGTCACAGGCAACAACGATTGCATCACGACCATCCCAAGAGGATGATTCGATCCAGTTGACAGCGTTGAAAAGGGCAGCCGTTCCACCATAACATGCGTTCTTGTTGTCCAGACCTTCGATATCGGTGTTGCCAGATTTGGCAAACAAGTCCATCAAGACAGATTTGACGGATTTTGACTTATCGATGATAGTTTCTGTACCGACTTCCAAGCGACCGATGCTCTTAAGGTCAACTTGGTATTTTTCCAACAAACCCGAAACGACAGTCAAAGCGAAAGAGTTTACATCTTCACGATCATCAGTGCATGCCATTGATTTTTGACCGAAACCGATTGTATATTTTCCTTTTGCTGCACCATCGAAATCTTCCAAATCATCTTGAGAGATGCATCTTTTTGGGAAATAGATTTCGATTCCCTTGATTCCTACGTTTTGTGGACGAGACATGATTAGTAGGTAATTGTGTGTGGTTGAAAGAAAGTTATTCACAGGAAGGACAAATGTTGACTGATTAATGGAAACCTTTTTGTAAGAATTATCCGATTCTTCTAATGCACAAAAGAGAAAAAACCTTTGACCCGCTTTGGGCTAGAGAAGTTTGTTTGTGTACTGTTTATGTGCCTGCTTTTTAAAATCCCAACCAATTTAAACAATGAACAGCTAGTATACTGATCTTGTGCATTCAATTCATTATCGCCTGTTTAATCTCTGACTTTGAGATTTTACGCTAACAAAAAACAGCGCATGCCCACAGCCTTTGATGTTCGCGACAGCGGATCAGCCGAGTAAAAGCAAGCAAGCAAGACGTTGTACACATGATAATCAATGACAACCACAAAGCCATCAAAAGTTAAAATACATGATCTACTATGTCTTCTTTGGTAACTGAACCCCTTTCCAACCAGATAAAGCGGACCAGGCCTTGCTGTCCTGAAAAACGATGATGTATTAGGGAACAGAACGCTTTTACAATCACTTTTTGCTGTTGTGCATTACTCACTGCTGTCACCATGTTGATACAGAAGGCGAGAACCATAATTGCAACGGTAAATCGGAAAGCGGTCATATTGAATGATTGAGCTTATTTGAACGAGAGCTTTTATTGCCTAAGCTTGGAGTTGAATATATTGGCTGTAATGAAAGTGACCGGCACTTGAATGAATAAGAATGGACCTATGGAGTTGGAGAGTACATTGGAGAGAAACAAAGATGGACCCTTATAAATAAGATCACAATAATTTTGCTCCAAGGAATTTATCATTAGCCAACGATTTTTATTCTTGCCAAATTTCGGCTGATAAACGCCAGTAAGGACTTCGACTTTCGCCTGAAATGACGCCGAAGAAGGTCGTCCATGAATATACGACTCACTTGGGTCAAAGTGGAAGAGATTTAAATGTAGGCACAAGTATATGCTTGGGATACAGGGCAAAGAGGTAGTACACTTGGCGAGTCAACTTGACCGATCATAGTGGACGCCATCATGCTGTGCTTCGTGAGAGGCAGGCGTTTGGCGATGATACTCACTCCTGCATTATTGTCCCCTTGCACGCTCTTATTGACTCAAAGGTGTCATCCAAAGATGTCAGAACTCTTATCGTGAGACAAAACAAACAAGTGCTCGCCTTGAAGTTCAACCGTTTGAGCAGCAAAATAGCATTAATGGAAAAAAGGTAACCTGCTTGAATACAATACACGAAGAAGAGAGAAAAGAAAAGTGTTGGAAAGTCGTTATCCTAGTAAAGAGCAAAATAGACTTGATGTTGAGCGAGTTATCGATACTGCAAAGCCGCTCAGGTCGCGAAAGAATAATCGGATTAAGCGGATCGAAGTCTGGAGCCTGAATGCCGATCACTTCCACCACGAGTTCGATGCAGGCTTTGGTTGTTCGAACTTATCGATTCCTGATGGTAGTGGTGCAGTCGATGTTGGGTTACTTCGGATAAAGTACTTTGATGCATGTGCAGCAGCAACCGTTGAATCAAAGATGAATTCTCCCACGCCTAGGTATTTCTCTGCTACACTCCTACTTGTTGGATCTGGAAATCTCTCGGTATCGATTCTGTCGAGTGAATGCGATAAGATCATGCTTTATTAGTAAACCAACCAATGAACACTAATTCAAATATACTCACGTTAACCCGGCTGATCTTTTGACGCCTGCCAATAGTGCAGATAGTACGACTGCATCTACGCCATAATGTACGATCCTTCCAAGCATGATGATGTGTGTATTGAGAGATGTATACTTTTCAGACCGGTTGTGTGATTGTTGCCAATGAAGTGATGATGATGATGGCTGACCAAGATACAATGTTAATCTGTTTCCCCCAGAACGGTAGCGCGCTTTGAATAATAAAACAGGAGTGTGGCCGTGTGTATGCGGAGCGAGATTGTGTGTGTGTGTGTGCAAGTGTTGCTTTGCAGGTGTTGTTCTGTTAATCACGCGCTTGGGCCATTGTAGAGCACATCCTCATTCTAATCCACCAACACGATTTATTTATTGAATGTCCTCATCTCCTCACAAGAAGGAGGATAAAGATCAACAGCAAGGCAACAGTTCAAATCACAATGCATTGTCTCAGGTAGCATCAGCCGCACTTCTTCTGGATCGTTTGAATACCTCATCGAGCGTGGAGAGAAGAGCAATCTTGGACGAATTGCGTGATCATTTATCAGAAGATGTCAAGTATGGGCGAACAGCTTCTTTGTTGGCTGCCCTAAGTCATACTTTTGGAGACGTTCAAAGAGTCGCTTTAGGTATCTCAACGCAGGCTGAAGAAACAGACTTACTTCCGAAGCAAGAAATACTCAATGCCATCCTTGGAATATTGAGAAGAGTCGCACGAAACAGTACAGGGCCATCTTCAGTTTCCGCAGCTCGTACGTGTGCATCAGCATTTCAAGCTTTGAGTTACATATTCAAAGGAAACGCATTCGCTTCACTTTCATCTCTGGACATACAGTATGTGGTCAGCGTATCTACGAGGTGCTTGCGATGGGGCATCAATGAAGCTTTAGAGGCACAACCTCGAACCAACACTGCACGAAGGGTAGGTCCAGGAAATGCTCTCGCCTTCTCAGGTCAGCGTCTTGGCGGTGATAAGGCGCAAGGATCATCTGTAACATACAATCGCAAGTCTGCCTTTTCGTCTATGGGCAATGTACCGTCTGGGCCAGTTTTGCGCAAACAGACATCATCTTCCAGTCTAGGCAGCGTGACACAGAGTATAGCAAGTGCAGGATGGGAAAGTGAATCTGCCGCATCAGCTTCAGAGCGAGAGAATGATGCAGATGAAGAGGATGACAGGAAGCGCCTGGGATCGGCTTGTCGGGCGGTTAGAACTCGTATTATTGCATTCTTGGAAGCCTTGAATGCGACAAATGCAAAAAGTCTGTTGTTGCATTGGCCTCAACTACTCTGCGAGAGTGGAAGCGAACATGCATGCTTGCTGGACATTGCAGAAATCGATGCGATCGTTTCAAATAGGGTGCATGCATGTCACACCATCGAAGCTTACATACTTGCAGGGAAGAACTTGGGCTTCTTCAATGGTGCAGAGGAGAGGGCAGGATTGAGTGCGTTTACTTCCTTGTCCAGCCGTATTGCTTCTACTATCGTACAGATACGACATCGATTGATTGGGATACTGCAGTCGAATTGCACAACCTCAGTAAAAGAAGCTGCACTCCGAACAACTTCGACGCTCGTTGAAGCAACACCGAAAGCTAAACTTCGCCAAACGCATGTCGAAATTATTCGACCTATAGCGCTTCGACTATGCTCAAGCGCAGATGCCGCGATCGCAGTGAAAGCCTATACTTTACTCTCCACCATGCTTGGGGCGACAGATGATGAAATTCCGACTGCATCCTTTGGTAATGTGCAGTTAGGTGAAAGTGTCTTGAAGTCTTTGCAAGATGATAATACGGGACCCGATACGAAGGCACAAGCATGGAAAGCATTAGCTAAAGTGGCTGAAAAGCAATCAAATGACAATACAGAGAACGAAGCGGAACTACGCTCACTGGCACTGCAGCAACTATCACTTGCAACGGAGGAAGTCCGACAGGGAATAGGCTCATTCATTCTCGCAAAATGTGGAGATGTGTCCCAGCAAAGTCGTTGGAGTGAGCATGTCAAATTGTTACAACAGGACTCATCACCGTCTGTGAGGATCATAGCAGCGGATTGTTTGGCGTTGACAAGCTTGGAGGGCGATGGACTTGCTTCACTTTGTCAAGATGAGGATAGCAGCGTTCGTGCTGCTGCATTTCGAGGTATCGGAAGCTCTATACAAAGGGGAAATAAGATCAATGCAGCGCACGAAGATATTCTGCGAAAAGGCCTACGAGATACTTCAGCTTTGGTCAGACAACGTGCAAGCTGGTCATTTGGCAATCTTTGTGAAGCAGGTGGTGAGATTAACTTATTGTCCGACTGTATCATTACTCGTAGAGACGATGAGCGTGTTGGTATTCATGCTATGAGAGGAGTAGGTGCGCTGCTAGCGAATAGCCGGTTGTCAGATCTCATTTCAAGAACTCAAGTAATTGCCGAAGCATTGGAATGGATCAGCGACACCTTGACGACAAGCAAAGATCCGAAAATGCGATGGAACACATGTGCATCAGTAGGAAAAGTATTCGCAATGGAGGATGTAGATGGAATGGCATACCTTTTACAATCAAAAAGTGGCTTGCCAGTAACGCTTTCTCGCATAATAGCAAACGACAAGACTTTCAAGACCCGCTTGACTGCATCAACAGCACTAATCTCTCTCATCGAACGTACGTCAGGTACTTCGCTCTTGCAAAATCACATCATTCGTCAGATCGAAACGAATATCAACACAGCTAAACAAGGAATCGTGCAACAAGTCGAAAATGCTTCTTTCCGAGAAGCACAATTACATGTGATACCCCTACAAAAGTCTATCGAAACGCTTGCTTCTTTGTTGGCTGGGTATTCGATAGCAAGTACGTAGCCAATGTATGAGATTATAATGTATGATATTGTACAATGTTGAGTTGACAAAAACAGAGAGACGTGGAAACTTTTTACCAAGATTCGAGTTCCTTCCGCGATAGCGGTTGTGTTTCTTCTTCGTATTCCACTTCGAGTTGAGGGCCCTTCTTGCCCTTCTTGCCGTTAGCAAGGCGAGCGCCTTTACCTGGAGCTTTTCGTTTCTTAGATGAAGCAGGACGTTCGTCATCCTCGTCATCATCATTGTCACCTTCGGATGAATCTCCAAACTCGATCAGGTTGCCATCAGAATCGTACAAGTCCAAATCGTCATCGTCATCTTCATCACTTTCGTCATCGCTAACGAATTCACGTTGTCCAGCAAGTTCATCCTCATCTTCCAATTCTTGTTCTTCTTCATCTTCCAGTACGAGTTCTTCGTCTTCGCTATCTTCATCACTTTCTTCTGCTTCAAGCATTGCATTTTCAGCAGCTTGTTCTTTTCCATCGACAACTCTTCTCCAAACATCTTCGTTGACATTAAGGGGAGCATCTCCATAAGCACCAGATTTCAATCTGTCCAATAATTCTTTTTCGATTGACTTTTCCAATTTTGCAGCTTTGAGTGCTTTTGCTTCTCTGGTTGCTTCTCTTCTTTCAGTCTTTTTGTTTATTCCCACAAGCTTTGGCTGTTCTTCTTCTTTGAGTTTGAGCTTACGCATTTTGATTAGGTATTGTGTTATTTTCGTTAATCTTTGTTTGGCTTTATGAACGATGAATTTTCCCCAATAAGGTAATTCTTCATCAATTTGTGCTAATGCTTTCTCATAATTTTTGTGCAATCGAATCTTTTCCCACATTTGTGAAGGTGAATGAGCTCTTTCGGCAGTTTTAACAAAAAGGTAAATTACTCCTTCTCTTTCACGTACGGTTGCATATCGACTATTTGCCAAAGGACATGCTTGTCGTGTACATAATCCTGTCAAATTGTATTCGTTACGACAGAACGTTTGTCTTGTCTTTATGCTCGGTGCTGCAAATCGATAAGAGCAGAACTGTTTGCCGATGATCGACCAAACCACATCATCCGATTGCATCTTGGCTGCTTGTATATGGGATGGAGGTTGTGACTTTGATCACTGTGTTGCTGTTGCTTTGATTGGAAGATGCTTGTCATGCATACTTTAATCCAATAATTTTTAGAAAAATTTCCCTGGCGCCTCTACACGTGACAGAAGGTGCAGCAAGCAAGTTCTTCAACTTTTACGCGTTGTTTTACTTGCTTCCCGCACCTCGTTGAGTCTTGATTACGTACTACAATTTCAACCTGATTGGTGATTTTTGAGAAAGTTAATAAAAAGTTTAAATTTCTTGATAATAACTGGCGTAACGTAATCTTTCTTCCGATTCAGGCCGTCCATTGCGAATCGAGTCCTCTTTCTCACTCTCTTCTCTGTGCCACCAACATTCCATCAATCATTCACACTTCACAACATGGCTTCAACTTCAGAACCCGTCGCATGGTCTCATGGCAATAATAGCGCCACCGTACGTGCTCTATTAATCAACAGATTACAATCCGGTCAAGAACCAAGAGGACCGGTTCATCCATACTATCAACCATGGAGCGTAAAAGCACTCGCTCCACAACAACAAACTAAACCAGAACAATCCTCTTCTAAAGTAGTAGGATCATCTGCAAGTCCACCACCAGGATGTCCAATGCATGCAGGTGGTGGTGCAATGGGAGGAGGAAGCAGCAGCAGCAGCAACAATGAGAGTGGAGGCGAATCCAGTAAGAGTGGATTTTTAGCATCTTCAGCAGCTGCTTTGAATCCACTGAATCGAATGCCAACACTAACGCAAGACCGTGCACCGAATCAAAAAGTTGAACTTTCGACCGATCGAGTGATGAGCACGATTCCACGTTTACATGAATCTGCGCCAAAAGGTGGTCATCCCTATGAAAAAGGTGGAAATGCATCTGCTTGTCCTGTACCGCATGAAGAACGATCGGCGATGATGGAAGGCAATAATAAGAAAGAAGCCAGCGAATCATCATCAGCAGGCAATTGGGAATATCCATCTCCACAACAATTCTACAATGCACTGGTACGAAAAGGCTGGGAAACGCCAGAAGAACATGTAGAGATGATGGTACTCGTACATAATTTCTTAAACGAACGTGCATGGCAAGAAGTTTTAGATTGGGAAAGAGAAATGGGCGTTAAAGATGCACAAAATCAAATTGCCTTAGCAAGATTTCAAGGTAAACCCGGTACACTTTCACCTAAAGCAAGAATATTTTCTTGGGCAGCCATGATTGCACCTTCTAAATTCAGTTCAGACGCTCCTTTTGATCGACATGATTGGGTCGTTCGTAGACCTTCAACTTCTTCCACAGATCCAGGCAAAGAGGTTCGATATGTGATCGATTATTATTCGGCGCCCGATGATCCCGATACGGATGAACCTGTCTTCCATCTTGATGTTCGTCCCGCTTTGGATTCATGGGAAGCTGCTCAAGTTCGTATGAAGCGAACATGGGCAGAATGGAGAAGTCAGGAAGGAGAGGCATCAACGTGAGAACATATTTGTACTTGTACCATTATTAATTAAATCTACACCACTTTCACACACTTTCTTCAGGCCTGCTTCATTTTCCTGGGTAAGATGACATGTACATTTCACGAATTGAAATATGAAATTCTGCAGTTTCCAGAGAAAGAAAGGAAATGCAACGAGAACAAAAAAAGGATAAGTCTGAGAAAAGTGAAATGGAAGAGCGGGATCGAAGACCATCTCTTTCATTGCACCCCTTTCAAGCCGGGTAACACTGAAGAAGAATGAAAGTAGTTTTTAAAATTGATCTGCGATAGGTAAATAGTCGATAATTGCACACACACATACTTGAAGAGACCGTATGAATTATTGAATGAGTGATTCGAGCTGGAAACGAAACACCTTTCTCTTGTGTTGTTGACTACCCCACTTAATCCTTGCGGGACATGTCCAAAACGGGCAAGGAGAAGTAACTTGTGTCTGGGCTCAAAAGACCTGCAGCACCAGTGTAGAATGCGACGGCTGCTGTGACGATACCCATTGCACCTCCAGCAGTTGTAACCTTG
Organism: Meira miltonrushii; assembly: GCF_003144205.1. Taxonomy (NCBI): domain Eukaryota; kingdom Fungi; phylum Basidiomycota; class Exobasidiomycetes; order Exobasidiales; family Brachybasidiaceae; genus Meira; species Meira miltonrushii. Next base: position 1,354,219 of record NW_020289943.1, on the reverse strand, counting down.
GCATTACCGGTGAAGTAAGCAACGAAGAGGCTAATAGAGGGAAATCGGAGAGAATTGCAAGTCAGTAAGAGAAACATCAATCCTTATCCCACACATAGACTCACAGCAAGAAGGTAATATCCAAGAAGAAGAACAACAAGACCAAAGCCAAAGAAGATTTGAAAGAGGCAGCAAGCATAATGAATGTGAAGATGAACCAGCATGCAAGGTAAATACCAAGAGCTTGATCGAAGTAGTGTGTACCTTCAGCAGCATATTTAGAGTCAAAAGCACCTTCAACGTTGAACCAAGGGATCAAAGTGATTGCAAATGACCACCAGAAAGCACCATAAGAGCAGAAAGCTGTTGCACCAAAAGTGTTACCACTTGCGAATTCCCAAATACCAGCAATGAATTGAGCTGTACCACCGTAACCCAAAGCCATACCAATGACGGCATTTGGAATGGAAACACCTCTTGCACTAACGTTGAACAAACTTAACATGAAAGTTGTACCAGCGAAAGCCAATAAACCCAAAGGAGCAGGATTTGCGAATTTACGATGATAAACGGGGAAAGCGGGTTGAGAAGTATCTTGAGCGTGACCACCGGGTGTTACTGCACGTTGAACTGGTGGACCACCTTGGTAGCCATTCTCTACTTTGTTGGTTTCAGACATTTTTGATGAGTGAAAAGAGGGGTAAGCTTAAAAAAGAAGCAGGGATGAAGGATGGTTGGTGGTAAGAGAGAAAAGGAGAGAAAGTTGTAATTGTGGGTCATTTAACACAAACAAAGAAGAGCGGGGAATGGATCAACAATAGTATTGTTTGCGCGCATTCTTGCTCTACAGGTGCTGTTAACCAATAAAAAGACTGACCGAGAGGGATGGATGGATTGACTTTGAAAACAGGAAAGAGGATGCATAGACCGGCAAAGTGCAAAAGATGAAGTATATGCCAGGGTGCATGACTGTTGGTGTTGTTTTAATTCGGATATAGGATTTAGTGGAACATATCCACATTCTAGAAAAGTGTTTTCTTTTGCTTAAACGGCACATACGTCAGTCAAAGAGAGTATGTATACTGATTTGATGCATTATTGCTAATTGAGTAAAATGTACATCATTTAGCTAATTTTAATTTTTCTTGGGGCCCCAAGTAGAACGCTGCTGCTCAATTGAAGCGAATGTGACCTTTTGTTTTTTAGGTTCGCACGAATGAAAATGGAGAGTGATGCTCTTTTCCCCTTAATCAAACACACAAGACTGTTAAAGTGCATTGTAGTACGCGTCTTTGTATAAACAACACTAACAATTAATGTCCGGGGAAATTGAATAACAGTGGAGCAAAAGCACTTCACCAGTCATGCCTGTTTGTAAGCCGCATTCTCATCCAATGAACCTTTTGATAGCAGTAAACAAGTCATTCGGTACCGCCGACCTACAGCCCTGATAATTTGTCTCGATAAATTAAAAAAGATAGTACGTGCATCAATAGAAGCTCTAGCGTTCTTACACTAATCACCGATTGTGTTCAAATAAACAGCATAAGCGGATGGCTTTCCCACATTTGATCAGAGAGATACTCGCTCGCTTATACAGACAGAATACAACTCTAACGCGCAGCGCATTGATGCAACGCCGATCAATCCAGGAAAATATGGTCGTAAGCTAGGCCAATTATCTTCCTCTCCTTTCTTCTGCGCGTAAAAAGAGTGCCAAGGACGATTATGATGATATCAATGATATCGTTTGATCAAAACTAAATTGTACTTTTGGGAGCATCATGACGAAAATGCAACAATCTCCTTGCTTCATTAGTGGGATCTCTCTCTCACTCTTTAGATGACAGCCATGCAATATGATGATGATGATACACACATTTGCTTCGGCATCATTTTAATGGCTTTTTCTGTACCAAACTCAGCTAAAGCCGCGGCATGAAAACAAAGAACGAGAGTGATCAGCAACTTCCCACGCAAAGCGTTGTAGGACGTGCAGTCAAGCAAGAAGGCCCGGGCTTAGACACTCGCACGTAAAGTGGCGCTAACTGCCAAAACATATGTCGGCATTTCCGATTCAAGTAAGATTGATGACAGGATTACAATCATGACAGTCATCATTGTTCTCTTACCCCCCAGATTCTGCACTCCGCATCTTATATCGGGTGGCATCGATGCAGCAATCTGCGGGGATAAAATCTATATCGGAAATGATGAAATAAATCCGATGGCTTTCATTCCCCCAAACTATCCAATAAGGTTAAAGCAACGAGAGAGTAAAATCTCGCCAGGAGAATGATATGATTGCGACAAATAGACTATATACTAAAAACGAATGTGTGTAATTCAAAACGGAAACTGCATCATTGTCACCAAGCTCACTTTGTCTTGACAGATTGTGATTGTTTGGCCTTCTTCATCTTTTTGCGTCTTTTATCATCCCTGATACGCTTTTGAACTTGACGTATAGCCGATTGTTTATCCCAATGTTCTTGTTTGAGTAATTTGATCGTGTGATTAACAACAGGTACATTTCGTTTACCATCTTTTGCACGTTCAAAACAAGCAAATTTAACGGGAGAAGCAATTCCTCTTCCTCCGTCAATATCATCCCCTTTAGTATTGTAAGGAAAAACGGCAACCCGAGCAAGAGTGTTTGTTCGATTATTTGCTTTTGCAGATGCGTTTGAAAATGCCCAACAATCATCTCGCCATTTGAATGCTTTTCGTACAGTTTCATCAAATAAAATCTTTTGTGCTTTATGTAAATTTTTTGCACCAATGCGTTGAAGACGATCATCGAACGTTTGATTGAATGTCCAATAACCAGTCTTTAATGCTGTTCCGTTTAACATTTTCAACGTATACTTCAAAGGACCATCAATTTCTGGCCAATGAAATGTTGGTAATTCGTTTTTCTTATTTCCACCCCGAATTAGATCATTTTGTCGTTTTTCCCATAATGAATCATCGTTTTGCTCGAAATAGACTGTTTCACGTCGTAAAGCGATTTCCGATTCGGTACAATGCACTTGAGACATTGCAAACAAGAACAAAGCTGTAAAGACTGGAATGATGCGATACATCATGTTTGCGAAAAGGGATGGGGTGATGGTGAATGGGTTGGTATGTGATGGTGGAAGGGATTGTATTTGTGATGGTAACGAAATGCACATTTCTTTTATCACTTTTGCCAAGATATAATCACAAATGACAAAATGAACAAGTAGATGTGCGGAAGTGCGCCAATTGTCATAAATAAGTTTAAAGAGCGGCAAGCGGACTGTGAAAGATAGGAGCACGGATGAAATGGTGAAATGAAATAGGGAAAACGGAAAGAGGAAAGTTCTTCACTCCCTGCAAACTACGGCGCCGTCTTGTTGAAGTCCATCATCGTGTGAAACAATTCACTGGACATATTCTCACTCTTCCGCCTTCATCGAGTGAGAGAGTGGATATGCGCGCAAGGAGTACCTTATTTCGATGAAATTGGCGTCACTTTCTTGGCAACACGGAATCTTGCCGCTCTTGTTTTTTCAATCTTCTCTTCGCATTGTACTTATGTTCGCTCCGTTGTAAAGATGCATATCTCGCACTTTCTTCTGGCGTCATCGGTATGCCTTGTTTTACTTTCTTTCTTAGAGCCGGTGTTGTTATTTGACTCATTTTACCGTATCCACGAGTTTCTTTGAGCCGTTTATACATTTCGCTTTGATATTTACGTCGATATTGAACATAAACTTTGCTTTTGTTCTTCTTTTCCCTTCCCATCTTTCTTCTTTCTACCGCTTCTTTCTCCCGTTTGATTTTTTCATCTAAGCTGTCTGCTTTTCTTTGTTTACGATACTCTCGCATCCATACAGCTTTAGGATCTTGAGAAAGTGGTTTCTTTCCCCTTTCCATCTGATTGCTTGGTTGGTTCATAACCACACTCTCATCATTCCTGATTGATTGATGAGAACTTGATTCATGCGGTGGAAGGAACATCAAATTTTCTATATCTATATCTTGCGATAGAGGTTCAGGTGAATGAGGCGCATAAGTTGCAACCCCGAAGACCGCTTCGCAGATTGCGATCAACAATAGAAACCAGATTAGATTCATCATAAACCTGCTTGATCAAAACCACGAGATAGTCATCAAGTTTGATTAAAGCACCTTTTCGCAAGTAACGAGATGATGACCTGAATCTGTTCAATGTGGAAGAGTGTACACTAACGCAAATGCTGAGTAATACAAGGAAATAAGCATTGTGTACCTTACTCGGGGCAAAAGAGATTGCTTTATATACAATGGTATAAGATGAAATTAAATGAAAAGTATATACATGATGATGTCATACCCGAACTCTACATGAAAGCTGATGAGGTCAAATCTTACAAATAAGTTGTTGATTTCCCGAATAGGGAGGAAATGAAATATTTACCATCGAAAGAAATTTGGACTTAGGGCTTATTGTTTTTTTGATTTTTATATTTCTCTTTCCTCTTTCTTCTCAACTCTACCTGGTTGCGAACATAATAATTTCTGTTGATCACCTTCTTTCTCACTTGCGCATCCGTCAGTCCCCCACTCGTAGGACTCGCAGCACTTTGTTCACTTTTCGGTGACGAAGGACTTGGTGATTTTCTCTTCTTTGAGTTTGCTGATTGTGGTCCTGGACTCACACTTCCTGCATGTTGATCGACGGGTTTTGCGATGTCATTGCTTCGAACCGAATGTCGATCTGATGCTGCTTTTGGCTTCACCATATGTTCATCGTGGTGTGCTCCATGTGGCTCGTCTTTTGGCCAATTAATATATTCATCCCAATCAATGGATCCTGAATCAGAAGCACTCGATGAACTTGAAGGAGGAATGCTGTACGTTCGAACATGTTGGAAAATGGTAAAGAATACCAGTAAAAAGATCTGTAAAGAGTTCACCATCATCATTTTCTTCTGAATGTAGTTTGTGGAGGGGAATGAACAAGGCATAGCTTTCAATCCATTATATATTTTTTTCATTCAAGAAAAAACCATTGAACGCCATATGGCGGTACATCATAGCATGTGTAATGGTCTCCGATCTGGCCATCGGGTCTGTTCTTGCGTCTCCGTGTGGCGTTGACGGGACATTCTTTGGTTTGAAGAGCATCGGATACAGCAATTTGAATCGTTCGCAAATTTTCTCCGCCAATGACCGTAAGCTGATGCTTGATTCAACCTACTCTGAAAGAGATATTGCAAAGGGTATTCACTAAGCTGTCACCTTGAAACGGAGAGGTCTTAAGTTTCTTTATCATCCTCTTGCGTGTTTGAATTAGTACAACAAGGTAGCATTTGCAAACACTGCATTGGGAGGATAGGTCAATTGAACCATACACGAAAGTCACATCCATTGCGCAAGCATCCAAAGTAAAAACGCTCCCTATATACTTCTCTCCTTTTTCTTCAGTTCCCCGTTTGCTTTCTTTCTTCGTGCATCATCGATTCTCTTTTTTTCAAGTTTCGCAATTTCATCAGGCGTTGCTTGATTTTGTTTGACCTTTTTTCTGATCGTTTTTTCAAGTTCACTTGATCGTTTACCGTATCCTAGGAGTGCTTTGCGTTTTCCATATTGTAGCCTTTCTCTCACTCTTTTGTTTCCATAATATACTTCACGTTGTTCTTTGGTCATTTCAGAAATTCTGTCTCTACGTCTCTGGACATCATTTGCACTTTTAAGAATCTTTCTTTGTGCTGTAAGCTTCTTCTTTTCATAATCTCTCTTATAGTCATAATAGGCCGCTTTCTCTTCTTCCGTCATTCGAAGCAACCTCCGTCTACGTCTTTTTGTACTTTCTGATAGATGTTCCGGAATCTCTACTTCTGAGATCTGGTGCAACGCCTGAGAAGGTTTAATGTTATCAACATTCTGTCGCTTCCTTCTTCGGCTTCGCATTCCCACTTTTCCCCATCCTTGTTGTTGCGATTCTGCTTGATCATTTTTATCAAGTAATGGTGTTGTTTCATGCATGTCGATTGACTGATCTGGAGATGGCGGAGGCGAGCGATTCAAGTCAATCATTACAGCTTGGACTAATAGAAATGGTCTGAGCAAGAGGAAGAGGTAGACTATCGTCATTTCGTTATTTAAGTCTCTTGACTTGGTGAAGAGTCAATATCAAATACGACTCATTGCAACATGCGTTCATTATCTCAAGAAAATTGAGCGCAATAACCTGGGCGTTTACACAGCAATTGAGTAATACGATGCAACTTGCGTACTGGTCAATTCTATGAAAGTTGCCAATGGCAACGAAAAGAGGCAGGGGTACAGATAAGATGTTGAAGTGAATTAGGGAAAACGGAAAGAGGAAAGTTCTGCACTCCCTGCAGACCATAGCACCGTCTTGTTCAATTCCATCATCGTGTGAAATCACTGGACATATCCTCTCCCTACCGCGTTCATCGAGTGAGTGCGCAAATTGTACATGGAATTGGCAAAAAGAGTGACTCTCCTTGGCAACATGGACTATACTACTGGTTCTTTTGAAGCCTTTTTTGTTTATATTTCCGTTCAGATTTTCGTATGGATTGAATTCTTACATTTTCTTCTGGTGTGATCTGTACGCCTTGTTTGACCTCCATCCTTAAAGACTTATCTCTTATTTGACTAATTTTACCATATCCACGAATTTCTTTTAATCGTTTATACAGCTCTTTTTGATATTCACGTCGATTTTGGACATATTCTTCATTAATGTTATATTTATCTCGCCTTTCTTTTCCTTTTGCCGCTTCTTTCTCTCTTGCTAATTTCTCTTCTGGACTTTCGGCTTTTTTACGTTTTCGGAATTCTCGCATCCTTACAGCTTGACGATTTTGAGATAACGGTTTTCCCGTAATTCCCCATCGTTGATGGCGCAATTCTGTTTTATTATCTTTATTAAATATCGGTGCTTGTTCATGTGCGTCAATAGCATTATCAGGAGACGGTGGTGGCGAGTAGTTTAAATCAAAATTCACAGCTTGGACTAATAGAGATGATCCAAGCAAAAGGAAGAGGTAGAGTATCGTCATTTCGTTGTTCAAGTCTCTTGACCTGGTAACGAATCAATGACATGTGCTTTTCAATCGAACTGCATGTATTACCTCTGAAAATTCAAACTCAGATCATTAGACCTTAACACAGCATTTGAGTAACTTCGAGCAGTTTGCGTACTCGCCAGCTCTCTAAATATCATCAATGGTAGCGGTAATACATGGATAAAAATATAAAATATATTTCCTCAAGATCTGAATGCAGTTTGCGCACTTCTAGACTGCCATTTTATCTGCCTGAATTGAAAGCTCCGCTTGTGATGATCTAGCTTTGGACCTTTTTTGAGTGATAATAACGTAATTTGTTACGTCTGTCTTGTAGTACAACATCAGTTTGTTCTTGAGTGGCAATACCCGCTCTCACATCCCTTCTAGCTTGTTTGAGCCTTTCATTAAAAGGACTACTAAATCCTCTCTTCGATGTTCGTTCTTTATAGCGTCTCACAGCACCTTCTCTCGTTCTTTGCTTTTCTTCTGGACTCATTTCTGAAATTCTCTTCTTTCTACGATTTTTGTTTTCTTCCAATTTTTCTGGTCTTGTATCCTTCAAACTTTGATAATATCGACGTGATCTTTTGCTATCCTTTTCTCTCTTATTTTGATCTTTGAAAGATCCGTTTACGTTCAATTGAGGTTTTCGTACTCGCTTGCCAAGTATTGAAGCTGGTTGTTGCTTATGAAACGAGGTAGTAGAAAAAGACTTTTCAATAGACTCGTGACCCGAATTGAAGAAAGTTCTGTCCTCGTCGGAGTCCACCTTAGGCGCTTCATTCAGGTCGATGTCCAACCCGGCTGAAATCGCCAGATGAAGATTGAAAGCAGATAGAAGCACAAAGATAAGAGGCAGCATGACTGAAGAAGGTTCGTTGGCGATCATGCAACGCAGGCACAAATCACCATGAAAAAAAAAGTACTCTTTATAGCAGCACTTCTGTTACTTATTGCGATGGGGCGAAGACATGTTTCAGCGTTGTTTATAACGGGTTCTTACAGGGGCGGTAACTGCGAGAGACCCGGCATAGCAGAATATTTCAAAGTATAAAACACAGTGGCGCTTACACGAGCGAAGGGGAACCTTGTATTGATACAATAAACAATTTGTTTTCAAGTTTGCATATAACGGGCGATGTTTAGTCATCGTAAAGAGCAGCACTGATTCATCACAAACAACTTAAATGCTGTACCGCCAAGCTCGCTGTACACGGGCATCGCCATCTCGGGCCAAGAAGTAGAATAACATTAGCTGGCTCACGGTAGTGTCGAAAATGTCGCTTTTAGAAGCATGATATATTAATTAAGTCCTAATCCACTGTTATCTTTCGTCGCCTGAGCTACTCGGGATCTTGTGGAGATGTGCTTCTTCTAGGCACTTGCTTCAATTTCTTTCGTTCTTTGCTTAATTGGAAAGATTCGCGCTTTCGTTTTAAATGTTTCTCTCTTATTGAGATCTCTTCTGGTGTTGCTTGATTTTGCTTAACCTTTTGTCTAATGATCTTTAACTTTCGTGCATGCTGACTTGCAACACCACCTTCTTTTTTTCGTGCGTGATAGCGAATTCTTTCTTTTTCACGCTTGACGTTCATATACTCCTGCAATTCCTCTTTTGGCATATTGGCAACTCTTTTCTTTCTTCTTTCGGATCCCTTTCGATTTTGCCTTCTGATCGAGTCTGGATTGGATTCTTTCAGTGCAGCATAGCGTGTCTGTCGCTTATTCTTCCCCTTTGCCTCTTGTGGCTTTGCATCTTCAGTACGATGGTAGGCACCGGAATCTTGCGTCAAGGGGTTCTTGTTCGAAATTTCTTCTTCTGGAGACCTTGGTGGCGAACGATTTAAATCAAGGCCTATTGATCCGGCTTGGCATGAAACTGTATAAGCGAGTGAGAGGAAAAAGATCGCCAGTCGGTAACTGTCTAAAGACTGGAGCTTCATCCTGAGCTTCATCTGCTATTGCATAGACGTTACGTTGAGAATGCAAAATCCTGTCAAGTTTGCTTACATCGAAGTTCTTATTATTACACAAATCATAGCCACATACCTAGTCGCTGTGGCTGTAACATTTGCATATCGTGGCAATAGTCATAGACTCGCTCTCACCCTTTCTTTTTTGATTGTTTCTTGTGTAATCGTCTTGCTAGAGAGCTCTTTCGTTTTTGCTCTGCGACTTTTTTGTATTCCAAAGTCTCTTCCGGTGTAGCGGTACCGTTGCGGACCTTTTCTGTTATCGTTTTACGTCTTACATTTTGTCTAGATCCATATCCTCTTCTATTCTTTCGTATTGTATACTGCCTCTTGTCTCTCTCTTGCTTCGCGATTTTATATTGCTTCAATTCTTCTTTTGACATTCTAGCGAGATATTGATTCCTAATCTCCTTTTTCTTTTCTTTCAAAATCTGCGACGTTACCGGATTATCCCGATTCTTCTTACTGTATATAAAATCCCTTACGCTGATTTCTTGCTTCCTATTCGCCATTGGATCTTCGTACACAGCCTGACTGGCTTGCTGTTGTGTTTCGGGTATGCGAGGATGTGAGCTTGCTTCTGTTTCATCAAAAGCAACAAAGCTGGTGGGATAAGCAAGCATATCTTCACCTGGAGGAAGATTCAAAAATGGATCCACATCAAAATGTGAAGATGATCCTGAAGAGATTGCCGTTACAAGGTAAAGATCGTATGAAGCAAGAAAGAGTAAGGCTAGCAATTTGCATTTGTACACGATTGCATCTTGATACCCTGTAGTATTCTTCGCCCATTCAAATGAGGAATACATAGAAAGGATTACCCGAAATGACATGCATCAATGACGATCAAGATGCTCAGCTGTGCGGAATGAAGTAAAAGGAATTTCCTCTTATAAATTACGTTGCAAGAGTTTACACGCAAATCACCATCTTTCACAGCCACACGCCCAATGTTTATGGCTTCACTGTTGTCCACAGAGTCAGCATTATTTATCGATCAACCTCAAAGCATATGCTTCATACGTACGGCGAGGGATGGGAGTATGAGGGATGAAAATGCGCCGGCCGTTTCAATTCTCCGCACGCCTCCTACGTAGCGTGGAAAAAGCAAAGTGTGCAATCTTTAGCATACACTCGCACTCTTTTCTCCTCTTCCTTCATCAGTCGCTACTCCAAAGGAAATGTTTCAACCGACAAGGTATGTATGCCTGCACAAAGAGATCTCATCACTTAGATGATACTGACTTTATTGCTCTTTTGCTAATCTCTTTTGGTACAGAGGTGGAACACGTGGAGGAGCGGCTTATTTCAGTTGGGATGATGTGAAGAAGGACAAAGATCGAGAGAATTATTTAGGTCATTCAATTCTAGCACCGACGGGTAGATGGCAAAAGAATAAGGATGTTACGTGGTACAATAAGGACAAAGCACAATCAGCAAGCGGAAGTGGATCAGACAAAACGGAAACTGTATCACAAGCAACAGAAGCACGTAAACAAGAATTAATGGCGATTAAGATGCGAGAAGAAGAAGAGATGAATAAACGATTAGGCATCAAGATTGATTATAGAAAAATCATTGAAGGAAGCTCAGATGCTCAGAAGAAAGAGGAAGATGAGCGCAAAACAAAAGAGCTAGAATCAGGTTTCACAAAAGAAGAACGTAAAGCTGCTAAACGATTGGCAAAGATGGAAGTTCGTCAGCAACAAAGGGAGGAAAGAGATCGTGATAGACGAAGACACAGAGACAGCGAAGACAGAAGAGAAAGGCACAGCAGGCATGTTGATAGCAGGGCTGACAACAATCGAGATCGTCGCAGAAGTCGAAGCCCTGATGGTAGTCGTTCCCGTCGCCGATCAGAAAAGCATGAAGATGATCGACGGGATGATCGTCTACACCACAAAGATTCGTCTTCGTCTAGGAGAAGGGAAGGAGATGGTGGAGATCGTCATCGGGAATACCACAGAAGCGATGCTGACCAGTCAAGGAGACGCTATCGAGACTAGGATATAGCACTCCACTGTATTTTTTTTATGATTGTATCGATATTGTACTGTACAGACTGATAAACAAATTGACAAGGGTATAGACTCCGAAGAGTATTTGAGTGGTGAGATTATCTGAACATGCGCAAGTATGCCAAAAGTAGGGCTCCACAACCAGTAGCCACACCGACCAAGTATTGCAAAACATTGATTTTTGCACTTGCGATTGTCGATCTTAGGCCAGCGATTTCTGATTCGATTCTTGTATCAACTTCCTTGATCTTGAGAGCATGCACGGAAGATTCATCACGAATACGACCTTTTTCCAAATTCAAATCCAATCGAACGCCTGCAACTGTTCTTGTGATCTCTTCGCGTAATCTCTGCTTCAATTTTTCCACATCGGCCATCAATCGTTCATTTTCACTTTTCATCAATGTGAAATCATTTCGTTCAAGAAGCTGAACGTCGGATTTCAAACGTGCGAAATCTACTTTTTGACTATATCTCCACCTTTCTCCTTCTTCTCTGCTGATTAAACCTTTTTCTAGCCCCTTTATACTTTCTTCAACAACGTCAGATAAAGCTGTGACCAATGCATCAGCTTGTGGCCTTGGCATTCCTGATGCTTCTAATCGTGCAACAAAGCCATGCGTATCAAAGTGCATAGAAGAGGAAGGTGTTGATGTAAAGAATGTTCGATGTTGCTTTAGTGAATTACTTGATCTCTGTAAGATGATCGATGAAGGTGCCACCTGTATGCCACACGCAGATGGCGCAGGCCATGCCCGTCTGATGGTTGGTAGTGCTGCTCTTGATAGCATTTCAGTATGATGGTAAATCAGAGAGATCAGATCTTTGTTACATCTTACGCCAGGCACAGGTTATATTTATGCACTTACAGCATATACGTACGCCCATAGGAGCTTTACCGGTAGTGTGCTGCGCTGAGCTGTACTGCGCGTGTATTTGGCTTGTCTGCCGAGATGCAGTGTTCTTTAGTGAGTTGGTCTGATCACCGCTCATTCGCGTATTAAGATTGGGTAAAGTGTTACACATTCACATACATCTTCTGCAGAAGATTGCTTCACATCACTCCGATCACCTTGTCACAACATCAAGTAAATCTCCGATTATCGCTCGACTTCTTAAATCGGGCAGAAACATCACTCCTTCCACAGACAAACGGCTGATTAGGAGAGAGGAGAAGATTCGTAATTGCGGAGACGATCTAAGGGTTCTTGTTCTGTAAGAGGTGCAAGAGGGTCGAAGTTGGCATCGTATACAAAAAGCCAACAGGATGTACAGCAATCATCCAATACATCATCAAAGAGCATCCCGGTCAAAAAGATGGACAATGACTTCTAAATCCAAACTAATACAGCTAGCCGGGTTGCTACTCATAGTCCTTCTCGCTAGCATTGGCTTTTGTGATGCTGCTTCTCCATCAACCAGATTGACAAGATTTGCCAATCTACCAGCAAAGGTCGCATACGTAAATGATGCAAGCGTTGTATTCTATCATGATTCTATCAAAGGGGATGTGTGGCGATCGCAAGATGAAGGAAAGACGTGGCAATTGGTAAATGGTCCGCCAAGCGGAAGTGCATACATTCTGATCGAACATCCTTACGATCGAAATATGGTATTCATCTTGTCAAACGCAAAGAAGCATTGGAGATCGACCGATCAAGGAAAGACATGGCATCCTTTCGAAACGCCTGAATCACCAGCAGTACGTGCAGGCTCTCCGCTTGAATTCAACGCAGACGAGAAAAAGTACGAGCATATCATCTTTACAGGAAAGAAATGTACAATGTGGACACCTTGGGGCGGTGGCTTGTGTCATGATGAGGCATACTACACCAGAGATGCTTTTGCGACTCCACCGCAAATGTTGGTGGAATTTTTGATGCATTGTACATTCGCAAAATCGTCAAAAGATGTAAAGGTAAAGCCAGAGCATCTCGAACGGATATACTGCATCGCTTGGGAAGACAGTCCGACTAAAGGGGACCCAACGATCAAACAGAGAAGTCACATATACGACGATCCTTCTCACTTGCTCTCAGCCCGGTCAGCAGACAAGAATATGCAAAAGAGAGTGCCTCTCTCCAGTCCTACCCGGCTGTATTACAGTGACGACTTTTTCAAAACCAAAAAGATGGTCACGCTAGATCTTGGAAGGGATGCGAAGCACTTTGTCGGATTTGGCCCTTCAAAAAGGTATCTCGTAACGGCTCTTCGTGATATCCAGAGCAGCTCACGCGGAAATGCAGGAATGGAGATGGCGCTCTTTGTATCTGAAGATGGTGATCAATGGCACAAGACAAACTTCCCACATGGTGCAGGGCTAACAGAAGGTGCATACACCATTATCGAAGGAACGACAAATTCACTGGTAGTAGATGTCCTCGACGTTAGCTTAGGAGGACAAACAGGAACGCTTTTCGTCAGTAATTCAAAAGGGACCGACTTTGTCAAGAGCCTGGAAGGAACCAGCAGAAATAGGAATGGTATTGTGGACTATGAGCATTTGATGAACATCGATGGTGTCGCAGTAGCAAATGTTCGCGCAGATATTCATTTTGGAGGGGAGACAAAACATGGAACTGGAACAAAGTCGCTCATCACATTCAATGACGGCAGCAATTGGCGTTTCTTGAATCCTCCAGCAGGTCAGTGTAAAGGTCAAGATTTGAAAGATTGTTCTTTACACCTCTATTCTGTCACGAGACCCCATAATGTGGGAAGAGTCTTTTCCTCTACGGCACCTGGCTTTGTGATGGGAGTAGGTAGCGTGGGTCAAGCACTCATGCCGTACGAATCTTGCGACACCTTTTTGTCTACGGATGCTGGACAAACGTGGATCAAGGTGGCAGATGGCGCACATAAGTACGAATTTGGAGATCAAGGAAATTTGCTCCTAATGGTCAACGATGAGGAGAGCACGAACGAGGTGTCCTATAGCTGGAACCATGGTAAAAAGTGGGAAAAGCTTAGATTGCCAGCCACAATGCGAGCCAAGATCTTGACAACGATTCCCGATGGAACTGCGCAGAAGTTCATTCTGATCGGAAGTCAGACCAGAAAAGAGGCCGGCACAAACAAGGATAGACAAGTCGCAATCTTCTTAGACTTTGATGGTGTGAAGCGGAGATGTCGTCCTGGTGATATGGAAGTTTGGAAAGTGAAATTGGACGGCCAGCAAGGCAAATCAGCCTGTTTGATGGGACATACTCAATCATACCAGCGCCGAAAGGCAAATGCTGATTGTTTCGTTGGTGACAAATTCCACGAGCCTATTGGAGCAGAAGAGCCATGTCCATGCACAGAAGATGATTACGAGTGTGACTTTGGCTTTGTTCGCAGTCAAGACGGCAAAACTTGTGAGCCAACGACTCGTATCCGCATACCTCCCGGTCAGTGCATGGGAGGCGATCGTACTTTCAAGGCAAGCTCTGGATATAGAAAGGTCGCAGGCAATCTATGCCGCGGTGGTAAGACGCAAGACGAGGAGAAGAGCTATCCATGCGATCAAGGAGCACCTGTTGATGGACAAGTGATCCATCAGGTCCATACATTCCCAGGTCAAATATTCGATCATATCTACTTCTCTGACAGTTCAAATGTTGTTCTTCAGCTTACAGATGGCACTTTGTGGAAATCGATAAACGATGGCTATAGCTGGATGCAGATTGAACGACCGAATGATCCTACTTATCCAGGCTCCGGGTTCTTAACGATGGCTCTGCATACCTATGATCGAACCAGAGGATTCTTGATCACAAACGGTCAGCGATATTTGCGAACTACAAACGGTGGCAAAGCATGGCATGATTTCAATACAGCGCCTTTACCGCCCAACTCTCTGGGTATACCAGTCTTACAATTCCATCCTACCAAACCGGATTGGTTAATTTGGACGGGCAGTCGGGGTGATTGCATCAGCAATGAGAGTATCGACTGCAGAGCAGTTTCATACTATACCCGTGACAACGGACAAAGGTGGCACAAGATTGACGAATACGTTCGAAATTGCATGTGGGCAAGCGCTTCGAAGAAATTCAATGCTCCGGATGATACTGCAATCATTTGCGAATCATATCGTGACAAGAAAGGTAATCAGAGAGCGTTTGATGCATCCAATCCTCTCACATTGGTGCATGGAATGAACTTTTACCAGAAGCATGTCCAAGTTCTTAATGCTATCGAAGGTTCTGCTGTCTTTGATGAGTTCATGGTAGTGGCAGAATACACTGCTGATTCCGATATGCTTACATTGCAGATCAGTCTTGATGGCTTACGATTTGCAAAGGCAAACTTCCCGCCGAACACCAAGCTAGAACGAAGAGCATTTACAGTCTTAGATAGCAACACCGGTAGTGTCTTCTTGCACGGTACTACTCACGGCACGCCAGGAAGTGAATGGGGCAGCCTGTTCCGAAGCAATTGGAACGGTACTTACTACACTACAACATTGGAACATGTGAATAGAGATACCAGCGGATATGTAGATTTCGAAAAGATGCTTGGATTAGAGGGAATCGCACTTGCAAATGTTGTTTCAAATCCTGACGAAGCTGCAATTTCGGGAGTGAAGAAAATTCAAACAAAGATCACCCATAATGATGCCGGTCGTTGGAAAACACTAACGCCACCGCTGAAAGACTCCAATGGAGAGCCATACAAATGTCAGGAGGTCGGGTGCACGCTACACATTCATGGCTACACTGAACGCGATGATCCAAGAGCTACCTACAGTAGTCCTACTGCTGTTGGAGTTATGTTGGCAGTTGGTAATGTGGGTAAAAACTTGGCGCCATATCGTGATAGTGACACATTCTTGACCAGAGACGGTGGTTTTACATGGGAGGAAGTACACAAGGATGCACATAAATGGGAATTCGGCGATCAAGGCTCTTTACTCGTGATTGTGAATGACGAGGAGCCCACAAGTACTGTTTCGTATACACAAGATGAAGGCTTAACTTGGTCGGAGTATAACTTTGGACAAGCATTGAGAGTGTCCAAGATTGTCACAGTGCCCGAGGATACCCACCGGAAATTTATCTTGTTTGGCGCCTCACCATCTTCTTCTGACACAGCAATGGCAGTTCATTTGGACTTCACCGGTTTGACTTCGAAGAAGTGTGATACAAAAGATTTCGAGACTTGGAGCCCAACGGGATTGGCAAATGATCGATGCCTATTTGGACGGGAAGTGTCGTATTATCGTAGAAAGCGAGAAGCCAATTGTTATGTCGGCAGACAAATCGCACAACCACATGAAAACGTGCGCAATTGCACTTGCACTGTACACGACTTCGAATGCGAGTACAATCATCGTCCTGATCCTAGCGATCCAACAAGATGTACTCTGTACCCTGGTGCCCGACCTATTCAAGCAAACGAAGAAGAACAATGCCTGTTGAGCAACGATGTTGATGCAGGAACATATTGGTATGACCGTACAACTGTGCGTAAAGTTCCTCATTCTTCATGTCAAGGAGGACCACGACCAGATCGAGGCAAACGTCATTATTGCACCATGAGCACACGTCGTCATGGCTGGTTCTGGTGGTTAAGTTTGATCATTACGCCGTTCGGACTTGCTGCTTTGGTAGGATTATGGTGGAGTAAGAAGACCGAAGCCCAAAGAGCAGGATTTGGAAGTATCCGCCTTCCTGGAGTGAATGGGAACGGATTACCGAACGGCAATGACTTTGGAGATAATAAGGTTTTGCAAACTTTGGCAAGCGTGCCTTGGTTCATTGTTGGAACTGCAAGTATGGTCTGGAGTACGGCTTTGAATGCCGCTGAACGATTGCCAGTCGTGGGCAATTTACTGGGAAACCGAACACGTACTCGTGCCTCTTATGGTGGATATCGAACGTTGCGACCAAACGATTCAGATGCTGAAATTTTACGTGATTACGAAGAAGATGAGTTGGAGGGTTGAAGTAGATTATGCTTTCTTTCTTAATAACAATTGTACAACCAAAACACATTTGAATGATCATCTCATTGTAGTGAAGTCTACCAAAAAATGATGGAAATATGCTCTAAAGGCGATTGTTTAGTTTTTTGTGCTAAGATTATAGATGTACACGGTCAATGATGAATAGAGAATATCATGAAGCATGAAGAAAGATGAATCATTGGAAAGAAAAGCCGCCTGGCTGTCTATATCTTCTACCACCTGCACCTGCTCCACCACCTCCAAAAGGTCCACCTGCACCGCCAAATGAGGAGAAAGGAGAGCCGCCCATGCCTCCCATTCCGCCTCCCATGCCCATACCACCTCCCATTCCACCTTGAGCGAACAAGTCAGCTAAGTTGACCTCTGCGCCACCAAAGCCACCACCAAAACCGCCGCCCATTCCACCGGAGAGATCTGAATCAGCATCATCTGCGCCCATATCATACCTTCGCCTCTTTTGATCATCGGACAAAACTCCAAAAGCTTCATTGCAAAGCTTGAATTTTTCTTCATCTCCACCTTTATCGGGATGATGCTTCAAACTTTCTTTTCGGTATGCTTTCTTGATCTCAACTGCTGTTGCAGTCTTTGTTACTCCCAAGATTTTATAGTAATCCTTCTTCTTGCTTCTCTTCAGATCAATTTCGGCTGAACGTAATTCACGTTTGAGTGCTTCTGTTGATTCGTCCGAAGGGGTTTCTTCAATTGCCTTTTTGAAATCTGACACAGCCTCTTCGTATTTTTCAATGACCAAATAAGATCGTGCTCGTATCCGCAATGCTTTTACCGATCCGTCATTCAACTCAAGCGATTTAGTACAATCATCAACCGCTTCTTCATGCTTTCCTAATTTGGCATTTGCTGTTGCACGATTAGAGTAAATCACTGCGCAGAACCCTTTCGCTGCACCTTCTTCTGGCGTGATTTGTTCTTCTGCTAATTGGATCGCTTCGGTGTATAGTGCAATCGCATCTTCCGTATCTCCACCTTTGAATGAAGCATTTGCTTTTTCTTTTGCTAGTTCGAGCTTTCGACATGTTCTTAGCAATCGGATCGCTTGTTTGTTCTCTGGATCTGATGAAAGAGCAGCTTGGGCGTGACTCAAAGCTTTACTCAGATCGCCCGATTTGGCCAACAAAATCTTTCCTCGTAAAACCAGTCCTTCGGGATCGTTTGTATGCAATCGTAGCGTATTACTGATCAGGTTGTGTGCTTCATCCAAATGTCCTCTTCTGAGCATCAAATCGGATCTCATCAATCGCCACGAAAGAGGCAGAGAAGAAATCTCGTTTGAAGCTTTATCCAATGCGATGTTGGCCATCTGATATGATTTTTCATCACGATATTTTTGGAAACTTGCGATATGTGAAGAAGTTCTATCAATCTTTTCTGATAATTGTTTTGCTGCTGGATCTGATGAAGATGCATTTAAAGCTCTATTGATCGTTGATTTTGCCGCATCAAGGTTACCGAGTTGAAAGTGACATCTTGCTAAACGGGTTAGGGTCTTTGCATTCGGCTCGGATTCTTGCATTGCACCTGCCCGATTACAATCTTCCAATGCAGATTGATATTTTTCCAATCCCATATTAGCAGCAGCCCGATTTGTCAAATAAGAAGGTTCGCTAGGATCCAATTCGATCGCTTCGGTGTACAATCGAACAGCCTCAGACAATCGTTTGTCTTTGAATGCTTTATTACCTTGTTCTTTGACTTCTTTTGCCTTTTCTCGTTCTTCTTCTGTTGGCCCTTTCTTTTGTGTTGCTTTGCCATTGCCGCCATTTGATGATGAACTTTGATCATGATTAGGTGTCGCATCTCCATTCATCATGTTCACATCTCCGTTCACTTCGCTGGCATCATGGAACTCTGTGTCTTGTGATTCCCAATCCATCTTTGCTATGTAGAGAGTGACCAAATTGTCAAAGTCAAGATCACAAATTGATTTGATGCAAACTGAACCTTGAAATAATGTTAGCACAAGGTTAAGACTGTTATATTACCCTTTCCTCTCGGGCTTGTAAACGCGGTGCTGACACCCTGGACAATATTTCCGATAAAACTTCTTAAGCGGCCGAGTTTTGCTTTCAAGGCACAGTGCTTGTGCTTCAGTCGCGTGGATAGAAGAACTTCGCACTTTCAATCCTTCTTATACCTTCTTACACTAGCGCATCTCTTCTAATCACTCTCACTCTCACTCCCTCTCATTTTGAGCATCAAATCTTTAATTGTCTTTCAATGTATATATGTGTTTTGCGTTTGAATGTATGAATAATGAGATGGAATACACTAAGAATGCATTTTTACCCCCTTTTTCAAACACATTTATGAGGAAGAGGACAAGAAGTTGTCAACGTGTTCCTTGACAACCTTTGTCAATTTCTCTTCGAGTTCCTTGGACAAACCTGTAGCCTTGGCAATGTCTTGGAGCAAAGCATCATCGTTTGTGATTTGTTGACGGAAAGATGCTTCCCAATCGACAATCTTTTCTGCTGGGATACGGTCAACGAAACCCTTAATACCGGCAAAGATGATTGGAATTTGAACTTCAGTAGCCAAAGGAGAGTATTGACCTTGCTTCAACAATTCGGTCAAACGAACACCACGGTCCAAAGTAGATCTTGTTGCTGGGTCCAAATCGGAACCGAATTGGGCAAATGCTGCCAATTCACGGTATTGGGCCAAGTACAATTTCAAGGAACCGGCAACGGCCTTGTAAACCTTGGATTGAGCGGCAGATCCGACACGGGAGACGGACAAACCGACGTTAACGGCGGGACGGATACCCTTGAAGAATAATTCGGATTCCAAGAAGACTTGACCGTCAGTAATGGAAATAACGTTGGTGGGAATGAAAGCGGACACATCACCACCTTGGGTTTCAATGATGGGCAAAGCGGTCAATGAACCACCACCGTGGGTCTTGTTGTTCATCTTGGCAGCACGTTCCAACAAACGAGAGTGCAAGTAGAAAACGTCACCAGGGTAAGCTTCACGTCCTGGAGGACGACGCAACAAAAGTGACATTTGACGGTAAGCAACGGCTTGCTTGGACAAATCATCGTAAATGATGACGGCGTGTTTTCCGTTGTCACGGAACCATTCACCAATGGCACATCCTGAGAAAGGAGCCAAGTATTGCAATGGTGCGGCTTCAGATGCAGTGGCAGCAACAATGGTGGTGTACTTCATGGAGTCATTTTGTTCCAAAACCTTGACCAATTGAGCAACGGTGGATCTCTTTTGACCGACGGCGACGTAGATGCAGTACAATTTCTTTTCTTCGTCGTTTCCATCGTTCCAGCGCTTTTGGTTCAAGATTGTGTCAATGCAAACGGCAGTCTTACCGGTTTGACGATCACCAATAACCAATTCACGTTGACCACGACCGATGGGCACCATGGCATCGATTGGTTTGATACCAGTTTGCATAGGTTGGTTGACGGATTGACGGGGCAAAATACCGGGAGCCTTCAAGGATGAACGACGGCGTTCTTTTGTGTTGATTGGTCCTTTACCGTCGATTGGGTTACCCAAAGCATCAACGACACGGCCCAACAATTCCATACCGACTGGAACATCAACAATTTGTCCGGTACGCTTAACGGTATCACCTTCACGAATGGCACGGTCAGAACCCAAAATGGACACACCGACGTTGTCAGCTTCCAAGTTGAGGCACATACCACGGACACCAGAGGCGAATTCAACCATTTCTTCTGCTTGTACGTTACGGAGACCGTAAACACGGGCGATACCGTCACCAATGGTCAACACACGACCAGTCTCTTGGACATCACCACCAGCAGATGTACCGGAGATACGTTGTTCAAGGATTGAGCTGACTTCCGAAGCGGCTGGCTTAGCGGTAGCGTAAGCACGAGAAGCGACGGAGGGGATCGCACGGCGCGCCTGAAGGGATGAGGAAAGAGAGGGAAAGAAGATGTCAGTCAGGATTCATTGCGGTTTCGTGGTGGAAGAGATGTTCAGCGCTCCTTATCGAGAAGAATGAGTGCGCTGTAGAGTATGTTGCCCCTCTTTTTCGCTTGTTGAACCATTCTTCCCGATTTGATTGGCTTCTTTGTTGAAGACACTCACAGTTGGCGCAACGGTGGATCTTGCCAAGTTGGCGGCAGCAACACCGGCCGATCTAGAGAACATCGTCAAAGGTATAAGAAAGGCGATGTAAAGATTCTTAAAGGAAAGTCGATGATGACGATGAAAGGATAAGAAGGAATTCCAAGACTATTGAAGAAGATGCGCGAAAAAGGCGTCCAGCGTGTGTGTGTGTAAGTGTGTGCGCACACACACACGCACACATTCGATGCCCTGCCTGCCTGTAACGCCCTGTGATTTAATGAAGGATTGCTGGATCTTCTATTTCTTTTGCGCGCGCACGCACGTACACAACCCGAACGGTTCAGGCAAACCGGGTGAGGCAGGCAGGCGGCGGGCGCAAAAATGAGAAAAACAATTTTGGTCAATTCTTCGCTCCAGCAAGCAAGAAAAAACGCAATTCCACTAAATCGCACTCTTTCTTACACAACAATCTTCCTAGGCTACAACCGAGTATAGGACACGCGCTTTGCGCCCAGAAAGGCACTCACTCACATTCACTCACATCATACGCCCACCAGCTGGCAGTTAATGTACCCGCGTGCGTATCAATTCTAATAGCCGCTGTTGCAATGCAGCGGGAATCGCCGAAAGATCAAAAGGGAACACGTGATAGAATATTATCAGATCTGGTGACAGTTCTCTTGAAGCACCACTCAATCATGACTTTGGTATAATCACTATCACATGAAATGATGGACTAATATAAAACTAATTAACAGCTTCGTCATCTGCTGGCATTGGTTATGAGAGTGTGCAACAAATGGGCAATCCAGATATATTCACTATAGAATCGAAAGAATAAACAGAGAGTAGCAAGATGAAGTGTACGATACGCTTCCTATTCCATCAATTTTGGTTGGAAGGTTGATTTGGGTTGTCAAGTCCGGCAATACGTTCTGCGCCTTGTTGTGCTTCCTAAAGATAATAAAATGAAAGAGGAGCAAGAAGGTACTTTGGTCAGATCTCTGTTTGGAGGTGTCCATCTTGTACATCTATTCAAACTTACCTTGTCATTTCCAAATACCTTTCCAGCGAACATCTGAATAGAGTAAAAGATGACGAAATGTTAGCATACCAGCTCCAGTCATAACACTTGTGTGCTTCCATCTAAGCCTGCCTGAATGCTTGCTCACCTTTGCATGTCCTTTTACCTGCTCGCCAAATGGAACATCTTTTCCACCTTCCAAACCCGTCAAAGGTACTTCGCTAGCTGTAGTTGGGACAGGTTGTGTTCCTGTTTGAGGGTTTGGGAAGTAATTATCAGTAAAAAGATACATCTCAGACAAAGCATAAGTTGAGCTCTTTCCCCACTACTCACCTTCTTGTGCGTTTGTTTGTGCGACACCCGAATTGGTTCCTTGTGCACCTACTGGAATATTGTCGAAATTGCTGGAGTTTGTTGACATGATGAATGGTATATTGTGGATATGGTCGCTATGAAACAATGATGATCGCATTCACATCATCTGTTCGTATGGCTGTGTTGCTCTTTCACTCAAGCTGAGGGTCCCATCTGCGAAAAAGTGGAGGAGGCCCAGGAAGTGGGATGACTGGCAGACTGCTGTAGTGCCTCTCTCCTCCCCGCAAGGCTTTCTTTTGTCTGTCTGTATAAATCACAACCCAACAGTGACCTTCAATTCTCACAATCATAGCAATGTGGATGCTCAAAATCAATAACAATACGTTGTACAATGAACTAATTCATCTTTCTATAAATACAGTTGTGTGTTTTTAATACGTTATTATAAAGTGAAGGAATGGAAAAAAAAACAATATCCTAAAATGATTGTGCGATAGTGAAACGTATCCGGAAAGAATTATTATGCCACATGATCATCTTCTGGAGGCGGCGGCGCTGAAGGGGCAGACGGAGCAGAAGGAGCAGAGGGAACACTTGCTCCAGCATCAACTCCATCATCCCATTCAGGCGCACTTGGTTGCAGACTAGACCCAGCCGGTTCGTATTGAGGAAGCATTCTGGCATCGTCCGGCCGACTAGCGAGCAAAGCTGCAGTCTGTCTTTCTTCTTCGGCTGCTTCCTTTGCTTTTTCTGATGCTCGGCTAGGTCCTGCACTTGTACTTGGCAGGGCTTTTTGTGATTCGCGATGAGTCGAATAGGGCAAATCGAATTGCGAGAATGAAGATTGAACGTGAGGTGCTGGTGGTGCTGGTAAAATCGATGAAGCTTCCGCTTGTTGGCTTACAATCTGACTTTCCGGTGCACCGGCAGAAAGGGCAAGCTGTTCATTTATCTCCTCTTCCTCACTGAACACGGGCGCTGAAGCATGTGCATTGCCCAAAGATGAGCCTCCTGGCGCAGAAGGAACGTAATGAGGAGATGAATCAGGTTGTGATGCAGCTTCACGCATACGTGATAAGACATTCTTATCATCTGTAGCGATATGTCCTTCCAATCCAAGACTCGAAGTCGAAACAGCCGTACTTGGCTCGTTCTCTACAGACAACTGCATATCTGAACTGCCAGCCATTCCTTCGCTATTTGCGTCCATCGGTCTCTTCGAGTCGCCGCGCGCTGCAACAAGAGCTTCCTCGCTCTGGCCCGCCAATTGACGGTTTGCAGTTGGATGCAATGCATTTGACGACGAAGATGGTCCTGCAATGCTGCCACTTTGACCGCGATTATGACTTGGAATATAGGCTGGAGGAAGGGCATCCGATAGACGCATCCTCTCTTCTTCCTCTTCCGCATAATCTAAATCGGCTGCGTTCAATCGAGTGCGCCCTGCATTTTGATTCGATCCGGGTGAAGATTCACCTGCAATTGATGAGGTTGCCGGTGCTATTTCATCTTCTCCTATCGCTGGTAGCAATGGAGGTGGCTCATTCGGTATCTGACCATCGGAGACATGTGCTGTAGGCGAGCCTTGTTGACTTGACACACTCGCAGGATTGGAATCCTGTGTATCGGCTCCCGTCAACGATGTGGATGTTCTGTTGGCATCATTTTCACGGTCAATGGAAGCCCTATTGTCGTTATTTTGAGCGGTAGATGAGCCAGTAGATTTCTTTTTGCGTAATCGAATCTTTCGCGTCGGTAGCCTTGCCCATCGTGAAGCAACAATCGCAGTAGTTGCTCCATCTCCTCCTTCTTTGTTGGATGACTGATCATCCTTCTTCCTCCGCCTTTTACTCTTCTTTTCTCCGCGTGATCCTAATCGCATCTCTCTTTCCTCGCGCATTCTCTGTAGAGCAGCTTCATCGCTAACGTCGTACTCTTCATCCATTTCATCATCCCTTTTGTCGCGCAGGAACACAGTGCATCCAATAATTAGCACGATAAAGATGGCCAAGAATATCGAAGTGATAATGACTGCTTTTCGTTGGAACCATATGGATCTACTTCCCGGGTTCCAGGCATTGGCTAGATTGGATGTGAAAGAAGCAGGAACATTGAAAGTTCGTGTGGATGCATTGAAGGGATCAGAACGCTTTAAGAATGAAGGCGTTGGTTCTTCTGAGAAGTCTTGCCTCTTTTTGATATCCTGTAGAGGAGATTGAATTGGATTATCTGGTGCGACGAAAAGTAGTGGATTTGACTTTTCATTTATTGCGCCCCAATTTACGTCACTCGTACGCCGTAGTGAGGCAATTCGATTGCCGTCACGATCAACATTGCCGCCTCGTTCATATAGAGACGGTTCAGCGATAAATCTCGACCCGCGTTCTGATATCTGTCGAATGCGTAGAGATTCTGACTGTAGAGGTGAAGGTGCTGCTTGCACTGATCCAGGTGAATTGATGACCAAGAATGATGCAACGAGGACTGCTGCCGCTGCTGATTTTGTAGCTTTACTGCATATTCTTCCTTTTCGTTTTGTTGTGATGGATGATGATTCTTCGTTTATGTGTGATTCTATTCGCCCCCTCCTTTTGCCCCTTAGTCGGGGTTTATTCAGTTGCATCAGCATCACTGGTGGATATGCTGTGCGACCAAAAGAATGATCCGAGACGGCCTGAATGTTTAGCTGAAGTGCGTCATCAAAAGCGAGAATCGGATTGAATCCAAAGACTGAATGTGGAATTCCTCTAGAAGACAATTGAAGATGAACGGGATGACGCGCGCGCAACTATGATGACCTTTTGCCTTGCTTCTTATGTCGAAACGAGTAGGTCGTATGGGTATCGATTCGTTAAGAGAACAGATGTATCAATCCTCTTCACGAGATATGATCGTGTTGGTGGCGTGTACAGGTTGTGTGATGTAGTTTAAGATGAGGAATGAATCGCGATTGCCGTCGTTCACGCTGTTGCCGATGGTAATGGCAAATATACGCATATACACGCCCGCACAAATGGATAAATGTTATTACTATACGTATCTCACTTGTCTTGACTTCTCTGACGCTGAATGGAATGATTTTTTGTGTAACGACGCCCTAAACGAGACAAACCGTGTGCGTGGGTACCCGCGGGCGGTTTCAAGTTTTAATGGAACTTTAGCAGTGAGTTGCAAGGGGAGGAAAAACTGTTTTGTAATGCATTTCGACAGTTTCAATGCAATACACCCTTCTAGAGGCGCGTGTGCGTGTGTGCATCAAAAGGGGGAGATTTCCGGTTGATTTCTACCGCGCGTAGGCAGGCAGGGCAAGATATGAGTGGGGGACGTACATACACTTTATATACCGCGTGCATAAGAATAAGCCTGGCCCATACAAAACTCACGTGCTTGAGAGGGGTAGAGTATTCACACTTTCTCCACAGATTGATTGAATTATGTGAGTGAGTGGCTGGTGCACGGTCTCCTCCTTTGTGTGTATTTGCGGAGAGTCTTAATTTCACTCCTTCCCACTCAAAGCTAGAGTTATGATGCATATATTCTAGTCACAATCATAAGCCACATCTCCTTTTGACCACATCATTCGATTGCGAGCACTTTACCATGATCGTCGAACAACCTGCTTCAGCAACAGCCGGACATAGGGCGCAAGTTCGTAGCTTGGAGGATGACTTAGGCGAAAAGACAGACGATAATCAAAATGAAAGAGAAAATACAAAAGAATATCAAACAGGTCCATCAGGTGAAAAAGAACCGGGTTGGTCAGACAGTCTAAAGGTAGGAGGATCAGAATGGCTTTATTTCGCACCTCTATCGATCCCAAGAGCAAGAAGGATGCAAACGTTTGCAGTGCTATTATTTCCAATGCTCTTACCTTTATCTCTGGCAATCTTTTTTCTACTTCTTTCAATCCCTCCTTTCTGGCCTTTGATAATCGTTTATTTGATCTGGATATACTTTGATAACGCTCCTCAATCTGGTGGTAGGCGATCAAAATGGGCAAGAAGACTAAAGATTTGGCGATACTTTGCAGAATATTATCCTGTCTCTTTGATCAAGAGTGCGGATTTACCTCCCGATAAACCGTACGTATTCGGATATCACCCGCACGGAATCATTGGAATGGGAGCGATTGCAAACTTTGCAACTGCTGCTACAGAATTCCCATCTTCATTTCCTGGAATCACACCTCACCTCTTGACACTAAATTCAAATTTCAACATCCCGATCTATCGTGATATTTTGATGGCCTTGGGATTATGCAGCGTCAGCAAGAAAAGCTGTGAACGGATCCTTAGAAAAGGAAACGGTAATGCAATCACAATCGTAGTTGGGGGTGCAAGTGAAAGCTTGAGTGCCAGACCTGGAACGGCAAATCTGACGCTACGCAAACGATTGGGTTTCATCAAGATTGCAATAAGAAACGGGGCAGATCTTGTTCCGGTATTCTCCTTTGGCGAAAATGACATCTATTCTCAATTAATCAATGAAGAAGGCTCAAAGCTACACCTCTTCCAGAAATGGTTCCAACGTTTGTTCGGATTCACTCTGCCAATCTTCCATGGACGAGGTATTTGGATTTCTATCGGTCTACTTCCGTATAGGCATCCTATCGTATCTGTTGTTGGTCGTCCAATTCGTGTCAAGAAGAACGCTAATCCCAGTAGAGCTGAATTGGAAAACGTTCAAAGTCAATATATTGCAGAATTAGAGCGTATTTGGGATCAATGGAAAGATGCTTACGCTGCAAATCGAACGAAAGAATTGACGATTATCGAATGAGTGTCTGTCGCTCGAGAATATCTCTGTACACTATACCAACCTGGATTTTCAACCTCTTTTTTATACATAACACTTTTCAGCTATAATCAAGTATAATGTCATTACCAGAAGAATATGTCTTCTGTGTACGTGATCGTCTATATCTGTATGAATACAATAATTTACGTTGGAAATTACATGCACATATGTACATTGCTTTTTCTCCTCACCTTTTTTCCCCTTTGTCTATCTTGCGACTTCACCTCTCCCAGGTGCTGGCGATGATGAACCAGTGGCGACTTTGATTCGAGTTAAATCAGAAACGAAACTTACGCCCCACCAACTTGCAGTATGTTTTTCAACATAAGCACTCAATTTACCAAAATTCTTTTGTTTTGCTTCGGATGGCATTGTGAGCGCTTCATGAATAGCATCAGCAACGGCAAATTTGTCCCAAGGATTTACGATCAAACTTCCGTTTAACGATTGTGCAGCTCCTGCAAATTCGGATAAGATCATTACGCCATGTTTTTCTTTTTGACATGCAATATATTCGTACGAAACCAAATTCATACCATCTCTCGTACTCGTTACCAAGCATGCATCACTGATTGCGTACAAAGCACAAAGTTCGTCAAAATTGACACTTCTGTGTAAGAAATGAATTGGCATACTTTCCACCGTTCCGAATCGTCCATTGATTCGACCAACTGCTTCATTCACGATCGCACGTAAATTTTGATATTCTTCTACATCTTGTCGTGATGGCACTGCAACTTGAACGAGAACGACTTTTCCAATCCATTCAGGATGATCTTGCAAGAATGTTTCTAGCGCATGCAACTTTTGTGGAACTCCTTTGATATAATCTAATCTATCCACACCAACGATAATCTTTACTCCTTCAAATTTGCGTTCTAAAGCTTTGATTCGGGTTTGAACACTTTCACGTCGTAATCCTTCTTCGAATTGAGTAGGTTCGATACCGATCGGATATGTTCCTACATGAACGTATCTTCCTTCAAATTCAGCACCATTTGGCATAGTTGGAAGTCCTAAGATACGTGTGCAACTCGACAAAAAGTGACGAGCATAATCGTATGTATGGAAACCGATCAGATCGCAATGCAAGATTCCCAACAAGATCTCTCTGCGGACCGGAAGGATACGATAGATCTCACTACTGGGAAACGGTGTATGCAAAAAGAAGCCGATCTTGATCGCTCCACGCGATGCTGCTCCATCTGACGTTCCGATCCCTTCTCCTGATTGTGTGATTCTTGATGATTTGTTGGTTGGCTCTTTCTTTGGTGCTGCTAGGCCTTCAGAGCCTTGAAGATGTGAGGTGCCGTCCACTCCATGACGTACGTGTTCCAATTCACGATGTGAGGTATGTCCTTGCAAGTTTGAACCTTCGATCAACGTTCGTAGCATCAAAGGCAACAGCATCAAATGATAATCTTGTACCCAAACCATATCTCCTTGTTTTACAACACTTCTAACCTTTTCAGCAAAGAGCAAATTTGCTTCGCGATAAGCCAACCAATTCTCCTCGTCAAAGTTCATTTCTCCTGGATGATAATGAAAGAGCGGCCAAAGGATTGAATTTGAAAATCCATTATAATGAGCATCTGCCACATCATCATCAATCCAAACAGGTTCACAACTATATTCTTCGCGTAATTTCTTTTCGATAAATTCTTCTTCTGCTCTACTTGAAACGTTTAATCCTGGCCAACCGATCCAAGTGAATGACATACTCTTTTTACATCCACTCAAAGCTGATACTAGACCACCAGAAGAAAGTGTGAATGAATATCCTCCCGGTTGACTTGCATCTGCTTTGATTGTTACTGGCAATCGATTGGATACCACGATCAAATGAGCTGAAGGATCCAGATGGAAATCTCTAGTTGAAGAAGGCATCTTGAATTAGAGTGAAGCGCTCTATGGCGCAGAGTGTATAATGCTCCTTCGAGTGACGGTGAAGAACAAGGAAGCGAATTGAGTCAGGAGAGAGAGAGAGAGAGATGATGTATAGAGCAAAGCAATGAGTACGTCAAATGCTATGAGCGCCGGCGCCAATGGAACGCCTCCACGACCCTTGAAGCACACACAGCTGAATTGCCGTGTTATTTTGCCTTCGCGTGCTTAACAATCTTATCTCCTTTCTTCCAACTGCACTCAAGCTTAAGGCGTATAGAGGTGCTATTAATAGCGTATAAAATCACAAAGGATAAAATAATATTGAACGAGAGTTCACCTCTCATGATCTTCGGCATGTAGGAATAAATGTCCCATTGTGATAACAGAACAAAGGCAATGAGAGTCATTTTCAAATGATTCTCGAATGAACTTTACGTAATCATCCGATAAGGATCGGGCCTAGTCATTATTATTCAATGCGGTGCCTTTCGGTCTCCGCTGCGCCCAATAACAAAGGGATTTGTAGCGATGCAAAAATCACATACATACGTAATTGAAAATGAAGGGCGTTCGTTGTGGTTGATCGATCTTCCTTTGTTCTCATCGGATCCTTACAAAGTGAAAAAATGACCTTCATAATTGGTTCTTTCATATTCTTTGGGTGAAAATCGTAAGACAAAAGCCACGGTGAGCCAAACCAAAACTTCATTTTGGTTAATCGATTTACCCATTTCCCTTTCTTATCTCGTTACCATCATCGTTTAAAGTGCATCTTTCAAGATGTTGCCTGTAAAGGGTATCATCTTTATCGGCTTGAATGTCCTTCGGACGATTAGCATGATCGCTCTGATATTGGTATTCTCATCAACAATTTTACTGATGGTAAACGATTCAAATACCTATTACAGATTGCGAAATCAAGATCTTCTACAAACATCTCAAGATGAATGTGATTATTATCCTGAAAGTGACGTTCCAACAACAACTTGGGGTATGTTTTGGATTCAATTGGACAGATTTTGGATTTTATGTTTATGTATAACGTGCTTCTTTTCAGAATTTGGAATCAAATTTACTTCAATGTTCTTTCACAAATATATTCCTATCCTTGGACCTTCTTTTGGAACGATGCCTTTGGGTGTGATTCAAGTCATTATCAGCTCTTCACTCTTGTCACATTATGTGAAAGGCTTTACATTGGCTACACCTTGGTTGCTATTCTTTGTCGGCTTACTCAATACCGCTGCTGGGATCGGATTTGGTTATCGAGGTAAATTACGCAGATCTCTCAATCGAAGCAAACGTGATTTGCATGCCTTAAAGCAACAAAAAGATCTCGAGAAAGCAGTCCCATTCGGTACCGCAATTCGAACATTGGCCAACACAAGTATAGATGAAGCACACACTTTGATGCTAACACACCAAAGAACATCAAAGAGCGTTAAATCGAAATATTCAAGACATTCAGGTGAACATGCTTCTTTACTTCAAGGTGGTGCAGCACCTTCTATTCGACCTGTTCGATCTGCTAAAGATGCTTTCCCAAATACAAGCGCCGATGCTGCTTACGGTGCCGCTTTACAAGGCGATCGAATTGCAAATCAACCAAATCCTGGTAATATGTCTGTACAAAACGAACCATTATCAGCCAGTGATGATGAAGTGTTACGTTGGCGAGCAAGGCAGGACAATTTGCGCGTTGAACGTGAACAAGAAACGAAGGAGAATGGTACGCAATCTTCCTTTTTCAGAGATTTCCGATATGACTTGCAGAATGATATGGCAATCCCCGTCAGGACTCCATCAGTGTTGGGCCCCATGGAACCAACATCCAAGCAATGGCAAAGTCAAGCTGCACAAGCACAAGATGATGCTGTACAGAAAAAGCAAAAATTCAAAAGGAGAACCTTGGTTTTGAGTAGAGTTGTTCAACAAGTTCGAAGGGGTAGTCTTGCAGCTTATCAAGCCACAAAATCTGCACAGATGCGTATGCCTGGAGCCTATCGTACCAACCTGAAACCAAAAGAAAAGCCAACACCTTGGGTAGAAGTCGACTCTTCTAACAAACCCAAAGATGACACCCTTCACCCTCCTGCACCGACATATATACCCGGTCGACCCCAAATGATCAGTGTAGGCAAAGCCTCGGAAGACAATCGAACGACTCGTTACCATACCCCGATCACTGACAAGTTCGCCAATATGCTCTAAGAAAATCGCTTCCCAGAATACGGACAGTAACTTTGATATGATGTATTTATCAATATGTTGTACACGTACCCCTTCCGCTCTTTTTATATCGCAACCCGATCCATCCTAATCTGTTTAGTATCCACACGTATAGACAATTGATCGCTCTTTTGACCCTGTATTCGATCTTGAAAGAGCTTAGTCAAATGCTGTTTGATTTCCTCGATGCTGCCAGGAAGTATTCCAATCGCTTCTGCGGTAGGGTGAAGAACGGAAACCGGAATAGTGAACTGCAAAATATTCTGCACAATCTCTAATTCGGACTTGATCGAAAGATTCACGTAGAATACAGTCAAATCTTTTCCTGCTAGATTGTTCGTCTGCATGTCGCTAGACCCATCCCAATCATCCAAAGAGTTCGAGAAAAGATCTCCAATGCTGCTTATCGAATGCGGGGTAGCTTGGAGCTGGACATTCTCACTTTGCCGGAAGTGATATACGAGAGGGTATTCGAGCAGCCATCCTGCCAATGCAACTCCAGTCTTGGCACCCGCAGAACTTTTGGTGGGATTCAAGAGTGTGAGGGAAATGATTTGCACGCTCGTCCGACCTTTCCTTTCTATGTCATTTTCAATCTCTTCCAGCATCATCTTCAAGCTTGAAGGTGCTGTGATATGTGCTTCTGCATCGGCATCTAATTGATCAACAGCCAAGAAAGCATGATCGTGCTCTACTTTGCTTCTCTTGAGTTGTTTGGCTAGAAGTTCCCGATTTGCAATGAATGTTTGCTGGCTAGGAACGTGGACCAAGATGAGGAGATCTTCCACATCTTTGACCAGAATACGAGATAGTGCGTTTGCCAATGCAGAGATTGTTTCTTTGTCAGTTTGAAGTTTTGCCAGTAACCCAGAGCATCGCATACCGCAAAGCACAAACGTGATCATCCAGGCCTCTTCCAATATTGCCGTTTTGGATGCCGACCGCTTTGATCTCTTCAGCTCATCTTGGAGAATGCTGGTCACCCTTTGCACTTCTGCCAGGATCATATCTTTACTTCATTTTGACCTATTGTGATCAATGCTGGGTGAACATATCTGATGGTGTTCAGAAAGTTGAACAAGATTCACCCGCCGCACCACCCGTGTACTCACGCTAAAATACAAGTGCATGTTTAATTCTAATGCAACTTCGCACGGACATAGAGATCTTCTTCTTCTCCTCATGTTGAAGTACTTCCTGCTTTTCTCTACCATCGTTCAACAATGGAGGCATCTTCATCTTCTACGCCTGTAGCATTCAAAGTGCAACTAGATGATGCTCAAACTGCACATCCTCGATTACATATAAGCTTGCCTGCTTCTTTCTTGGATTCACCTCAAACTCAATCACACAAATGTGAGCCTAATTTGCTCATCAGGTTACCTCCGGGTTTATTCGTTGATCCATTCACATTCCCCACATCCAAAAAATCACCATCTCGAAGAATAGAACAGCATAGTCAGGTCCAGATCGACGATGACACCACTGATGATCCATCATCATCTCAAAGAAAACACCCTCCACACGCAATACTACAGGATAGAGAGGTGGTAAAGAGCATACAACTACTTAACGCTTCTAGGAAACATGGTGAACTTCTTAATCATGATTTCACGAAAGTAGAATTGGAAAAGGGAATAGGCTATACCATATCCGCCAGAGATCGACAAAACCTAGATTCAGAGGATTCAAATCTACTCATACGTGAATACACTGCATTCGTCATTTCCCTTCATCGTACAAAAGTACCAACGATTGTCAAACATGAACAAATGTCAACTGGATCCGAAGGTCAAATTGACGTAGAACCAAAAGGACAGCAAATTGATATTGATGTACCTTTGCATACAAGATATCCTATCCCCCTTGGCACACCTCTCACTGACTTGAAGGCTCTTACACAATTCGATTGGCAGAAATTTGGGGAATCCGTTCTTTGGCCAGGAGAAGGGACGTATCACACCGCCTTGCTCGAATATCCACAAGCTTTTTGGCAGTGTAAAGGAGAAGGGATGCTAGCTGTAGATTCTGGCGTATATGAATCCAGGTCGGAAACGGAGCTCTTAGCACCAATGCATGATCATCTCACACTACCTTTCTCCCAGTCCAATCATTTGTTCGTGCTGTTGCCGCCCTTCCGCACTTCAAGAGAACCTTTCCGCATACAAATCCCAGCAGGAAGAGCAGAATTGACTATTGCAACACAAATGGTTACCACAATATCCTTACTGTTGGCAGCTGTCCTGATCATCATTCAAACAACAACATTATCGCGAAAGGTGCGGAGAAGCGAGAGTTAATTGCAAACGAAAACAAAGTGATTGTATAGATGTTTCTTAGAATACATTTTTTATACTGCTGCTACTTGTACATTCTGTTCTGGGATGTAGTTGGAAAGCAATCTAGTAGCGACCGTAGGGGCCTTGATGACCACCACGACCTCTTCCACGACCGCCGCCGCCACCACTACCACCTCCGCCATTATGATATCCCATCGGTCTAGGTGGTCCGCTACCACCTCGTGGTCCACTTGGAGGTGCTCCATATGCATTACCTTGTCCATAATTTCCATACTGTTGCTGTGGTGGCTGCTGTCCATAAGGAGCATTGTTCGCTTGATTGCCATATCCATTTACACCTTGTCCATATCCTCCATAAGCAGGCTGAGCATATCCACCATTAGCCGTATTTGCATTTCCATACCCGCCATAGCCACCATATGCAGAAGCTGAATTATTTGCATTTCCATATCCACCATATCCTGAATAGGGAGCTGCACCAGGAGCTGGTTCATAACCACCACCGCCACCGCCAGCATTGCCATATCCTCCATATCCGCCATATTGACCATATCCTTGTTGTGGTTGACCTTGAGATGGCGCACCATATCTTTGAGGCTGAGGTTGTTGTTGTTGCGGTGGTGGATAGCTTCCATTGCCATACCCTCCATATGCTGCGGGTTGTTGCCCGTATCCATTCTGCGGTCCATAACCATTGTATGCATTCCAATTTTGATAAGGTGGTTGATTTGGATCCATTCCGTTCGATCCTTGCGTTGGTCCAAAGCGCATCAGAGGTGCATTAGGAGGACCTTGTCGGTTTTGATCATGACCATATGGGCCACCAGAGAAACGACCTCCTCTGCCTCCACCACGATGACCACCTCTGCCTCGACCTCGATTATCTGGTCCACCACGTCTTGCCATCTCGCGATCCTCATGTGTCAAAACACGCTTAGGCATTTCTACTCCTTTGAGCAAGACACTCCTATGTGGTGTTCGTTGAGGTGGGAAATCGTACAATGCACTAATGCTACGATCGTTCCGTATATCCATCAGCCCAACTTCCGTAAGAGGAGAAGTGTAGGTGCTAGTGGGTATGCAATTCGGATCACGTCGAATGAATCCATTAATCCCAAAGGAATTGGCAGGATTGATCGCAACTGCTTTTGTTTCTTCACTTGATTTCTTTGCATACAATGCGCAAATCTCATCGTAAAGCCTGTTCTCCTCTGCTACCATCAGAGCATCATCACCAAATTTGTTCCGCCTCAATTCATCCTCGCTCAATTGATCATAGCGTGCATTGATAGCGGTGAGCAATCTTGTCTCGTCAATGAACGGTAACAGAGCCACTCCTTGCCATGCCATCTTCTTCCCGTTCATATCGATCGAAAATGTTTCAGGATAAAAATCAATAATATCGGATTCCTCATCCGTCATGAGAGTGTGAAATGTTTCCGGCAAGTGAATCTTACTGGCAGCGGGCAAAACGCCCATCAATTGATCATAAGGTCGGAAAGGTTTGCCTTGCTCAAATTTGATGTCAAATTCTTCCATGTTTGTGAAATCAGCGGCAAAAGGAGAAAAGTGATAGGGAAAATACCAAGTCCAACTTGGGCATCCTTGATAATAGTATGCCAAGACCCAAGACATACCTTCCATATAACACTTTGCAACATGTCTTCGAAACTCTTCCTTGTCGGCCTCGACGCCAAATTTCTGCTGATAATAACGCTCACGATATCCTGGCTCCCACAATTTGACTGTATCTTCATATTCTACTGTACCGTCTGGATTGACCTTACGCTCAGTGTTGGTGCTTGTGACAGGATCGACAGCTTCTTGTGGATCAGCATCATCTGCTGTAGAATCTTTTGTGTCCTCTACTTCATCAATTGAGCGTTTTTGACCGCGCTGATTGCCATTCTCCGTCTCTATCTCTACATCTTCTTCGCTCTTGGCAGGTGCTTCCTCGGTTTTGGCAGATACCTCCGGTGCCTCGGCCTTTACTTCAGAATCATCTGTCTGTGCCTCTTCCGCTACAGCATCACCATTCGTCTTTCCAGATTTGGCGGCGTCTTGAGCAGCCTTGCCCTTTAGTTCAGCTTTAAGTCTTTCAGCTGCACTAAGATTTGCCATCCTGATAGCACGTTGATTAGCAATGATGTCTTCATTCTTGCCACTTTCCAAGGCTGCTAATGCATCAGAACGCAGTTTGGCATCCTCGTCGTTGTTGTCGTGTCGTGCTCTTTTGATTTCCACAAAGGACTGACCACCATGTTTGAATGTTCCGTCATCTTTACCCATTTCGCGCCGCTGGCGATCATGGTCTTCCACTTTTCGTCTTTGAGCATTTGCTTCGGCCCGTTCTTCTTGTTCTTTACGCTTTCTAAAAATTTGATCTTCTTCTTGTGCGATTCCTTGCATGATCAATTGAGCATTCTTCATTTCAACCTTACCATGATTGGTAAGATAGCTACCCATGTTCGGCAACTCTCTCTTCCAGATGCGCAACAAGGTATCAATTGCTCCTTCACGAATTTCTAGACTGGGCAGATGTGGCAAGAAATCATTTCCAACAAAGAAGATCAAGAAAACCCAATCATCAATCGCTCTCTCCAGATCAAACTTGAATGGTAAGCCAGGAAGGTTGAGTTCCACTTCGAGATACTCTCGTAAGGCAACCACATCCAAGAAAATGAATCCTTTCTTCTCTGGCGGCTTGGCTCCAACATCGTCATGCTCTCCTTGCTTCTCTTTCGCTTCTCCAATGCAATTAGCGGCAATGTGGCCTTCACGTCCACATCGATGACACTTGCGCACTTTTTGCTCTTGTGCAAAGACATCTTCTCTCAACACTTTGAAGTATGGTTCATGAGTAGCGAGTGACAACATGATCAAATCGGCATCCAAACCATAAATGACATGTCGTGTGTTAGGATCATGCTCCGGCTGTACACGTTGTCTTCGAATGAAGTCCATGATCTTATGTTCACCTTCTCCCGGTACGCTTGCATCCGATATTATGACTTGCAAATTCTTCCATCCAGGATCCGTGTTGAGCTTTTTAGCGACCCAATATCGTAAAGAAGAAGCTAGCAGATCCATGAATGGAGTTCCAGGTGTGATTGCGTTGGAATCCCAGACCTTTTTCGATTCTGCAGCTTCATCGGTGACAGGTAATCCCGCCGCTTTCCATTCTTCTAAAGCAGCATCTTTTTCTTCTTGCTTTTCTTTCGCCTCTTGAGCAGTTCTGAAACGACGAGAACGCTGTTGATTCATTTTCGCTCGAGGTGCTACACCGTCTATTGCCATCGTGAGTAACCTTCTCGGCCTGATCATATTCACAACTCTTTCAGTATATGCAAATACTTCGATCATCATTTCTTCTTCAGTTTCCGGTGCTGGCTTTCCTTCCGGATGTGTGCATGGATGTACTATACCATTCATATCTAGGTAAAGACAATCAAATTCTTCTCCATTCGGATTTGGTCCTGACATGTCTATTGGTAATTCTTCTTCTCCGTCTTCTCCATCTTGTCTAGGAACTTTTCTTGGCTCTTCTTCTTCCACCGCTGATACAATTCGAGGATACTTTTTCGAAAGCCATCTGAACAAAGCTGGCACACCCATGATGGGGGCTATAATCGAGAGGGTTATTGATGGCGAGCTTGTTCAATTCAGTCCGATTGTGTGCTGAGTACGAGATGGATGTAAAGAGTTGTGTCAGCAATCACTGAATTGCGTTGCGCGGGAGAGAAGAAATGAACAAAGCGTCTGCCAAAGAAAAGGAAAATGTGATTATGTAAGGTGATGTAAGCGTGTTAATATTATTCCTAATTCCGAGAAATTATTTGAACAAATCAAGATGATCAATCCTTCTCTCCACACTACTTGCCTAGGATCACTTTCGCAATCATGCAATCTTCAAGATCACTTATGACATGCTCAAGAGCGTTACAATCAATCTCTGGTAGATCTTCCATCTCTATAGCACAAGCAAGACCTTCTCGAATCGTAGGCACTGCCGGCACTATCCAGTCCGGCTTGAGTCAGAGAAGATGCTATTCCGATCGAAGGGAAGAAAAAGCAAAAGATAGGAATGCTGTAGGAGTGAGTATGTCTTGCATCTTTATGTTCAGTTCAGGCTGCTTATCGTTATGAATCTCCCTCCAATTCAGCCTTTTAATATACGAGCAGCAGTCTTATTCGTAGGAACAGGAGTAGGATTATTCTGGTACTTCCAAAAAGAGAAAGCAGCAGTAGAAGAAAAGAAACGAGCCGAATCTGCTCAAGCAAAGGTAGGAAGACCAAAGATTGGAGGTCCGTTTGAGCTATTACTACCAACGCCAATCACTTCTGCTCAAGATGCTAAAAAGGTTGAAGCCAGACGATTCACAGAGGATGACCTAAGAGGATCATTCAGTCTTATCTATTTCGGCTTCACAAATTGTGAGTGAAGAGATTGATCTGTTACAAAGTTGAATTACTGACTTTGTGTGTCTCTCTATTGTGTAGGCCCGGATATCTGTCCAGAAGAATTAGACAAGATGGCACAAATTGTGGATAACGTAGACGCAAAGCATGGTCCAACAATCAATCCGGTCTTCATCACTTGTGATCCTGCTCGTGATACATTGGCAGCAACATCGATCTATGCAAGCGAATTTCATCCTCGTTTGATCGGTTTGACGGGCGATTATGAATCGGTCAAAACGGCTTGTAAAGCTTATCGGGTTTACTTTTCTACACCTCCAGGTGCAGATCCATCGGGAGATTATTTAGTGGATCATAGCATCTTCTTTTACTTGATGGACCCTGAAGGAAAATTCGTTGATGCTTTCGGACGCAGCGTTAATGCTCAAGAAGCCACGGCTAAAGTTATGAATTACATCGATCAATGGAAACAAGCTGGAAATCCAATAGAAACAGCAAATGCAAAGGAAAGAATACTGAAAGATGAATCACGCAAGATTTAATAAAAAGGAGTCGTGTTAGCTAGTCATTCACCACTTTGAACAGCAATGTATAAAATTGTATAAAAGATGACGCACTGGGTATGAAAGTTTAGGTCTACATGTCTATTTAGTGGTGGGTATACGTCCTTCACATATATCCAAAGCTTCTCGTAATTGTTTACGGGCTGTTTCAACATCATCATAATCCAACGCACTCACGGCCCATTTCGCTAGCTTTTGTACCCTGGCAGTAGATTTGTGATCTAAAGAGGACGGTAATGTCGACGGATCAGGTGCATCCGGTGGCGCTGAAGGAGTGACAGCTGCATGTGAAACGCTGGGAGGTGCCGAAGGTTGCAAAGCTTGATTGTATTGATTGAATGGTGAAAAGGCCGCACTGTGTTGCAAAGCTGGCGAAGCGGCAGGACTGATCGATGTTGGTGGAATCAGAGGTGTTGTGGTACCTTGTCCGCCCGGTGGAACGGGAAGGCCACCACGAACATTACCTGATCCAGGTGGGTGTGGTAAAGGGCGATGATGTGGACTAGAAGCCCCACTGCCACTCGAAACTCTTCCTTGCTGATACTGAAAGAATGCACTTTGTGTTTCACTTGGATGTTGGACGCCTCCATATATGTCAGAAGACGGCATGTTGGGATCATCAGATGTTTGACTTCCTTGTCTTGCTATTCTTAATGGCATAGAGAAATTTGGACTGCTTGCAGAAGCTGTAGAGCTTGATGAATTTACTGCATCCTGCCAACCTTCCATGCCAGTACGACCATCGAAGCTCAATCTTGACTCGGCTCTTCGAGAGCGGATCTGAGAAGGGCTCATACCTTCGGGGTAGCCTTGTGCAGGATTTCCACTACGGTCAGGTGTTGGTGGCTCGACATTTGGTGAGATTGCGACTGGCTCATTGTGATCTTCTTCTTGTGATGTCAGCTTTGCCATTTCAGCGTCCAATTCTTCGCTTGTAGGAAGTTGAGCGGTCACATCAGTTAGGCCGCCCATCTTAGCCGAAGCTGCTTGAATTCCCAGCATTGCTTCATCTTCATTCTTAGGTATCTCTTCTGTATCAGCCGGGTCATCCATTCCGTCTGCAGGTCCAGGCGTTGGTTTTCGTCCTTCTCTGAATGCTTTTGCAATATCTGCTGCTTTCCATTTTGTATATTTCAGCTTTTCCTCCCATTCAGTTTCTAGAGGTCCAAAGTTGGTTAGCAACTCGATGAAATTGCTGGCAACAAGGAATCGCTTTGCTGTTGCTCTTGATGCCTTTCCGCTTCGATCTTCGTTATCCGCTCCTGCGAATACCTTGAGCGCTACATTCTCTATGTGTGCTTTTGCCACTAAGTCATCACCATGTACGATATCATTTCCTGCCAAAGATTTCTTTTGTGATTCTAAAGTATCCATCAATGACATCAAGTACGCCTTTGAAGTTGGCACCAAAGAAGATAATTTTGAAATTCCGACTTGAGCAGCATGATAATTACACCAATACGATAATGCAGGATCTGCTTTTCGTGTTTCATGAGCTCTTTGTAAGAATGGTGAAAGTGCTTTTAGATCATCTGGAGGTGGAACAAACGTTGCCGCGGCGCCATTGTTTGAAGCCATGCCCGTTGTGTGGATTGTTGTGTTTGATGTATGATCGTGGGTGTGGTTGGAAGTGTTGATCTTTTTTGACGCGGGTGGTGTTGTTGAGCCAGTGTGAGAGAGAGAGACGTCAACGATTCAATTACTGCTGCTGTGCCACACCGTTTCGGATTTAATACTTCTCGCTGAGCCGAATGAAGCTAAATTGTGGAGAGCATTCATTCTATGATCAGCACTGCCACCTTTTCATCAGGATTGGGTGTTGTATAAATAAAGTCTTTCTCTAGCTTACCATCATTTACTCTCAACACAATTCAACAATGTTTAGATCATCTCGCACTCAATCAAATCAAACAAACACAGCTCAGGCTGATGGTCTTCCACCACCGCCACCATATGAACCAATAGCAAGTAACGCTCAACCTCGAGTTCAACATCAACAACAGCATGTATCACAAGCACAACAATTTGCACCACCTCCCTTCCCTCCTCCGGGAAATGCTTCTGTAGCACGGACAGGTTCTCAACATGTCCCATCAGCCCAAAGCAACAATCCTTTCCAGCCATCAGGCCAGGTTGGACACAGTAGTGTACTACATCAAGCAAGAAAGATGTCTAACGATTTCACTGGAGGTGTAAGTTCTACCACCTCACAGGCTTCAACAAGAAGACAGCCTTCCATCAAAGAGAATCAGCTTGAGTTTTTGAGAGCATACGATACAATTTTCATCGTAGACGATAGCTCAAGCATGAACGTAAACGAGAGGCCAGATGGTTCGATCGGAAAAAGTAGATGGGAAGAAGCACGAGATGCATTAGCAGGAATGGTGGAATTAGCAGCAAAATACGATGATGATGGAGTTGAGCTACATTTTCTCAATTCGGAAAAATGCCTCTTGAACTGTCATGATCCACGTCAGGTGAAGCAGCTGTTTGATTCAATCATACCTGAAGGTCTAACCCCAACTGGAACAAAGCTGGAAATGTTATTGCTACAGTATATGGACGATATCGAAACACACAAACAGACCAAAGCTGGTACACCGCCAAAGAAGCGCAATTATGTCATCATCACTGATGGTACGCCAACCGATGATCCGGAAAGTGTGATTGTTGCAATTGCTTCACGTTTGGATCGTGGCAATTTTCCTCTTACACAGATTGGCGTTCAATTTGTTCAAGTGGGTGATGATGCAGATGCTCGTGAAGCTTTGGAAGAATTAGATGACGCTTTACAAGCACAGCATTCATGTCGTGATATTGTGGATACCGTGCCTTATTCCGGAATGGCACTCAATCCTGATCTTTTGGTCAAAGCTCTTTTGGGCGGTATCAATCGTCGTTTAGATCGTCAAGCGGTGAATCCAAATGCAGCAAAGTAGACACACTGCCTCTTCAGCTTTATGATATACTATGACTAATTATTTTTGTATTATACAGTCTCTCACAGATAGTCCCATAATCAGTAATGAAATTCGATACCCTTTGCTCTCACTTTCTCCTTCTAGCCAATTCCTTATCGATAGCCGCCATTGCCTTGACGAATTCTGTCTGATGAACACCTTCACCTACACCACTTGCTTCATCATACACCTTTTGCAAGAATCGTGCGTCCAACTTACTCCTTTTCCATAATCGTACAATCATTTCTTGTTCAAGCACTTTTGCTGATCCACCTTGTTGTGCCTGAAGAGCGATTTGAAGTTCATACAATTGCGCATATCGTTCTTTATCTTTTGGATCAGGGTCAAGGCTGTATACCATCTGACCATGTTCATCTCGTCTACGAGCACGTTTTTGCTTGAATTGATAATGATTGTTCAATCTACCACCACCACTCTGACCTGCTCTTGCTGCTACCTTTGGAGGTGCTCGAATTGTGTTGACATGGCGTGGTGGAGGCGCAACTGGTCCAGATGTTCTGCGAGCCGTTTGGGATTGAGTTTGTTGTCTATGATTTGGCGATAATGACAATTTGGACACATTGGAAGCAGGAAAGTTCTTTTGAGCTGCATCTGCTGATTTTGGCAGTGGCATACGAGGAGGAAGAGTTGGTGCAATTTTGCCCGTATCTAAACTTCCAGAACTTGAGCTGATTGTCATTCCTTTCCTTGCAGGTTTCTCTCGTGTGGCATACGGAACCTTTTCAGTGATTTCATCTGTTGATCGTCCAGCGGGTAGCATAGCCTGACGTCCGGCTGCTGTTGGTCTACGTGGCACGTATGGTAAAGGGCTATCTGCGGCTCCGCTTTCTGAAATGATCGAAGTGGGCGTACTAGATCGTGAAGTGGTGCCTTCTTTCAGACGAGGAGGTAGCTGAGGTGGACCACTTGTATCGCTTGAGCCTTGCGGACGAGCAGGTGGCTGTGGAGGCACTCCATTCTTGGTTTGAGTTACAGGTCGAGACGGAATTGTAGGTGGTTTGTAAGATTCGACCTGTTTTACATCATCTGCTGGCTTTGGCTCTTTCCTTTCCTTTGGGACAGCACTGGTAGAATCTTTCTTTGCCGCACTTGCACCTTGCTTGCCGCCGTACAAAGCACTCAAGCTTTTAACATCTATACTTGGAGGACTACTCTCTTCAGGCCTGTTTTGAGTGTCATCTACTTTTATCACATCCTTGTCATTCTTCGGAGAAGATGTTGGCGCTTTGGCTGTGCGATTCTGGCCATTCAATGCTGCGATTCGACTTCGAACGTCTACCCGTTCATACTCTTCTCCTCCATCTTCAGCGTTTTCTGTTGATGACATACTGCATGCTATATATTCAACCTAGCATACCCATCGATTTAAAGTGGTCGTTGATATTGCGGTCGGGAGCGAAGAACTGATCGTGTCTAATTTCAGTTGAAGTGGTTCGAGGGGCAAAAGTGCCGCGCGAGCAGTAACCGGGATATTCTGGGGTAAAAGAATACCCGACATCCGGAGAAGCGTACTTACTGTTCACTTCCTTCATCATAATCCAAAAGATGACTGAACACAAGATAGAGATCCCAATCAGTTCAACATCAGATCAAGGTGCTCTGATAGGAATCTTAAGGAAACAAGATTCCTCACCTCTACAATCCACATCCCAACCGCAACCCAAACCGATCACGTTAATCTTGCACGGCGTTTTGGCACATAAAGATCAATTGTATCATCGTAAATTGGCACAAACACTTCCTTGCGATTCGTTTAGATTTGATTTCAGACATGCTGATCAAGGAGGTGAATCACGTCATGCACCAGGCTCAGAAGGATGGCATATGAGTAGTTTCGATCAAGATATTTTGGACATTCATACGGCAATCTTGTATCTTCGCAAAACATTTAATTACCATGTCGAAAGTGTTATCGCTCATTCACGTGGAGTATTGAATATGTGGCAATACTTTTGGGATGTCGAAATGAGAAGATTGAACGTTATTCCAAATAACACTCAAAATTTCATCTTGGATCGTATTCCTTT
The DNA here is from genome assembly GCF_003144205.1 of Meira miltonrushii. NCBI lineage: Eukaryota > Fungi > Basidiomycota > Exobasidiomycetes > Exobasidiales > Brachybasidiaceae > Meira > Meira miltonrushii. The sequence goes on along the minus strand of NW_020289943.1, from coordinate 1,310,625 downwards.
TTATGTCGCTTTAGCAGGAAGATGGGATATGCACAGGATGCGTAAAAGGTTTCCTGATGATTCTAAAGAACTTCAAAAGAAAGGATACTTTGAATGGAAAGTACGTGTGGCAGGCAAGAACTTTTCCGTAAACGTCACCAAACCGATGATAGACGGATTCTGTAACTTTCCCATTGCGGATCTGGTAAATAAATTCCCGGCAGATGTGGATGTTTTACTCGTCCATGGTACAAAAGATGCTACTGTACCCTATCAAGATGCTTTTGCATACATGGACAAGCTTCAACACCATATGCAACCACCTAGAAGGAAGGAATCTACCGACTTAGAATTGATTGAAGGAGCAGATCATACATTCAAGGGTCACTTTGATGCGGTAATCAATACATCTTGCGATTATTTGAATCGCAGACGGAAAGCGGTATTGGAAAAGGACGAATTTGCAAGTCCCGCTGCGATTGAGTTCCAGCGTCATTGCCCCTTATCTCCTTTGTCACAAACGCCTAACAGCAAACTGTAATACATTAGATACAATGCATTTTTATATAAGGAAGAGGCGAATAAGAGAAACGAACGTAAGATAATTCTTTCAGATGCCAGAAAGAGGTGAAATAACAAACACAACAGTATATAGAAAGAAAAGCTTGCGAATGTATGCAGGGTATCTTTGAAAGTGCTATTTGCAATCAATTTTTCAGCATTCTGTAGGGATGCAAAAAGTCAGTACATTGTATGCCCATTTGATCATTCTGTTTCACTCACCGGCTAAAAACCTTGACTATGCCAGTCTTTTTGGGAATGACCAATCTACCACGACTGTCTCGACGACCTTTGCCACCACCAGTATTTTCATCTTGAATCGCATTCAAAGCTTCAAACATGGCCACAATGAAAGCCACGTCAATACCTTCACGTTCGCGTTTACGATAAACGCTTCCAAGAGGTCTACTATCGATGTGTAATGCACCCCAATCATCCCAAGGATCAAATTGAGCGATATCTAAACGTTGTGATTCTTTTGTTACAAGTTTGATCTTTGATTCTGTTTGAGCGTACATGCAATATTCTTCTTGATCTGCATTTGCTAAGCTGTAACGTAAACATTCTACATCTTCACCACGAATACGCATTTGAACACGATTACGTTTATCGGCAATTGTCCAAAATGATGTTTGACGTTTGCTTTTGGGAGTGATTGGTATGACTTCCCAAATGATTGGACCGGATCTGCCTAATCCGATGCGAATTGGTGATTCATATCTACGACTGGATGTACTCCAACAGGGTGCTTCACATTCAGCTCGCAGTAAAACTCTTCCAGGAGTTGCATCTTCATTCTTTTCCAATTTGACCGTAGTGAGTTGGGAGTCATTCTCTCTCGTTTCAAGATAAGAACGATAATATACCAAACTTGGTCCACCAAAAAGAGAAGTTTGCGATGAATTTCCAATGGTTGCCAACTTTCTCTCTTCGTTGTAACCTTCTACGTCCAATGGCCATTCCATCTTCATTGCAATATTTGCAGGTAAATCAGCCAATGTGAATCTAGAACGGGAAGCTACCACTCCATCAGCGAATGGAACGTTTGCGTTGTTTGGCATCCTTGGTGCAAATGAACTGAGTTCCTTGACATTCGTGCCAAATCGAATGGCTTTGATGCTACGAATGTCTTTTGCAGCAGCATGTGGTGTTCTTGGTGACAATGGTGGAGAAGAAGATGTTGATGATGGATGCGGAGGACTTGGAATTGTGATTTCAAAATCTTTCATTTGATCAACACGTTTAGTGTCTGCTGTACTTGAAGTACGTGGTCTCATAGTTGGCGGTGAAATCTTTCGTCTTCTTTCTGGCATCACTTCACGTACCGTTGGAGGTGTGATATTGTTCATCACTTCTTTTTGATATGCAGCCTCGAGTTGTTCTTTGTTTTGCTTTTCTTGCTCTAGACTCAAAGAGACTGCGGGCAATGAACTTCTGCGCATCGTTTCAAGCATTGGTGGAGAGAGTCAGAAGGATGATTTTGGATAAAAAGAAGGGGGGAAGAAAGCAAAGATGTTGAGTTGAGGGTATAAATGTTAATCTGGTGTGCCCTGTTTGATCTGAAGATGATGAACGTTCTTCATTTGCAAATCTGCAAGTAAATTTGCTTAACAAATAAAGAAATCAATTTGAGGTAAAGATATGAAGTAAAACAGAATGCAGAGCGAGAGCCGTACTTTCTCTTTATGTACGCCAATCAAAAGGGATGGATGCACTTCTTGTTGTTGACCGCTTTGACCATTATTGACGCCTTTGCATATCGGACGTCCGTTTATGGACACCCTTTCCAACTTCAGATTCAAGGCATTTCCGCTCACGAAGACATCTTCCTTTTTTAATCGGCCAATGTCCCCGTTCAGTTCCTACATGAGCGATGCAGTGAATCGTCTAAAACTGAATGAGTATAAGCAAGTTTAAATTGATCACGGCACCGTAATAATGTCAGATTAGCTAAAAATGTTGTGATGGAATTGAAGCAATTGGACAAAGTCAGATGATATTCTGGAAATGAATGCTTAATGGCACATGAGTGACATGATGTATGCTAATGCCATTCACGCTGGCTGAGATTCGATAAGCTGAAGATGAAATCAATACTCAGTGAGCGACTCAGCAATGGTGAGTAAATGAATGCTGATGCAAGCGGTAAGTTGAAGGAGATGTGTTGAAGTGCATTAGCAATTGTATTCAATCTAAGCGTGACACAGGTGCTATCTCTTAGGCTGATATACAAACAATGCGGGGATGGGAAGATAGAATGCTATTGAATTGAATAATGTACAACAACAACAGCACCTCTTTGCACAACGGATGAGCGCGCGGTGAGCGTTTACTACTGCATTGCGGGCGTTTGACAGGTATGCTTGTGTTGTCTGTATTTATCTGTGTTTGTGTGTGTGATATAAGATCACCAGAAATGAGAGTAAATCTGCTGCCCGTAACCCTATAATAAATGCTACAAAAGAGGGGAACACTTCTTTTGACTCTCACTTGAGCCGTGGTTAGTGTTGCACGTGGACGCGTTTGGAAAGATTTTGTGGAATTCGGGAGATTAACATTTAAACGGCAACCAAACCCCCTGGCAAACAAACGGAGAGTGTGTGTTTGTGTATTTTTGGGAAAATCGGGCGTATGTAAATCTTATTTCTTAACACGCGATCGTCATCTGGTCCGAATATCATCAAAAATGAGAGGTAATTTGGCAAATTCGATAAGAAGGATATCTTCCACTTCTCTGGCTCAGCAGACCTTTGGAGCGACATCATCGAGAAATACAGCAACAATCTCTAGGCAGTCGAGAATACGGCATTTGTCTAGTTCAAGCGCTGCTCTAATTTCAAGACCAACTCTACCACGCTTTCAATCTGATCAGTATAATAGGATAGAATCGAATTCAAATGCCTCATCTAGTAAGGATTCTTTCCCGCCATCTCTCATAAAATCCACTGCTAGGCGGAGAAATAATAAATCAACAAATGGAAACTCGCAAGTGCAATCACAGGGGAAGGAGGCAGCCGACAAATACTCTGCCGCAACACAGACAAATGGGCCTCCTATCGAGCAGGGAGTCGCCAGTACGACTGAAGAGTCTTCTACGTCCAATTCTGTCAAGGCAAACGCTCAATCTACTCAGTCAACCGCTGCAGATTCTACCGCAAAACCCTCAAAGACTATATCAGAGCGGATAAAAGGTCTTTGGGAGAATATCAAGTATCTTTTCCGATTCTACTATAATGGAGTAAAACAAATCTGGAAAGATCGTGCATTGGTTCAAGCAAAAAAGAAAGAGATCGCAGACAGGGTCACAGCCGGAAAAGGAGGTGCACTATGGTCAGAAAAGGCAATGATCGAACTTCATCAAGCAGATGTACGCAAATTACCTTTATTCTTGGCCATCTTGATCATTTTGGAAGAAGTGCTACCCCTTGTGGTAATCTACGCACCTTCCCTATTACCTTCGACATGTATCCTGCCTTCTCAATCACTAAAGATGCGCGCAGAAGAAGAGCGCAGACGTGGATTGGCTATCCAACGCATGGCAAAAGAGGAGCAAGTGCGCAACTTTGTTGATCGTTTGGCCAGCACATCTTGTGAAGAAGGACAAGCAAGTGTCGTTGAGGCAGAATCTTCTGTGGTTTCAAGCTTGCACAGTCTGGAGAAGGACGTGGTGCGAGATATTGCAAACGTTTTCGGTCTTCGATCTTGGGGACCTTCATCATTGGTGATCTCGAGAATAGAAAAGCATTTACGTTTCTTGCAGGAAGATGATGAGCTGCTGCAAAAGGCATACGCTGCAAAAGATGAAAAGCTGGCAGATGAGACGCAGAAGAGTGAATGGACTTCAATCACCAACTCACCCTGGTTATGGAGAGCTTGTGGACGTAGAGGAATCCGTTCATCACAAGCGGATGAATCGACAATGCAACGTAATCTAGAAGCTTACTTGCATTTGATTTCGAGTATCAAGAAGGACATCGCCTCCAGCTCTACATCGCAACCATCTCTAATGCTCGAATATGCATTGGTGCCCTTGGCCTTATATGACGGCACGCCACGTTCTTTACGTCGCTTGCAAGGTGTGGCAACAGTAGAGCAAAGCAAAGGCCTAAGAAAGCGTACACAAGAAGTAGTTGATAGTGTTGTACAGGAAGAGAAGAGGAAGGAAGGCGTTGAGTAAAAGCTGGGTAGACAAGCGCTTCTTTTAGACATCATCATTTTTCACACACATAGATAGACACAGATAATACTGGATGTAAAGTATGCAATTGCAATTTCAATTATTTTGTCATTGTCATCATGATGCAAAGAAACAAATCAAAGATAGGTGAAATTATTAAAAGTACATTAGAGAAAAGACAATTTTTGTACTACATCTCCTCAAATTGTCGATTTTTCCGCTTCATTAACGACGTCTTGACTTTGAGATGGGGAAGGGTCAGATGACGTAGTGTCTTCGGCTGATGGTACTTCAGAAACTTGAGAACTGAAGATCGCCAAACCTTCTTCCTTGCTTGGCAATAGTATTGGTTCGGAGACTTTGTTCGAAGATGCAAGAACCTCTGCGCTTGCTTGTACTCTTGCACGTAATTCCACCACTTGAACCTCATCAATGTTCTTCACCTCATGAACTTGGATCGGGATTCGAAGATCAAGAGGTTGAAGATGGTAGTGATGTTCTGCATCTGGTTTGAGAACGCAAGATGGCCTGATTCGAACCAACAACCGTTTGCTCTGTTGTGCAGGTAAGTTGATCGTCACACTGGGCACGACGTGCGTCAAGGCAGCCAAAGAGACTGAATTGATCGCACTTTCTCCTCCGTCGAGCTGTAAAGGCTCCTCTTTCAAATGAGATGATCCTTGTTCATTCTCCTTGGATGGTTGATCATTCGTGGTAGATTTGGGAATCGGTACACCCAATTCCGTCAATCGCGTCTCATACTTTTGCACTTTGTCCGTATGACCTTTACGTGTGGCAATCTTGAGCTTTTGACTGATGTGTTCAACTTCTTCCTCTTCTGCTTTTGTCAGATTGGCTTTCATACCATCTTCTTGTGCGTTGGATGTGCTGACGATCACCTCGACATGATAAGCTCCATACTTCAGATCATCCTTGTCTGCACGCAAGACAAATGATCTGGACTTGTTGCTTAGATTGCTGATGGCAAAGCTTTGGGCGGGATTAGTCAAAGTGCCAATCGCTAGAGGCTTGCCATCATTGTCTTGAGAACCAAAGGTGACCGATGTAGGCTCTACGGAAAAGTTGGAAACACGAGTGACGTTTGCTTTGATCAATACGGTCTCGTCTCGATCACGATCTGCCACATTTTCAACAATAAGCTTTTCTTGGAAAGCGCCCGTGAGACTCGGGCAGAAGACGAATTCAACCTCACGTTTACCGTGACCGGGAACGACTCCATACCGATCTGCACTTTTCAGCTTGATATCGCCACTGGCAATACTACCACTTTTGCGAATGCAGTATCGTAGAGCCCATTCGCTCCGATTCTGAATAACGATCTTACGGGTTTTCGTTTCTCCTTTTTGTACGTATCCAAAATTGATGTGCGGTTGGCTCAACTCTAAAAGGGAGCGACAAAGATTGCTCTTCACAATTAAATCACGGATCGGCAATTCTTCCCGATCAAGTTTGAGCAAGTCGGAAAATTGATTCTCAGCGGAAGTACTAGAAGCTGCTGCTGAAGCCAAACGATCAGCACTGAAATCGGCAAGCCTGATAAAGATTCTTGAATCTTGCTTGCGAGCATTCCCTTGAATGTGAGGTCTTGTGCTTCCATTCGGTGTATAAATTGCAACCACTTGCTTCTCTTCTCCCGGCTGCAGTGCGAGCAGGTCTACCGGCAGAAGTCTGCCTTCTGTGATTGCATTCTTTAGCTCACGCTGCAGATTCACCTCTGTCCTGACCGATTGCTCCTCTGCTCGAGAATTACCAAAGAAGAAAGTGCTCAAGCTGCTACTCTGGCCTTCAACAGCAGCCAACAATTCATCGAGAGACAATTTGGAAACATCAATCGCATCGTGCAGCATAGGTGCAACCTTCCGCTTACCAGTCAATGCAGGCGATTGATTACGTGTAGCTTCTTCTGCTGCCAATTGCTGCGAGCCAGCTTGTTTAATATCATTTGCCAAGGCAGCCGGCAAACGTCTTGCTGGTGTTAACGGTGTGGAATGCATCGAGTCAGGTGCATGCGAAGCAGAAGCATTGTCCTCATCAGTACCTTCCTTCGTAGCCTTTGTGTTTGCCGAATCTGCTCCGGTAGAGGTTGCAGTGGCTTTCCTCTTTGATGACGCAGTTGTGCGAACTGTTTCGAGCGAGTCTAACGTTTGCCATTTCTTGCTCTTTGCTGGGATTCGTTTGCCGTCAACAGGAGGCCCAGTGGCTAAATCGAGATGCTCGAAGTTGCTCAAAATTGTTCTATCCTTGAATGTCATGGATTTGCCGTACTTTTGTACAAGTCTACCTTTACCGCCTTTCTTCATGGCTGCGACCATATTGATATTTGTCTTTTTCACAACATCTTTCTTGTCAGCCTTTTCTCCATTTTTCGCTGTCCCATTACCCTTTTTGGAAAAGTGACTCTGCTTCTGAGCGATACGCCATGAACTGTTCTCGTTTCGAACGCTTGCAGGTACATCCTGACTCATCGACTCCAGGAAACGTTCTTTCAGATGAGCAGTCCTTTTTGAAGACTTATTGTGTGCTGAATCCGCATATGACTCCTTCTCTTTTGTTGTCGCAACAGTGGTAGACTCGGATTTGTCGTTCTGAACGTTCTCGTTTTGCTTGCCCGTCCCTTCTGCTGCTTCTGCTTGTTGTTTACTTTTGCTGCGAGAAGCTTTTCTGGGAGAGTCGGATGTGGCTTTTTGGCGATCGGACTTGATGTACAATTTCAAATCCTCAGTATTGGCTGCGCTCAATTCGAGCGAGAGGGGAGCACTGCTCACATTCTCTATGCCAAACGTTCGAACACGAGTACAATTGATATTTACGTCACCAAAGTCGATGAAATTGCTGCCCGTTGACGTAAGAATACGGTAAAACAGACTGTGGAAGCTGATCCTTTGTTCATCAACATTGCTACTGCGAACTTCGAGAATTTGATCATTGGATCTATTCAACAGGTTTGCAACGGTCACTTGCTTGCGATAGCTTTCGTTCACACGTCGTGGGAAGAAGTCTACGCGAAGTTCGATCGACTGAAGAGGTGGCACAGCAATCTCGTCCCTGTACATGCTGATCACCTTACTGACGAATCTCAAATCAACACGAGCTGTCAATTCGGAGTGATTTTGAACGACAAAATTGGCCGATTTACGCGTACCAACATTTGCCATTCCAAAATCAATCACCTTTGGAGAGATTGTAACAAAGGAAGTGCAAGTCCTTGTCTTACAAGAAACCGTCTTTCTTTCACGTCCACCTCCCGATTTCGCACCGGAAGATTTCAATTTTGCATAGTCCAACATGATGTTGAACGTCTTCTCTTGCAATCGCCCATTTGTGTATTCATCATCAATCTCTCCGCGCGTTGGACGATGAGATACGATGACACGATGTTCAGCTCCAGGGCGCAAGATCAATTCTTCGATCTGATTGCCATGACCTTGCTCATTTCCACGTAGGCCACGTAAAGCTGCTGCACCACCATGACGGACTACCCTTTCTTTCCCAACCGCGGCAAGGTTTCCGCCACTTCCACCTCCACTGTTGGGATGATGGTGCGATGAACTTGCATGAGAAGCAGAAGAAAGGAAAGGTCCAATTCTGCTGTCATGCGATACTGCAGTTACATCCGACTTCACAGAAGCTGCATCATCCAAGATGCCATCATGCGTTCGCGGTTGGCTGAAACGTCCGCGAGAAGAATTTGGCCTTGTAGAGAATAGCATGGATGATGGGCGACTAGGGAATCTGCGATCGCCACCTTCATTGCTACTATTGACCTCTGAATGTACTTCGCCCAAAGTCGAGCCACTTGATTTGCTTACGTATGGATGAGAAGACGGCGCAGGCTCTAAAACAATATCGTTCGATAACTTTACTGGTTCAGCACGAGTTGGTGAACCAGGAGCAGATCCTGCTTGGGATGCGACCGATGAAGCATCAACATCATCTAGACTGCCATCTTTACCGCCCAGACAATTCTTTTTCTCCTTATTTTCGTGACTGGAAAGCGCCAAATAGGGAGGCTCATCCTTCTTATCAGGATTTTGGGCATATGAAGTTGGGGTCCTAGCTGATTCGGCAGCTTGAATTGCAGCAGCAGTTTCATTGTGTTGCAAGAGGTTTTCAGAAGACAGACTCGGGGAGCGTCGATTACGGCTTCTTCCATCACTACCTCCAGATTCGCTAAAAGTGCCAATAGAAGAAGATTCCATGCTCTGCATATCTGACAACAGCGGTGGTTCTTCTTGGAATATCCGTTCTTCGTCATCCTCATCTCCTCTCTGTGCTAATTCTGCCAGCTGGAAATCCGCTTCGACACCTTTCTCAACGGCAAAGTGCACATCCAAAAATTGTTCACAATTGTTCTTGAGGATCAAAAGTTGCCTTGTCCAATGACCACCTGCACAATCACCAAAGTCAAGAATATTGCCAGACAAAATCGCCAAAGCGTCATCTCGCGCTTCGGCCAACATGTTTGCACGAACAACAACACGGAAAGTGTTGCTTGCATTGTGTAAATTGGTAAAAGTGATCACTTGCTCGTAATTACGACAAGTCTCATGCGGTTCAACGCTGACTCGAATTCGCCGTGTAGTCAACTCGTTCAACACATTTGGTTTATAGGCGATATCGTCACCTGATGTAACAGCTTCAATAACGTTGCCTTGATCATCCAAAATAGTTACAGGTGGGGTTCCGAGCATGTTGTCAGCATCATCGAATCTGGCTTGCCAGTGAATGTCAATCTCACTGAGATTGTGGATATGAAGATCAAGTTCCTCTTTTTGACCAACGAACAAATCTCCAAAGTCTAAATTGATTGCACCACTGGCACTTTGATGAACCGATCTACCGTGATGTCTGTGCCTAGTGACAGATAGTTGCGGGCGACAAGAACTGGCATAAAAGGGTATTTGGATCACCTGAATCTCATCGCCCACCGCCAAACCGTCAGAAGTAGGTGCCGATGTTGCAGAAGAGATGTGAGAACTGTAAAATGAGGGTGGACGTGAAGATGAATTGGATGAGAAGTTGCTTGCATTGGAGGATAAAAATGCGTTTGCATTCAACGTCTCTTCACCAGTTGATGTTGCCAAAGGCGAAGCACGGATCGTTACTGAACCAAGGACTTCTGCCATGTGGATAAATTGATGTTGAACATCCACCGGAACTGTTTGGGCTATATCTGGTGCAGACTGTGGAGATGCATTAGAAGAGCCATGTAGACCAGAAGTTGAGGACTGGGAGGATGCAGCAGAATCCAATGGGTTTGTGATGTTACTCACGGGAGCTCCCATGACTGTTGACTGTGTACCATGCACTTCTTCGCTATGACCTGGCGTGGGAGATCTTGGAGGTGCCAACAAGCTAACGTTCTTCTCTAATTCGACAGGTCGGAAAGTAAGAAAGATATCCAGACCTTGCTTTGGCTCAAGGATGAGGGATTCGGCAGGTTCCAAGTTTGAAACCAGATGTCGTAAATCCCGTAATCTGGAAGGATGCAGCCCTTTTTCACTTGCCCATTTTGCTGTGTTGGTGGGATAAGTGATCGGTTCCCTGGTCTCCATTTGAGATCTTTTCGGCTTGAGGAATGCCAGTGCTCTTCCTAAGGTGCTGCTTAGTCGTAGCAACACTTGTTGCTCTTCTGAAATGTTTACTATGTGAATCTTTTGGACACCGGGAGCATGATTGATGTACAAAGCTTCAAATGTCACTGTACCACTTGGTTTTACGCTTACCAAATTAGGCCCAGAGTTTTGAAGATTGGTCCGAGTTAGGCCTGAGCTTAGGCTTCTCGGTGTTCCTGGTCGAGCAATTCTTGTGCTACTACTACTTCCTGCAGCCATAGGAATGGGCGGCGTATTTCCTCTAATGCCAGCAATTCCGCCCATCATGCTACCGGTAGCAGTACCCAAGCTGCCGCTACGTACTCTGTTCCTCGGCGGAGTCGAGCTTCGATCTTCGAGGATTTGATGTCGAAGGGGACTTGCGTGACCACTTCGTGAAATTGCAGTATATGTGGACATGCCATCTTCTGTACGTCCAAAGGCAGGGCCGGATTGTCGATTAGGGTCAGGCGATCGAGGAATGATTTTTGATTTTGGTTTTGATGACGAAGCAGAATTCGAATTGGAAGAAAATGCATCAGGTCGATCTCCCATCACTCTTTCGAAAGCACCCATCCATACACCGTCATTTTGTCCTTTTGTGGGAGAGGATGGGATTTGATGTGTTTCATGGGCAAATCTTCCGACCGGTTCACCGTTCTTGATAGGATGCATCAAATCAACGTTGTTTCTACTACTTCCTGTGCTACTACTACCATCACGATTGCCGCTCGTAGCATTGGAGCTGTCCGCGACCGCACTGCGTCTGAACTCATCCATCTTTGGTATTTGGGGTAAATTGTGGAGATTCGATATTCAAAGTCGAACGCTAGAGAGGCCTTTTCTAGAAGCACGGATATATGCTGAGTTTTGTAATATTACTGATCAATAGTTCATTGAAACCAAAAAAATGCCAAGAAATCGTATCCTTTGTCAGCGGTGACGGAATGATCAATCTTGCTCAGCAAGTCGTGCGCCTTTTAGCCGGGCGTCGTACGACAATTAAAAGTCAGAGATCACGATAAATGCATTTTCGGAAAAAAGCAAAAGAAAAGTCTTTGTTTGACGTTGAGTTCGAATGATCAAGATTGTTTTGGATGCTGTGCCGAGGTCGAATCTGTTTGAGAGCAATATTCGGCAAATTTGAGCAAATGCGGAGAGATAACCAAGCCTATATTTCTGGACACTTTACGGGCTGATCAAAAAGCTTTGAAAGAAGCCAATGTGTCTTGACAATCGATCTGAAGTACACAAATGCGCCACACCAATGACAGTATGCGTTGCCAAATGAAAGGCGTCAAGTGTTGTGATTTGAGAATCGGCGGAAGGAATCTTGACAGTTCCCAAAAAGCACCTAGTATTTGCCTGCTGCGATGAACTTTCCCTAGGAGTTTATCGTTTGTGATTCCGTTGCCGTTCTTTATGAAGGCGAGCCTAAAGGAATGAGTTGACCAAAGATGGTATCGAAAAAGGAGGTTTGAGTTATGCAACTTTGGATTGATTTTTCTTTATTTTTGGGGGTTGGATTTCTCTCGCTCTGGAAGTGTGTGTGTTTTTCGTCGGAGTATGCTTTCCTCTTTTCGCGCTGAAAATGCGGTTTGCCTTTCACTCTAAAATTGGCTTAGCTTGCTTGCCCTGCCCAGGCGTTGTGTGTGTGCGTTGTACGTTGTGCTTGCGCTGCGCAAGTTAATGCAAACGCCAGTAAGCCGCGCTTGAGACATGCGTATGCAACCCGTTTAAAATTCAACTCGTGTGAGTGTGACCAAATAGTACACGCATGCAGGTGATTAATCGAGTAAACACTTCCTCGTGCGGTCCGCCGTTGCTCTTGACAAATATTAGATTCTCATCATCTAATCAAACTTCTAGATCAAATCTTGGAAATTGCATGCAATTAATAAGGGGGTAGTATACATGACCGATAGCACAAATGCCAAAAGATGAAAGAGCCAAATCAAAGCATCTTTTCCAATTCAGAAATGATTGTAGGATCAATACCTTCAACCGTCATCAATTCAACCACTGCCTCTTCATCTTCGATCAAAAGATTTCCATCATCTTGTTGTCGATCGGTGTCACCATTCATTGCACCATTCACAGCGAATCGTTGAGAATTGGATGCAGTATTCGTTTTTGATGCCAAAGAATTACCTTCCATTCCAAATCCAAGTAATGGAGCTCTGTTGAACATGTTTTCGCCATCGCTCAATAATCGCAATGTTTCCACCAATCTTCTCGTCAAAACGCTGAAGGGATTTTGACTAAAGTCTTTGTGAATTCTCATCAATCTTTTGATGCATCGGAAAATGATTCCTTTCGTTCCGGGCGAATGTCTCAACCTTCTCTTTACACTTCCACTGCCCATATATGCAATATCGAAAAGTGTCATCGCAATCCTCTCGCAAAACGCTAATCTTGCTTCCGTTTTCAGCATGTGGAAATCCATATCTGAGACCGGCAATAGCTTTATCAATGCTTCTCCCAATTTGATCAACCTATCTTCTTCGATCGTATCACCGAGTATCTTTCGATTCACGTCTGGCTGACCCAAGCTGGAAAATGCTTCCAGTGCAAGATCTGCATGCTGAGGTACTTTGCGTGTAAATGGTTGCATAGCAGTCGGTTGTGGTGGTGGGTGTGGATTTTGCGGAGTAGCTCGTATTGGTGGACCGATTGGCATTTCTCGATATACCAATCCATGCAATTGTTCAATTTCACTTGCATCATATACGAAACTTGCCAAGAAGTCAAATAGATTGGAAAGTGTGATTGAGTCCAAATTTGTCAAAATGCTTGTCTCACCAGCCAGAGATCCAATTATACCCAGTATATCCTTGCGGACCCGTAAAGCTTCCGAAGCTGTAAATACAGTCGAATGCTTTGGTGCTTCATCCTTTTGCGTATCAAATATGCCACTTGTTTCTGGTCGTCCCTTCTCATCTTCCCGACGCCGAGCAATCTCTTCGTGATCAACAGCTGCGACGATGTTCATCAATAGTGTATAAAACTTTGGCTCGTTGTTGAGAAAGTGATGGTTTTCTGGAACGACGGAAAGGTTGAGAAGAATTTCGATAATAACAATTGCAGTATCAGCTTGACGTTGCAGGTCACGCTCTCTTGCTATTTTGGAATAATACGTTGTCGGAATATCCTCATATACGTCCTTGTCTTCTTCATGCGAGTCTCTTTCCTCAAGTTCCTCTGTTTCAACAACACTGCCATTCTCATGTACATTTCTTGCATCCTCGATATTGTCGTCGACATCGTCTGACATCAACGCCATCTCGTTCAGACTATCGTGTACACCGTTGGTCCGTATCAAATGCCCATTCGAGACCTTACGCTTTCGCTGTATGTGAATTTTGTTCTTGTCCTCATCTTCCAACACTCCAATGATCCACTCTCCATGAGTCAAAGGTCTTTTGGGCATCGCTATAGGCTCGACGAATCCATCATCATCATCGTCCTCTTCGACAAAGTGTTCTTCTTCTGAAAGACCCAATCGTCCAAAAGCAGCCTCCTCCAGTATATCCAGTAATTCGTCGCTCAAATCTTCGCATAAGCTCAACAAGAGATTGAAACCTGGTGCCTGCACCCCTGCAGTCAAGATGAACAAAGCATTCAGAGCGTACGTAACCTCAATTTCCACTCGACTCCTTAAACTCATGATGAGTCCTTCGATATCCACTGTACCCAATTCACGAACGCTTCGAGGAAATCTTCCTCTTCCAGCCAAAATTGGACCGATTTGTGCTTCGACCGAGTCTAGATCCCATCCACCGAACGAGCTCACATCTCTTCTTATAGGCAAGTATTCGATCTTGTACTTACTTGGCTTGACAGGTTCGGCGGGAGCTGTTGATGTTGTTCCAACAGACGGTATGGCAACAGGACCAGCAGATGACGTTGGTCGAGAAGATGATGGGCCAGCCTGTCCAGGATCCAGAGTATTTGTCGATTGAACATCTTTGATATCTTGTACCGCTTGCGGTTTGATCTGTGGAAATTTATTCGATTCTTGTTGAGCAGCAGCAAAGGCCACCGGTGCTGCAACCTGCAATGGCTGACCAGCATTTTGTGCTTGTGTCAACACTCTAGCATAAACTTGTGCCAATGCTTGGCTCACGCTCGCTATTTCAGACGAAGAAGGATTTCCTTGCATTTGTTGCACCTGTGCAGATCGGATCGCTGTGAAGGCACCAATTTGTTGAGCAGGATTGGTAATACCTTGATGCAACATTCTTGCAGCTTGTTGAGCTTGAACATTTGCTGCTTGTATGTGCGCGGTATTGGGTGGTAGACCAATAGACGGAGCTGCTGTACTAATGCCGTTCATCGAGGGTTCGGATGTAGATGCAACTGGCTCAGGCTTGACTTCGCTTTCATTGCTTTGCTTCGTACTCGATTTTCGAGATCTTTTGGGTGGTTTCTTTGAGTCATTATTGGCGTTTTGCTGGAGGGGTGTAGATGCTATTGCAGGTGCTGGTGTCGGAACAGAAGATGTGGACGGCTGAGACTGGGCCTGCGAGACAGCCGGCTTCATTTGCTGCTGTTCCCCATTTTGTCCAGAAGATGATACTGCCTGTGCCTGAGCTGCTGCTATTTGTGCTGCCATTCTGGCGGCATTTTGAATATACATAAATCTCTGACTTGCTTGCTGTTGATTCATCTTCCCAGCCTTGACCATCTCTTGTAGCTGTTGCATCTGTTGGGGCAATTGTGCTTGAAGCTCTTGCGCCTTCTTTGCAGATTCCTGTGCCAATTGTGGTGTCACATTTGCCATTTGATTATCTGGCATGCCGCTCCCATTGTTTTGCCCGGCATTGGCTCCATTTGCTCCTGCGCTCGCATTGTTAGCATCATTGGTAACAGCTCCTGGGGCATTCTGTCCTTGTTGTTGCTGTTGTTGCTGACCTTGTTGTCCACTTTGACCTTTCATCTTTGCCAGCCAAAATTCTTCAAATGAGCTGAAGCGTTCCTTGTAGAATTGTGCTAATCTGGGTGCAACAAAGCTGGGCAATGGAAGTCCATTGCTATCCACTTCCCCTTGGCCAGGCTGGTGATTTGGCGGTATTGGCGCAACTGCTAGTCCTAGCTGTGCTGCAAGGATTACCCATCCATTTTGTCGAGCTTCGATACGACTTGAACCTCCAAACTGTACCACCGTTTGAAAAAGCATTTGCATATCGATCGTCTTTGTTTCTCCATTAGTGGACCCAGGCGCAATTCCTCTGCCTGGAGCGGAAAAGGTTGTCGGTAGATCGTGAGGCAAGGGCGTTCCCTTTGATGCCATGAAAGATCGAACTGCGTTGAGCAAATCTGCTTTTAGCTGTGGTGTTTGTTGTACTCCTCCTGGTTGTGGAGCGTTCTGCTGTGCTTGTCCTGAAGATTGTTGAGATGGTTGTTGGTGCATAGCCTGCATTCTTTGTTGTTGAGCAAATGCTTGTAAAGCAGCCAATTGTGCATTGTGAGCAGGACTAGCAGCCTCACCAGCAGGACCACCTGAACCGCCGGTATTTCCGCCAGACTGTGGAGTAGAAGCTGATTGTGGTCCCGGTCCAGGGGTTGGTGCAGCAGCAGGCGTCATTCCTTGTTGGTTCTGCTGCGGTTGCTGTTGTGGTGCTGGCGATTGATTTTGATTTTGCTGTCCTTGTGACTGTTGTTGTCTTTGCAAAATTTGCAATGTTTGTGAATGAAATGCTTTCATCTTTTTCATCTGTGCTGCCAATTGTTGAGCAGCTTCCATCTTCTGTTGACTTTCGGGTTGAGCCTGTACAGTTTGCCATTGTCTCTGTAAGTTATTGATTTGACCTGTAACCACTTGAAGCATTTGCATAGGGTTTTGTTGTAGCTGCTGCAATTGTTGCGGTGGTATCTGAGATGTCGACATCATCCCATTGGAAGTTCCGTTTGGTTGTTGAGGATTTGCTGGTGGTTGCTGCGATTGCTGCTGCTGCTGTTGTTGTTGGGCGGCTGCCATCATTTGCATTTGTGCAAGAAGTTGTTGAGTCTGTGATTGATTAGGTCCTTGTTGCTGTTGGCCCTGTTGTCCTCCGCCTCCCACCACTCCTCCAGCAGGCTGACCTGACCCGAATGCATTCATTATGATTCACTACCGAGTAGCCTGAAGAAGTGAGTGTGATTTTTTAACAGAACGTTGTGTTCTTTCCACTGAATCGATTGCTGATGTCACCCTGCTCTTCTCGGATGAGGTGATTGAGAGTGGATGCAGAATCGAATCTTGACGATGAATGAAACCGAATCTTCTTTCAGACGCTATAACATAACATGCTGCACCCAAGAATGAAAGATTATTACGAGTGTAAATGATGTCGAAATCGCACCGACTGTTTCGTCTTGCAGTGAACCTTATTTTGAGAGGATTTCAAACTGCAACCCGTGTCCAATCGTGATCAAACGCGTCTTTAATGCTTGAAGAGATCGATCGATGTTGTACAAAGAGTCAGTGTCCCTTTAGAAGAATTGATTGTCGAGATTCGCTGAAAGGCTTTCTTTTGCTCTTATCGAAAATAGATCGAATCTTTGTCTACCTATCGCGCCTTTTCTTGCTCCCCGATCCTATCAAGACAACTATCAAGATGATGGTTTGATCCCCCGCTAGTGTGAATACTATTACTATGGTGATG
Source organism: Meira miltonrushii (assembly GCF_003144205.1). Lineage (NCBI taxonomy): Eukaryota > Fungi > Basidiomycota > Exobasidiomycetes > Exobasidiales > Brachybasidiaceae > Meira > Meira miltonrushii. Next base: position 1,293,646 of record NW_020289943.1, on the reverse strand, counting down.
GAAACGCGTGCGCTGCGTGCTTAACAAGGTTTAAATCAGTCAGTGCTGCCCTTAGAGGTTAAACGCGCGCGATTACTTCTGAGCTTGAACTTGTTGCTGCGTACATAATCAACCTTTTCTTCTTTTTAGCCTATTCTTCTTCCAGGGCGCGGCTTACGCAGAGCTTACGAAAGATGCGTTTGTTTCCTGAGTAAGACTGCGCTTACACACACACACACGCCATTTTGCATCCCGGATCACCGAACGGTGGAGTCAATTAAGAAAAATATACAGCTTGCTTCCCTTCTTCATCATCTTCTACATCAATCACATCCCACAAAAGATGTACGCCACTTTAGCGACCCGTTCAATGGTCGTGCCCAAATCAGTGGCCAGAGGAACATCAAAGAGGCTCTTAAGTGGCAATTGTTCAACAGCCTCTTCATCCTCTTCTTCCCTCTTACGTACCAGTGCGCCACACAAATTCATAAGCGCACCTAGTGCTCTCTCTATTGCGTCTCGTCGTCATTATGCTACTCCAACGGAAGATAATGACAATTCTGGAAGGAAGCCAGCAAATAGAAAGGAATATGAAGAAAGCGTAAAGAAAGGCTTGGAAGATGCAAAGAAAGCCCAAGCAAACAAAAATGAAGATGGATTGTCAAGCGCATTGAAAGGCTGGTTCGAGAAGAATGGTAGCGACATGGGCAATAAAGAAAAGATTGCTTCGTCATCCGAAGAGGGTCAACGAAAGTCTGACGAAAAAGAATCAGGAGAAAAGAAGAGAAATGAAAAGAAATCATCCTCCTCTTCTTCCACAGGAGGAAGCGGCAAGGATCCGAATCAACAGGAAGTTCGTCTCAATGCCAACACTTTGATCGCTTCTGCAATTGGTACCTACGTCGTTTGGCAAATCACATCCCCCAACACGAACGCTCGTGAGATCACATGGCAAGAATTCCGCACTGCATTCCTCGACAAAGGATTGGTTGACAGATTGGTCGTAGTCAATCGAACAAAGGTTCGTGTATACTTGCACTCCAATGCAACAGGTACCATGGGAACCAACAACAATGCAGGAAGCTCCTCGCAAGCATCCTATTGGTTCAGCGTTGGATCCGTTGAAGCTTTCGAACGGAAGCTTGATGATGCTCAACGTGAGCTCGATATTCCACCTAGTGAGCGCATCCCTGTCGCTTATCATGAAGAGATCTCGACATTCAACACACTCCTTCACTTTGCACCAACGCTTTTGGTCGCTGGTCTCTTATTATGGATGACAAGACGTGCTGCTGGTGGAATGGGAGGAGCTGGCGGTGGTGGCGGTCCAGGTGGAATTTTCGGTATTGGAAAATCGAGAGCAAAGATGTTCAACCAAGAGACCGATGTCAAGATGAAGTTCGAAAATGTTGCCGGTATGGATGAAGCAAAGGAAGAAATTATGGAATTCGTCAATTTCTTGAAGAACCCCGAAAAATACGAGAAATTGGGAGCCAAGATCCCAAGAGGAGCAATCCTTTCTGGACCTCCCGGAACAGGTAAGACATTGCTTGCCAAAGCCACCGCTGGTGAAGCAGGTGTACCCTTCTTGAGTGTCTCAGGTTCTGAATTCGTGGAAATGTTTGTCGGTGTTGGTCCATCTCGTGTACGTGATATGTTCTCAACAGCCAAGAAACATGCTCCATGCATCATCTTTGTGGATGAAATTGATGCAATCGGTAAGGCACGTGGAAAGGCAGGCGGCTTCGGTGGAAATGATGAACGTGAATCGACATTGAACGAATTACTGGTTCAAATGGACGGTTTCGGTTCTACAGATCCAGTCATTGTTCTAGCAGGTACAAATAGACCGGATGTCTTGGATCCTGCTCTCTTGCGTCCTGGACGTTTCGATCGCCACGTCAGCATTGACAGACCTGATATTGGTGGACGACGTGAAATTTTCAAGGTTCACTTGAAGCCACTCAAGTTGGCTGACGGTGTTGACAAGGATCTTTTGTCTGAAAAGTTGAGTACAATGACACCTGGATTCTCTGGAGCAGATGTTGCAAATGTGTGCAATGAAGCAGCTTTGATCGCAGCAAGAAGTGGATTGGCAGCCGTTGATGAAAGGTCTTTCGATCGTGCAATCGAACGTGTTATTGCAGGTTTGGAACGTAAGACCCGTGTCTTGACACCCGATGAGAAGCGTATCGTTGCTTATCACGAAGCCGGACATGCTGTCTGTGGATGGTTCTTGGAACATGCTGATCCATTGCTCAAGGTTTCCATCATTCCTCGTGGTATGGGTTTGGGTTACGCTCAATATCTGCCCAAGGAACGCTACCTGTTCAGCACAGAGATGTTGTTCGACCGAATGTGTATGACTTTGGGTGGCCGAGTTAGTGAAGAGATCAATTTTGGATCCATCACAACTGGTGCACAAGATGATTTGAGCAAGATTACAAAGATCGCATACGAGATTTGCGCATCATACGGTATGAATTCTACACTTGGTCCAGTGAGCTACAAAGCTGAGCAAGAATCGATGCACAAGCCATTCAGTGAAAAGACAAATGAAATGCTTGATAATGAGGTTCGCGAGATGGTCAACAAGGTTCACAAGCGTACAACTGAATTGTTGACCACGCATTCGGATGCTGTTGAAAAGGTCGCACAAGCCTTATTGAAGAAAGAAGTGATCACTCGTGAAGATATGAGACTTCTTTTGGGCAAGAGACCATTCAAATCAGCAGATGAAGCAGATGAATATTTGGACAAGAAAGGTATTCGCGATTTCGGAAGACGTGGAGGAGAAGTTAGTGCACCACCACCACCTCCATCTGATTTAGGAGGTGATCCAGGTTTGGCCGCTTCCAAGAGCGATGACGCTTCTCCCAAATGAATCAATCAATTGGATTTGCTTCCTTTTTCATCATCATGTAGAATGTATCGAATACCACACCACTCGTACTTTTTTTGTTTGTTTCACTAGGCTTTGTTCTTTTTTTTTTCCTCTCATAAACTCATCATCACATGCAATGCGTACATGTACATCATAATTCAATAATAAATTATATTACAGCGTTTTTTCACATCTGTTCTTCTTTTTGGGTATCTGTGGTCGCGATTGCTTCCTTCTTGATCCTTTTCATCAAATTCTCTCGGCCTGACCAAGGCTTTCCACCATTCCTTTCACGTTCCCATTCTTCCAGCAAATCCAGATCTGCAGATCGAGCGCCGATCTTGAATATACGCTGACATGCTCCAGGTCCGATCCCGTTGGCTTTTGGCATAGTTGGCAGTTCTTCTGTTTGTTCATCTACACCACAATCATCCTCACCTGATTGCAAATCTTCTGTAAGCTTTCTCTTTGCGTCCCTGCTTTGGGGCGGAGGAGGCGAAAGGAGTCGGGTTCCTTGTAATTCAGGCGGAAAGAATTCTTGTACAACCGGATGGGCAAAAGAAGGTTCATAACGATATTCTTTTCCATGACCTAATTCACGCATAAGCTTTGTTGGTGCATTTCGAATATGGATCGGAACAGGATAATTGTACGCATCTCGTACCAAAGCTTGTGCCTTTTTCCATCCCCGGTAGGCTCTTGTTGATTTGCTGGATTCGGCCAAAAAGACGACACATTGAGCCAAGTTTTCGGCACATTCTGGTAATCCGACCACTTGACATGCTTGATAAGTTGCATTTGCCATTTGTAAAGCTTCAAGCGTATTGCAATCTTCCGAAGCAGCAACGATCATCCTTCTTGCGATAAAAAGTGGATCATCACCCGATTCCACCATTCTTGCCAACCAATAGAGAGCAGCATCTGGATTTGAACCACGTATGCTTTTGTGCAAAGCGCTAATTGTATCATAGTGATGGTCACCTGTTCGATCGTATTGTAATGTAGTCCTTTTTAGGTTTGTTTTGAGCGCTGCAAGCTTTTCTTCCGAATTCAAAGAGGTATTAATTGTGGCCAATGCGATCTCCAGAGCTCCCAAAGCAGTTCTTGCATCTCCATCAGCCATATTAGCTATCCATCGAAGCATAGTATCATCAATCACTTCTTCATATTTGACGGGACTAGCATCACTTGGTTCCGAATCTTGAATTCTCCTTCTAGCACGATGCAGTACTTCAAAGCATTCATCTACGCTCAGCTTTGTTAAAACGAAGACACGCATTCTGGAAAGCAATGCACCTTGTAATCGAAAAGATGGATTTTCGGTCGTTGCAGCAATCACCGTACAAAGACCTTTTTCGATCACGGGTAAAAATACATCTTGTTGAGCACGACTGAAACGTTGAATCTCATCAATGAACAAAATAGTCCTTTGTCCCACTAGCTGAAGTCGATTTATTGCTTCGTCAAAAATCTTTTTGACATCATTTGATCCTGCAGTAGTTGCTGAAATTTCTACAAAACGATACGGTTGCTGATTGCCGCCATTCGTTGTACGTGCTAGTATTCTGGCCAACGTAGTCTTTCCTGTACCGGGTGGACCCCATAGAATAGAATTCGGCACCACTCCTTTGCTGAGCAAGGCTTTTAAGGGCCCATTCACAACACCCTCTTGACCCACAAAATCAGCGAGGGACTTCGGCCGCAAGCGTTCTGCCAAAGGAGCAACACTGTCGAGTCTTTCCCTCGAAGTGGAGGGAACGGAGGTGGCAGGCTTCGATGGTGTTGTATCAGCTCCTATGCGGGTCTTCTTAGCCTGACGATCATCATTTGGTGACGATCTGTTCCCGTTGGCTGTGCTATTTGATTCTTCCTTGATGGAATGCTTTTTCGTATTGGCGTTGAAGATTGCTGCATGTGTGCTATTCTCTCCTTTCGATTCTACCAACCCGAGACATTTGTCAAGATGGCTGTTCAGTTGACCATAACTGAATGGCTTCGAACAGCTCGGACAAGAGACAACATCATCCGATGAATTGGCCGAAGCCATGATCACGTAGGACAAACGCGAATGTGGTGGCGGATGTTGAACAAGAAATGAGAAGAACAAGAACAACACTTTTTATCATACTAATAATATACGCGCTACAATCTTCACACACACGCGTGCCGTGTAAATCACTTCATTGCATTTCATTTAATCATCCTCTGTAGAATTTACTCGGTACGAAAGGCATTCCAACAATCTTGGCAGATCTTAATTTCTTACGAACATCAACGAGGACTTCTGTACCTTTCTTATGATAGCCGTTCAGAACATACCCCATAGCAACATTCTGACCCAAAGTAGGAGATGGAATACCGCTTGTGATTGTGCCTAGAGGTGTTGTACCATCTGATGCCACAATTTGTGCTCCTTCACGCGCTGGTGCTCCTTCGATCACCAAGCCAACTCTTCTCCTTTTCGGGCCTTTGTCCTTGCTTAACTCTGACAAGATTCGTTCTGCACCAGGGAAATCCGCTTTCTGTCTGCGATCTTTTGACACTAGCCAAGCAAGGGCACCTTCGATAGGAGAGATACTCTCGTTCAAATCATGACCGTAAAGGCACATCCCGGCTTCCAAACGCAAACTGTCACGGGCTGCAAGACCTGCCAATTGAGTGGGCTGAGTGTCCAAGAGGGCTTGTGTAACAGCCTCTGTTTGTTGAGGTGGTATGGAAATCTCGAATCCATCTTCTCCTGTGTATCCACCTCGAGCGATGTGACATTCGGCACCGGCGACGTTGGCTTTAACACTTTTACCAAAAGTTAGTTTGGTAAGATCAGTATCGGTGTGTTTAGCCAGAACTTCTGCCGAATTTGGCCCTTGAAGAGCAACGAGTCCATAGTCTTCAAGTACTTTATGATCCACCTTTTCACCTGACCATGCAGAAAGCTTTTCCTGTAAATGGGCTAAATCCTTTTCACGACATCCTGCATTTGTCACCACGTACCATGTTTGATCATCATGTTGTTTGGAAATGATCAAGTCATCAATGATGCCTCCTTGATCGTTTAGCAAGACGGACAGAGAAGATGACCAAGGTTCCAAAACGGACAAAGAAGTAGGGCACAAAGATTCCAAGAAAGCCAATGAACCTGGACCGGTGAAAGAATGCTGAACCATATGTCCTACATCGAACAAACCACATGCACTACGGACATGCTTATGACTGGCTACTTGACCAACATCTCCATATGTCAAAGGCATATCATACCCGCTGAATGGTACCATCTTGGCTCCATTCTTGACGTGAAAGTCATACAGACCCGTTTTAGCATTTGGTGCAAGAGCCTTTGATGAGGTAGAGAAAGCGGCAGAAGGGTTGATGACTGATAAGCTCTTGAGGGTAATACTTGCTCTCGATTGAGAAGCAATATTACTTCTGAGAGCAATGCTACGAGCCAAAGATCGTGCCAACATCTTTATTGATTGAATGGTAGAATGAAAGCAAGAAGAATGATTCTAAACAACTCTAATTGTGCTCCTACGCCCTAATGCCCGTTTTATCCGCGGTTGTCTTTCTCCGTGGTTAGGAAGAAATTAAGCTATGTCCGCTTTTCTACGCGTGGGCCACTTTTAGCAATCTTGCTCGAAGAAGACCACCTCTTAATACCTTCTTCGGTGATGGGAAGTAGAAGTGATGCACCACTATGGATATTGAGACATCATTCGCCTAGTCCGATTCATGCTCTCAGGCTTGTGCAATTGAAGCACCATGACGAAGGCAAAAGCGCGGCTTTCATCTTAGCCGGTGATTCGCAAGGAAGGGTTTCGTTCAGCAGTCTAAATGATGTTCGACCTCGCTATTTCTGGAAAGCGCACGAGAAAGGCGTTTTGGGTGTGGATATCATTGAGCTTGATGGTAAACTGGCCATTTTGAGTCAAGGTCGTGATAACAAGCTACATGCTCATCAAATCCAGCTCTCCAACATAACCTCTTTGGCTGTTTTGCCTTCACGCATTCAAGATGATTTGACCGTTCCTGATTTGATTTGGTCGTTGGACGTGAACGCATTGAATTATTGTCCGATGAGCGTGCTACATACGCCTCAGTCTAGACAAACAGGTCCATTGGTAGCCATCCCGCATACACTCGATTCTGGCTTTATTGATGTGATTCAACTCTCGCCTGAAGAACGAATCGCTCGTGCTGTCGGACAAGCAGACATTCAATCGAATGGCAGTCGCGCTCAGAGGGCACCTATGTGTATGTCGATGCAGCTCTTGGGACCTAAGTCAGGAGAAGAAGGCTTGCGAATCATTGCAGGATACGAAGACGGTTACATGCGATCGTGGTCACTTCGGCAAGATGGATCCTCGGACCTAGAGTGGGAATCGCGAAAGCATAATGAATCAATTATGTCTTCTGCTTGTTCTCAAGATAGAGCATTTGCTGTGTCCGTTGGAGCTGATGACATTATCGCATTGTATACACTCTATCAAAAATATCAACGAGCAAAGATTACCAAGAGTCGTGCAATGGGTCATGCATCCGTCGCTATTCGCAAGGATGGAAAACTGATTGCCGTTGGAGGATGGGATGGCAATGTTCGTTTGTTCGATAATGATTTACAGCATTCTGCATCTTTGCGTTATCATAAGGATACAGTTCAAGCTGTGGCTTTTGCTGAAACTAGTAGTATTGAAATGAAAGCAACGCGAAAAGAGGAGGATGATATCGACAACGTCGATGATGAAGATGACGATGAGATAAATACGAACGGTGTGTTGGGCAGCAAAACCAACATTGATAATCTACTCATCACAGGTGGCAAAGAGGGTCGCATTTGTATATGGAGCACCTGAATGTAAGATTAAATTGTACTTTTACCCTATTCATTCTGTACTTTAATTCAAAGATCTATTACAACATACACTTTACAAATACAACGACATTTTTCCGCCTTTTAACGACCACCACCACGAGTAGAACTGCCGCTAGGACCTTGAGGCATATGACCTTGTTGAGGAATGCCAGGTCCGGGTCCAGCACCCGGAACGCCAGCTTTTTGCAAATTGACCATCTTATCGGCCATCCTTTGAGCTTCATGAACGATGACGGCTTGATCAACCCAAGGAGCTGTGAAAGTTTCACTTCTTCTTAATTCTTCCGTTCCTATGTGCATATGACCTCCCGTTGCATAATTCGTACCCAAAATCGTATCCAAATCGCGTGCTTGAGAAGCAGTCCATGTTTGAATGTGATTATGTGGATCTTTGGCAAAGTTGTACAAAAAGTCTCGGGTTGATGTCTTGTTCTCCAACGTTTGTGTTGCTTGTGCGATTCGATCATCCAATTCGGAAATCTCTCTGCCGCGTGTTTCGAATCCTTGCAATACATCATCCTGTACTTTACGTAAACCTTGATCTTCCACTTCTACTTCGATATCAAATGCAGTAGGATGCTTGTATTCTTCCTTATCGGTACGCACCCAATACTCCAATACGACTGGATTTGGTGGGTGCAAGTGTCGATTAACAACTTCGGGGATGTGATGGAATGCGATACGCTCGGTGCGGAAGATGGATCGTAAAGCATCGTTACAGAGCACAAGTCGACGATCCTCCTCAGACATGAGCTTATGTTCTTTGATATAAGCATACAATGCTGCCACGATTGACTGTCGTGTATCTTCGCGAATGTCAAGCAAAGCTGAAAGTTCTGGACTCAAAGCATATCGTTCTGGCGTATGGGCGAGATAGAGGACAATTCGAGCTTTGACGGGGATTGATCCTTTTCGTTTGACTTCAAACCCGTCAAGAGCTGGTTCGGCTGAGGCTACTGTAGGCACATCCATTGAACCTTGACCCGGAACTGCATTCTCACCACCGGGAGGCATGCTTGCAGTAGCGGGTGCCACTGTTGGTATAGGTCTATGCCATTCTACGATATTTTCACCTGCAGGATATAGAGTGGGGTCACGAATCAGCTCAACCACAATCGTACGAATCAAATTGCTGAACTTTGTTGCATTTGTACGACTTTGGGCTGCTTGTAATGCTTGTGCGTTGTGGGCGCGGGATTTGAAACTTGGCTCTAGCAAGCGACCTTCAATTTTCAAAGTCCAAGATGCAACTTCTTCAGGTTGGATTGCTTCTAGCTTGTCTGCCTCTGATGTTGGTTTAGCTGCATCTGCAGATGTAGAAGCACCATCTTCTGCATCCATAGTCTCATCACCATCTGCATTCTTTGCTGCTCTGCTTCTGTTTGCTTCTTCCTTTCTTCTTTCTGCGTCTCTTTTTGCTTCTACTTGGAATGGTTGATTTGAGCAAGTGTTGGAAAGGAAGATCCGTAATGTTCTTTTGACTTTTGTATTGCGTCCTAGAGCATCTTGTACTTCTGCTCTCTTTCTTGCTACTGTCCAATCCAATGCTCTTTCGATCCGAACAAGATCTTGATACATTGCACTTTCAGGAACAGATCTAGTGATACTAGGAGGCAAAGCTCTTGTCGTTGGCCTTCCACGTTTTGCACCTCTAATACCTGCTCCCACCAAATTATCCGTTTGAGCTCTTTTACGCATTGATTGCAAAGCAGCTTGTGCTTGTGCTGCTTGTTGAGCTTGTACTTGTGCTAATTGTGCTGGATGCATTGGCATTCCACCCGGTCCACCTGGACCTGCAGGACCCATTTGACCTGGTTGCATTCCGCCTGGTCCTTGTGGTCGTACACCAGGCTGCATTTGACCAGGTCGAACGTTTGGCATTCCGGTTGCCATGTTTGATTCACACAATTGGTTAAGGTTGGATGAAAGGTTTCTCTTAAAACGCGTGCTTAAAGATGGATGGGAAGGTGGTTACGCTACAATAAGAAGTGCTAATTAATTGACTTTCTGTTCGTCTCTCGCCTGTACTTGATTCTCGACGCGTTTAATAAAGAAATTCAGATTTGGCATCGAACATCATGTCAATCACGTGGCTATCATCAATTGTTGTTCGCATCACAAGCTAGGACCTGTATATTTTGGTAATGGTCTTAAGCAATGTGTTCTTTTCATATGGTGATTTTTACTAGAATGATATTTATTCATTTTCATAACGGTGAAATCGGTTGATGGAAGAGTCTTGATCAGTGTAGACTGTATGCATGCAAGCCAAGTCAAGTCCATAGTCCAATCTCCGTCCGACGCGAAGAAAGTTGCCGGGGGATTGTGGAGAAAGTGAGTGTTGTCCGAAAGGCTGATCTGAGAGCAACGCATGAAACGGGCAAGGCAAACAAGACTTCAAAGCAATATCTTCCCTTCTTTCATTCAACATACATTCATTATATAGACAGCAATACCAACAGCAAACATGACATCAACAGAAAGCAATCGTCGCTTAGTAGGCGTATCGTACAAGATGTACTTTGACGAAGAAAAACATGAAAAATACCTGAATACAATCTTGGAAACCGTTCCACAAGTATTGCCAACGTTAAATCGACCAACGGATGTGTTTATCATTCCAGATTTCTTACATATCATCCCATACGTACAAAAAGTAGCCCATGCAAAAGCACCTCTTTGGATCGGAGCACAAGATGCACATCATGAAGATGCAGGCGCATTCACAGGAGAAGTTTCACCAAAGGGAATTGCTCAAGCAGGTGGAAAGTTGATCGAAATGGGTCATGCAGAACGTAGAAGATTGTTTGGCGAAACGGATGAATGGGTTGTTAAAAAAGCAAAAGGCGCTGCAAGAAATAATTTGATCCCTCTCATTTGCATCGGTGAACTTCATAAAGAAGGTGGCGCTCAAAATGCTCTGGAAGAATGCTGGAAACAAGTCTCTGCCGTATTTGAAGGCGAAGGCAAGATTGATGATGATAAAGAAGTAATCCTTGCATATGAACCCGTTTGGGCAATCGGCAAGAGTGAACCCGCAAGTGCAGATCATGTGGTTCAGGTAACCAAGCTGATTCGTGCAAAGGTACCAAAGCGATCAGGAACAGTCAGAATCCTGTACGGAGGAAGTGCTGGTCCTGGTCTATTCGACAAATTGAAAGAAGGCGTTGACGGTCTCTTCTTGGGACGTTTCGCTCATGATCCCAAAGCATTTTTGGAGACAATTATTGAAGTTGGAGGCGGTCGTAAACAATAGAAGGAGTAATTGTTATTAATTAATACATCAGGATAGCATCAATGATAAATGGGAGTTTCCATAATTTCTCTGCTTTCATCTCTTCTGTTTCGTTAAAAGCTTGGTTTTGTCGTTCGAATTCGTCTGAATCGCTTGTATATCTTTCATTCAATCCGTTAGATTCTTGTCTTTTCCTTTCATTTTCAAATTTGGCTGTAACTCTTCCTAATCCACTCGAATGATCCCATTGTGCTCTATGCCACCTTCTTACCAAACGCATAGCGTCAGAAACTGTTTCCAATCTGACTAAAAAGCTTGAAGTACTTTCAGTTGGAGTCAAATTTTTGATTCTCATCACTGAAGGCAATTCGTTGTGTTGATTTGATCGAATTTCAATATTTCGAACTTTTGCCGTATCTGCATAATCACCCGCGAGTGAATATGTTGCCCTCAAGATACGTGTTAGTCTTTCTTCATCAACATGATGAGGTAACCCTTTCAAAAGTACAACACGACCTGACGATTCTTTTTGAGCTTGACGTAACATTTTGATCGAAGGAGGAAGGTTTGTTGGTTCTCCTTTTGCATCTTCGTTCAAGATTGCTCGAATCGTTGATCCTCCTACCATACTATAGCTGGCTAAACGATGATATTCGGCCGCACTTTCTGCCGTTCGAAACGAAACGATGGCCTTTCCAGTGTGGTTCAAATAAGAACTTCTTTGTAGTCTGATATCGACAATATCGCTTGAAACGCTCAACCTATCAAATTCTTCCGGTCTTCTTTTGGACGAACGTTCTACTCCATTGTTATCTATCATAGTCATCGGTCTTTTTGGAGCTCCTTCTTCTTCACCTTTCAGCTTTCCCATCTCTCCTTTGAAACAGATATTACGAATGTCTGCATGTGTTACGGTAGAAGGCAGATATGATAGAGCTACCTCATGAACAATGGAACTGCTTGTAGAATAAGAGCATGACGCTATCGGTGAGCGAACGGACTTGAACAATCCTCTCCGGGCCACGTTGGCCAGCATGATGATGAGCGATGTCGAAATGCAAGAATGAGAAGAAGAAAGGAAGAATTTAAGCGTCGGCGCTTTTTTTCTTGAGAAATATTATTTTTTGTGCGGCGCTTCTACCGTGTTCCGAAATGAAAAATAAGCAATCATTCCAACCACAACCACCAACTTCCTCCATGCTAGACGCATGCGATTTTTGCAATTCTCCATATTCGCCAATCAGGCAAAGGTAGCATCAAGCAGTCGTTTACCTTTACAATGTTCTGTCAGGAACTTTTCAACGTCGCCATATTCCCGAAATGTCAGCCCAGTACCTGAAGGCGGAAAGGAAGACTCTTTGCAGAACGAAGATGTACCCAAATTACTGCGATTACCAAGAGCTGCTCTGGATCCTTCTATATATTTCTCAAAAGTGAGTGGTCCCCGCAACTATCAGGGCAAATCCTTTCGCATAGTTTTACGTCCAATCGATGCAAAAGTTACGAAGAGAATCAATGATGGACCGAAATATTTAAGCGGAAGTTATCCGATGGGTTTATTGAAACAAAAGCACGAAAAGAGAAGATTTTTGGATCCGGGTATAAAACCTTTTTCTGGTTGGAGAGATTTTTTGGGTGAGGCCCAAAACCCATATTTTGAATCTCAAGATAAAGGCTATCACTTCTCCTACAAACAATCTGCATTGATCAAACGACCTCTTTTGGTCAAAAGACAGTTGGTCAACGCATCCATCGCATTCACTCCTTTGCATACCTATATACCTGTCCTGGTCGTAACGGGAAAAAAGACAATCGACAATCGAGCAGTTGTACGTAATAAAGCAAAGACCAAGATTTTGCACGCATTTCAAGAAGGTTTAAAACTACATCAAAATGGATCAAACAAAATTGCATTAAAATGGCCACTTACTGATGAAGGTGGCGATCCGCTTGGATTGGTATTTTACCCATCAAAAGAAACAATTCAAGAACCAATGCAAGATTTAGTAAAATCTTGTTCGAAAGTTTTAGCAGCCATCTCCGTGCAATACAAACAAAATCCAACTTTCTCGAAAGACCCCTCACACCACTCCAACAATATGAAGCTTTTAAATGCGCATAGAAAAAGTCTTGAAAGGTTTATTAAAGGGAACAAGCGAGATCCAGGTACCTCGAGCGGGAAAGGCCACCATTCTGAGGGAAGTACAATCCCAAACTTGGCTGCTAAGTCAGCAAGCGAAGCATAATCTCTCTGATTATCAAATCCACAGCAACATGTATTTCTAATCCTTGCAAAATGAGATCAAAAATGATAAATTGATAATTGACTGATATGAAATCTGATTCTTATTTAACAAACTTTGAGCGATTAGCTCGTTTTTGAGGGGGTATGCTGATCAATTTATAATCGTAAGGAATGCTGCTGCTGCTGTTTCTAATAACGGATTTCATCCACGGAAACTTGTACCTTCCATTCCCAATTCGTTTCCTGTATAGCTGAAACCTTGGAATTGCTCTTGGACGGTTGCGCTCAACATATGACTATCATCCACAACTGAATCAACAGGCTGTTCACTTGTGAATTCAGGATCAAAGTTTGACGTATCAACGGCAGAAGCAACAGCAGGCTTGAAAGGCGGTTGAACCTTTTTGGCCATCAACTTGTTCCAATCGATATGTTTGCTAAAGAATTCATGATTTTTGATATCAGCAGCTCCGTGCGTTCCCAGTCGTTTGCTTGGATCACGATTGAGAAGTAAGATTAAAATACTACGTGCATCCCGTGAAACTTCATCGCCAAACCGTAAAGGATCTTGTAAAATCTTTCTGTACATCTCATTCACATCTTCCGAATAGAATGGTGGCAATCCTGTCAACATTTCGTACAAGAGAACGCCTAACGTCCACCAATCAACTGCTTTTGTATAACCGTGTCCCAGTAATAATTCAGGTGCAAGGTATTCAGGTGTTCCACAGAATGTGTTGGTTGTTTCATCATCTCCCATGTTCAATTTGCATAATCCGAAATCACACAAGGCGATATGGCCGGTATAGTCAAGGAGAATGTTCTCTGGCTTCAAATCTCGGTATACGACGTTGAAACCGTGTAGATGCTCTAGTGCACACAAGAGTTCGGCAGCATAGAATCGACTACGTTCTTCGTTGAATCGTCCCTCCCGTTGAAGATGGTGGAAAAGTTCCCCTCCATTGACGAATGCAAGAACGAGGTAGAGCTTATCAGGTGACTGGAAGGAGAACTTGAGCGGGACAATGAATGGATTGTTCACTTGGGCCAAAACGGTTCTTTCGGCAAGAGTGTGTGTGACTTCTGATCTTGACACAATGTGGGCTTTTCGAATGGTCTTCAAAGCATAGATTCGAGAAGTGTCCTTCTTGCGAACTTGCATCACCTTACCGAAGCTGCCCTTTCCGATCACTTTCAGCAGTTCGAATGCGTCCATATTCAGTGAAGATCCTTTCTCACTGCTTCTATAGGATACCTGAATGTGAACTTGACCTGATCCACTGGAGAGTGGGTACCATTCGTCTGTAGTACGTTGATTCTCAAAATCGGGAACGAATTTTACACCGCCCAAATAGACATCACCCATTCCCATCACATCGTCGCCTTGGCCATCTTTGTTTGCTGCACTTTGTCCAGGGCCTTCTCCGGAACGCAAGTAACATTGCAGTGAAATTTCTGAATTACGAGAAACGTCAAAGTTTGCTTTGTACATCCAAACAGGAGCAGAAACATCACCTCCTAAAGCATCGATCAAAACTTCATTTTTGTCAAATTCTAAAACGAGATAAGGTAGCCACCAACATTGTTTGCGTTGCATACTTTGACGATTTCCAGCGCTACCGTTTCCATGTGTTAGACTGCCGGCCATAGAAGCACCATTTGGACCTGCTTGAGCTAAGGCTCTTGCGATCATTGGTGGAACATTTTGACCAGGGGGCAAAGACAAGCCTCTGGCATCCACCACTCGGATGACCAAGAGACCGGATCTGGCAATCGGTGCTCCGGTTGAAGAGGCTAAAGCAGTATTTCCATTGTATGGATTTGAGCTTGTGCTAGCACTTGGCTGTGGCGGCTGCTGTTGAGCTCCTCCTGCAATGCTGGCAGGAGTAGGAGTGGCGCTACGATCTATTGTGCTGAAAGAGGGCGATCGATTTCCCAAGGCCCCGTCTTTGAGCTCTGAGGGTGAGAGAAGAAAGATGCGTCAGATTCATGGCCACGCAGATGTGTTTGTTGATATTACTCACTTTTTCCTAATTTCCAAGACATGTTGGAATGATGAGTCTATGATTGCGATATCCTCTTTGTGGATATGGTGTTCAAGTTGATAGAGAGGAGAGGAGAGAAGTCAAGATGTAATTTGCAAGCTATGTTTAAATAACGCTTGTTGTGTCCAAAAGTGAAATCCCCCTTTTGTTTGTTTCGGGCAAACGCTTTGACCTTTTGGTTTAGGGTTGTGATGATATTGTTGTAGTGTTAGGAGGAGATGTGTGATTGAAAAAGAAATGAGGTGATTAGAGAGGCCATGGCTCATCCCACATTTTACTTACTGTGAGTGAAGTGCAGTTGTTGGCCAATGCGGGTTAAAACGCCTTGCCTGCCTGCCTCCTTTACTTACCCATTGGCTGGCCCGCCGCCCTCCCCGCCGCATTGAACGGCGCGTACAAGAGAAAAGGCGTTTGGACAGTTTAAGCGGAGGCATACTCTCACTTAAAATTTAACCAAAAGCAGTTGAAGTTAACGCCGCGTAAAAGAAAAGACAAAAAGAGATTCAAGCCACATACACTCAATACGCGGCGCAATTACAACTCAATGCGGACTGACACAAGATAGAGCTCAAAGAGGCGCGGCAGGCTTACTCTTTTGGCCGACATTAACGGAATAGAGAAGCATAGCGGATATTGGGCGCACGCATGGAAAAAGGCAATTCAATTGCGACGCTAAGAAGGCAAACAAAGTGGGCCGATTTAAAGCGTACACATGCAGAAGGTGATCCAAAATCACACAATTGTACTTTCATTTGTAACCGGTCACACTTGATTGGATCAAGTAAATTAAAGCTTTCAATCTAATCATATCATCGTCAAATCAAGCACTTCTCAAAGCAGCGAGAACGGCAATACTACACAAACTCATCTCTATCAGCCCTTATTCACAATCATGTCAGGAGAAGCACGCTGTCCGCTTGGATTCACAGGAACGCCTCCAGTCGGTCATCCGACAATACCTGGTCTAAAAGGTGGCAATGGAGATGCAAGTGGTAAACCTTCGATTACGTCAACTTTGGCAGCTTATAAACCTTCAACTCTTTTAATCGTTGATGCAATCTTTTTGGGTTTATGTATCATTGCTGCCATTTATCGTGATGATCTCAAAGCACTCCTTCAACGTTCTACATCATCTTCAACGCCCGCTGTAGTCGGAACAAAAGGATAAACTCATCAAAGCTTGACCCTCGAGTGATCAGGCAACACTTATATGTACTTTTATCTTCTACAAAAGCAATTACCACATGCAATGCTTTTCCGGTTCACAATCTCTAGCAGATACTTTTAATCAGGTTAAGATCTATTGTTACAGTGTGATTATCTAGAATGTTACTCATTGTGATTTGACAAAGTTGCTTGCTTTGATATTGGCACGATTGGCTTTACGCAAATTTCTCTTTGCCTCCATTTCCGAAACTTCTGGATCTTGAACGATAGCAGCTGCATTTGCGGCCAAAGCTTCTGCACTTCCTTTTGCTTCAGTAGTAATACCTTGAGCTTGTTGTCCTGTTGCGTTCAAACCACCTCCAGCAGGTGAACCTTTTTCCGTAGCAACGTTGGCTTTTTGCGAAGAAATTCTTTCTTTTGCACGATGTGCAGCTCGAATAGCACGTAAATTACGTTTTTCTGCCGCTCTTGCTTCACCTTTCGTCATTCCTTCTGTTGATTCTAAAATTGCTCCTGTTGCACTCTTTTTACCTTCTTCTAGTATTGTCCATAACCAATTCGGGTATTGATCATCAGGAAGTGCGACTGGATCTGCTCGATCTTTAAAGATGTTTAAGCCGCTCAATGTTGTTCCTTCTGGACATGATGAGAGTGATACAGATGTTTCTGATGCGCCTGCTGACTTTCCTTTTGATGTGCTCGCTTGTTGCTGTTGTTGAGGTGAAGAAGGCTTGTTGCTAATCGAAGATGATGATGCGAATGTTCTACTTTGCAATACGGTGACCGCAGGTGGTTGACATGTCGATCTTGCTGACCTGCTTGCAGTCCGTGCTGCATGTGTGGATATTCTGGCAATCATTGTATGTTGTGTACTGGTTAGACTGATGATGATGATGGTTATATTTGTGGAAGAGCATATCCAAGCAATTCTTCCCAACTTACGCTATGCCTGCAGATAAAAATGTCAAAAACGCGTCACGTGCGACGTGCTCATTCTCAATCACTCCTCCTCAACGTTTCTGCATACTGTAATGGCAATGAAGGCTTGTCAAAAGGAATCATAAAAACTCGCATCTGTAGAGGTATTGGTACAAGATTTTGTCGAAGATGAACGCAAAGTCAATGATGATCATAGCAGAAATCACAATCTCATAGATCGAAATCATCATCGTCGTCGTCCAAGGTCTTCTTACGTGTGTACTATCAGAGACGAGAGTGGAGAATGTCAGCACTGAAGCCTGTGTATCAGAAAAATGTCACTCCATCGCACTCACAGTGATCTTCCCAGCTCCTCCCGAGGATGCACCACTACCACCTTGTCCTTGTCCTTCGACTTGATCTAACAATCCGATTAATTGTTGTTCGGTTACTTTCTGACGTACTTGACCTGATTGGGCCATTCTGATCAAAAGGTCTTGAATAGCTCTTGCTTTGCTTGGCTTGACCAAAGATATCCGGGATACTGTGTGTCATGAAATCATCGAGAGATTTGGGTCAATTTCTCCATTGACAACCATCAGCACAAGCATTCATACTCACATCTTTCCCTTGCTTCAGGATCCAAGATTGTACTTAAAGCCTGTCTCTTCATTTCATCTTGTGCTTCTGCATCTTCTTGTTCTTTTCCAGATCCACCTCTGCCTGCATTACCACCGGGAATACCACCACCTGCACTGGCGCCACCATATCCACCTGAAGGACTACCTGCACCACCGCGAGATTGCAATTCTGCCATACGTGCCCTTCTGATTGCTTCTAATTCTGGATCATCCATGTTTGTTGTTGTTGTGTGTGAAAAGTGTTGAAGGTGATCGTTTGATCGAAAGCAGGAAAGTGTCAATTGAGAATGTTTAGCGTATTTTATCAAGTTTAACAATCACTCACCCCCCATTCACGCGTTAAGAAAATATCAATTCATATGATCATCATAAAAATGTACAAAGATCAATCATGGATCAAAAGAGTAAGTCAATTTGGGTTGATTTATGCAATTTTGCTTTTGTCGCCATCTCAAATCGTATGAAAGAGTACAGCTGTGATTGTACAGTCATACAAAGAGAGACACTACGATGAAATGCAAACAGTGTTCATGGTTACAATCCCTCATATTTTGTACCATGACCTCGTTCTCTATAACCCGATTCGAACCTTGGAATCTTATGATGCGAAAGAGCTGGATGAGAAAAAGCTGAACTTATAGCATCTTTGGTTTTTGTATACACTTTATTTAATCTTGCTTTGTTTGCATTTGAGATTGGAATACGAGGCAAGCAACCTTTGCACCTTGATGGGCTACTATTGCCACCGCTGCTGCTAGCTTCAAAACTTGTTGATGTACCTGCTCGATCGGGTGAACGTACACTTGGAGGTGCGACAACGAATACTGGACGTGAAGTAAGACTGCTTGCGCTGTGTTCTGCCCTTTTCCAAGTTGTGAGTGCGAGAACTTCATCTACCTTGTATGGTGTGCCCATTTCTACATTTGATGATAACTCATTTTCGAGTGAAATACGTAAAGGTGTGGCTAATGTGAGTGCAAGCAACTGGCAAAAGATGATACTCAGAAGGAAAAGCATTCTTTATTCTTAAATGTTGTTCTGACGTATTATATAAAGATGTTAACGGAAAGGCGAAAAAGTATGAATACCGGAGTATTTATGATACATAACGAATGAGTTTGCGTTCGTCTCTAGTCCTGAACTTTGCAAGCCCCAGAATAAGTATTATCAGATAATCAGGATTGATCTCTTAAGTGTGATGAAAATCGTAGGCAGAATCATGGCTGTGCGATACGATAGCTGCGAGTGCCCCTCCCGAATCTCTCATGGTAGTAGGCAGTCAACAGATTTGGAACACGGTCTTCTGACCTGGACAAAAAAGCATGAGGGCGGGCGCACGCTAATGCTTGTCAGTCAGTCAGACTCACGTGTATTTTTTCCAAGGTTGCCTAAGAAGATTAATTACGTTTTCAATGATTGCTCAACATTCATTCCTACTTCAACCATCGTCACCTACGAATCACACAAACACAAGATGGGCGTCCACGGTTTGTTAAACATAATACAAAACGGCGCTCGTGCAAGACTACGCAGCGTTCCATTACCCTATACGAATGCATCGATCGGAATAGCGACAATTTTACTAAACCATGGATTCATTCATTCATTCACAAGAGGTACACGAGGTGGACCTTCCCCTTCCAACTTCCTACAAGCAAACATTGGTGCAAAACGATTATGGATTGATCTGAAATATGGCAATGATGATCGCGCGGTGTTGGCACATGCAAAGACAATCAGTAAACCAAGTAGAAAGATCAATTTGAATTGTGCGGAACTTTTACGTTTGGTTACCGGAAGAAGAGCGCAATTCATCAGCCCTCTAGGACTTGGAGAAATTGCTATCGTACGATGTGAAGTAAAAGAAGGCAAGGAAGCTGAAAATTTGAGTCCAATAATACAAGAAGTAGCAGAGTCCACCGCTACATCATCACAATCATCCGGAGAAGGATCTTCACAGGCAGCAAAATCAAAGAAGCCAAAATGGAGAAATGTGGAAAAGTACGTAGAAGCACGTGAAGCTGTCGGACGAGGATGGGGAGGGGAAGTTGTAGCAAGGGTTGGTTAATAAGGTCACCTCTTTTGACAACCGGACACAAACAAAAAGTATCCAACAGCATGTATTTGTACAATTAATCATTGACATATCTTATAAAAGATCATACAGTGTGTGCTCAACAGACAAAGGATAGATTCCTTAAATTGATCATACTATGCACCACGAAGAGCATTGAATAGCTCTTCTACCTCCCAAGCGTGTTGCCAGTATCGAATGTCGCATTGCACACCTCCCTCAGCTTTGATCCTTCTTTCCAGACCATATCCTTTTCGTACAAGGGCAACATCATTCTTTCCCAATCTCAAGACTGGGCAAAAGTCATTCGATCCATCTCCCAAGTAAATCAAACGATCGTATGCCTGTCTTCCATCATGTCTTTCCAGGTATGCTTCCAATTCGTCTCCTTTACACATGTTTGCACTACATCCAACTTTGCACGTATGTTGAGGTCCATCAGGTGAAACTCGTCTGCTTAGGTTTAACAAACCGTTTGCTTCCACTTTGGCTGGATTGGTGACAATTTCAGTGAATAAGTCGAAAG
The DNA here is from genome assembly GCF_003144205.1 of Meira miltonrushii. NCBI lineage: Eukaryota > Fungi > Basidiomycota > Exobasidiomycetes > Exobasidiales > Brachybasidiaceae > Meira > Meira miltonrushii. The sequence goes on along the minus strand of NW_020289943.1, from coordinate 1,273,065 downwards.
TGGGTGGGTATAATCCGTTTGCCTGAAGGGATGGGAATCGTGTCGGACGACAGATGAAGTCAGTATGTGAACAACAAAAAAGATCTGCATTTTAACTTCGAGAATTGTAACCATCACTCACCTCCAAGACTGTTTGTAGATAAACAGAGTTGCTGTTGGACAACAAGAACGCTTCCGTTTTAGGTGATTGAGAACTTTTCAAAGCTTTCACACCACGAATCATAGCAGGATGCAAGTAAAGCTTCTTTTGAGCATCGATGATTTGTTGTGCATCAACACCTTGAGCGTGTAATTCTTTCAAGAGCATCGAACACATATCTGTGAATTGCATCGTACCTGATTCACCAATATCTTGAAATTTACGTCGAAGTGGAAGTGAAAGACATTCAAACGTCCATCTGTCTGTGTCTGCATCAGCGAATGATTCATCAAAATCGCTAATGAGTAATTGCCTTTTGACAGGCGTGAATGGAGCGGGAGCTGGCATGTTTGGATGGTGGTTGTATGGTTGAGAGGAGAGCGGTAGCCAGACGTTGTCCACGTTCTACTTGTGTGTGTGTCCCTTCTCTGTAAGCTTATTTTTCAGTTCGGATCTTCTCATTCCAACTCCGTTTTAGGCTCAACGTGCGCCCGAATTCCACGCGACAGTAAAGCTTAAATCAAACTCGATTCTATAATTTTAACTCATTCATCCATACAGAATATATTGTTTCTCTTCCGTTGAACCAAGTATGAGCATATGCGGAAGCAAAACGACCACACACACGCTTGAGAAGGATAACTGATTATGTAATGAGTACATACAAGCTTCGTATAAGAGAGTCTGGGGTAAGGCTTTTAAATATCCGTGCGCGTTTAATACAACACCACTACCATCATCCAAAGAGCAACCTTCGCTTTCCGGCTTGCTTGTTAGTGGGCATTTATGATGACTTTATGCTCTGAGTGAATTGCTTATTGCGTGTGGCTTATGACATTTTCATCCCACAATGTCTGCTGGAATGTATGGCTCAACACGACGAAATCCTTCTCAGCATGCATCATCAGATAGGCATATGCGAAATTCAAATAACTTCACATCATCTAGGGACATACCAATAGATGACGATCAAACGGAAAGGTCACCTAAACGAGCGAAGCAAACAACTAACAAACTTGCTTGCGCTCGTTGTCGAGCCTTAAAAGCAAGATGTGAATTGCAAATTCCAACAAATGGGAAATGTACTCGTTGTACTCGTCTATCATTCGAATGTGTTTGGGTGGAAAGTCAAAAGCGTGGACGTCGATCAAAGAATGCGAGGTGAGTAACTAGTCTCATTAAAATAAGAATTACGAAAAGCAACTAAACAGTATCTTATCCGTCTTATCTCAAGTCTTCAATCTGACAATAATGTTTCGAATAATACCAACGACTCGGCTGTAGACAAAAACGGAAAAAATGGTGCAGAAAATCCACGGAAAAGTAATGTATCTCTGGAGGGTATCGAAAGATCTACTTCTGTTTCTCCAGCAGGGGCGAGTGTAGGGAATGTGCCCGACATCGCTTTAAGAACATCACCGCTGCCGTCCTCTCAGATGATTAACATGTCTGCACCTCAACAATATATCTCGCACAGAGGTCCGATGAATGGCGAATCTCCAGCTGATCCAAGTTCTCACAGTACATCTCAACGCTCTTATACTTTCCAAGAATCATTGCGCGAGGGAGTCAGCCCCCAATCGGCTTTACCAAGTCTTTCGATGATGGATCTTGCACAAGCAAAAGAAAAAGCATTACAAGATCTTAATGCAGCTCCTAGATTCAATTTACCAGAGCCAAGACAACTAAACGTTGACATTTTTCCTGAAGCAGATCCGATTGATATGCACGTACTCAGTGAATTAGACGCTCGTCAATTGTTTGATCATTATCATCAAAAGATGAATGGATTCATCATCCTTCTCGACCCTTTTCTTCATACAGTTGATTACGTTAGGAGAACGTCTCCTACTTTATTTTCCACAATTCTTGCTGTTTCTGCAAAATTTATCCGACCAAAGTTGTACGATTCATTATTGATGCATGCAAAACAACTCGTCGGCAGAGGAATAATTGATGGAAAAGTTTCGATTGGACTAGTACAAAGTTTACTCATTCAAGTTTATTGGAAAAAGCCAGATGATGCGAGTGCTTGGTTACGTGTAGGTGAAGCGATTCGAATGGGATATCAATTACACTTACATCGTCATCGAACGGAGCCATTGCCAAATGACGAATATGAAGCCCGTTTGATTTTAGATAGGGAACGTACCTGGATCGATTTATGCGCATTTGATCAAACTTTCTTTCTTCAAAGTGCGGAGGAAGAGGATGGTTTTCATCAAACGTGTATGGTGCCTTTCTTTAAGATCAACGTAAAAGATTGGCTAAAAGAGACAAAACAATATGGCGTAGAAGATGATTTAGAGCAAGGAGCAAATTTCGAATGGATAAAGATGCAAAGATTAAGCCGAGATATTCCTCGTGCAAAACCGGGAAACGCTCGCGCCCTCGGTCAGCATATTCAAGGTACTCTCGAAGCAGCACATCAACAATACCTTGATCCAAGCTCTCCTGATGCGTTCGAAATTGAAACTCGGCCATGGATTCGGGTAAAGTATTGGCTGGCTGCTGCTTCTTTAGCTCTTTCTAGAGGTTTGTTGATGGCAATTGGAATTGAAGGCAATTTATTGGCCGATTGGGTTGTTGCATCTACAGTTTTTGTTGATGCATTGGAAGTTGTGGCTAAACATGGATATATTCAATATTGGCAAGACACACTTGGAATCACTTTATACTCTATGGGCGAATTTAGTGTGAAAATATTCAATGATGTTCATCCTGCAACGCAAAAAGCTATTGTCGGTTGGCTTGAAAGAATTTATCAAGCTTGCGAACTTTGTGCTGATGGTCAAACGGATTCTACTGCTGCTTTCATTTCACGTTTCTTTCAACTTTGCTTGCGGGCCGTTTGCTCTCCTGCACCGAATGTTCCCGAGACGACTTCTGTTAATACTCAAAGCGCAGATCTCTTACAAAATGCACCGTTGAATCAAGTGAGTAAGATTTGTAGAGGCGGAAAAAGTCTGTTATACTTACGTCTTCTTTCTTTTGCTGTTACATATAGTCTCTTCCCTGGCTTCATGGGTCACAAACTCCATCGAACCTTTTTCATGATGCTTCTTACTGGTGAGTTTCTTTCTTATTCCGCTTTATTTGAATTCTATGGTTAACCAAATTTCTTTCTTGCAATTCTCAGGGAAGGTATCTTTCCAGGTGTCGCGACAGATTGGGGCTGGCTCTTGCAGTCCCTCGAAAATCAAATCACGAATTAGCATCATTCATTGTTGTATATTATACTTTATATCAATTCTGCGGCCGCATGTAATAATCAGCGTAAGTGTGTCCTCCTTTTTTTTGACTGGCTTGATTGGTTGCACTTGGGTTCCCCCACTCCATCTTAATTCTCCGTATCACTTTATAGGATACGGTGAATAAATAAATTAGCCGGCTCGAGTACTTAGCGTCGGCGCTTTTTGAGTTTATGTGTTAACAGTTCAGGGCACAATTCATATAAATAGATAATCAATCACTTTCAAGATCAGAGATTCCTAGATCAAAAATCATTTCAATTCTTATCGAAAGTATGTTTACCCTTCCACAAGCTGTGCCTTTTGGCATTTGTACACGTTCACTTGGTCGTTCAGGCGGTGGACATTATATTCTCGACATTTTAGACCAATGTGCTAAGAACGGACTTTGGACGATTGAGGTTGCACACGAATGTTTAGAGGTGAGTAAAAGTTCATTAAAGGCTATAAGATACACATCAGGCTAATCCACGAATATTTGTATCTATCCAGGGCTATGCAAAAACCTTGGAAGGTTACAATGATCCTAAAGAGGCAATCCGTGAGGTTGCTCGATTATGTAATGAACGTGCTCATTCATTAGGTCTCGTTTTAACAGTCCTAGATGCTTTCGAAAATTACGAAGGTCTGATTGATCGCTCAAAGCATGTCGAACAGTTTGAGGATTTTCAATTTTGGATAGAGCTCTGTGGAATCATGGGCATCGAATATATCCAAATTCCAGCATCATTCCAACCTACAGATCTGCTTTCCAAGGACGAGGACTTGATCATCGAAGATTTACGTAAAGTTGCTGATGCTGGGCTTTCGGTTATACCGCCCGTAAAAGTGAGTGCATATCTATCAGTGCTTTTTTAGTAGAATTTGTACTGACAAGTTTACTCTTTTTCTATTCTCTAGATTGCATACGAGCCATTAGGATGGAGTACCTATATTAAAACCTGGGAGCAAGGACTCGAGATTGTCAAGAAAGTGAATAGATCAAATTTTGGACTTTGTCTCGATACGTTTCACATTGCTTCACTCTTATCGCACAGTCCAGAAACCAAAGATGGTCTTCGTGAAGGAGGAGATATTGTTCTAAAGGAGTCGCTTGAGGTGAGTATGACTTATAAAAAGACGTCCAAAGAAATGTTCGCTATCGTACTTACACCAGAATATTTTTTTCTCTATTAGCGTCTCCGAAAGATAGATCCGAATGATATTTTTATCTATCAAGTATCTGATGGTGCACATTTACTTCCGCCCATCCCACAATCAGTCTATAGCGAAGATGGAATCGATCCACTCTTTGCCTGGAGTAAGCATGGCCGACCATTTCCGGGCGAAGGTTATTTCCCCGTCAAAGAGATTTCACAAGCAATTTTTGCAACAGGTTTTCGTGGACCAACAATTCTTGAAACGTTTGAAGATGACGGGTTTGATACTAGAAAAAATCTTTTAGCAGAACGTGCAAATCGTGCTGTAGGTTCATGGATTCAACTTGGTAAAAGTCTTGGTCTTGCACCTTTTCATCCTCCCACTCCAAAAGGTCAAAATAAACTTGGAACGTGTACCGTGAACATAGGAGATTATGAGTTATTTTCTCTGGAAGATAAACTTTATGCTTGCGCTTCAGTTGGCCATCAAGCAATTGACCTATACGAAGATGATTTTTTGCACTATTTATCACTTACTCAAGGAGCAAACAAACAAAACCTTTGGGAACCAAACCCTATTCATCTGGCAGCAGCAAAAAAGATTGGTGATTTGTGTGCTTCTCTTGGGATGCAAATTATTTGTTTCCAGCCATTGATTGACGTCGAAGGTTTGACAAAAGAAGAAGATCGAAAAGCAGCCGCGGAAAAGGTGAAAGCATACTTTCCATATATGCGTGCCCTTCGCACAAATATTACATACATCACCACTAATCGATCTTACAACTTCGAAGATAATACAGGAGATATAAGGTCAATCTCTGCCGATCTGGCTTTATTTGCCGATCTAGCTGCTGATTACTCACGAGCAGATAAAGGTCCTTTGCTTAAAATCGGCTATGAGCCCCTTTCTTGGGGATCCCATATCAACACATTCGACAAAGCATGGGAAGCAGTCCAGCTAGCGGATCGTGAAAATCTTGGAATTGTTCTTGATACATTTAATCTTCTTGCAGTCGAATATGCTGATCCGTACAATCCACAAGGTCACGGTCGATTATACGATACGCTGCAACAATCGTCAGACGCAATTCATACTCGACTGTCTCAATTGGTTCAAATGATTCCAGGTGACAAAATTTTCGTAGTCCAAGTTGCTGATGCGTGCTTGGTTAATCCGAAAGCTCTTAAGCCGCCAACACCAGCTGACAAAAAATGGACATCTGAACATGAACCTAAATATCGTCAATGGTCAACTTCATATCGACTCTTTCCAAACGAACAATCTCTTGGTGGATATTTACCTGTTGCAGAATGTCTTGCTGCAATCCTGGCAACAGGCTATGAAGGTCCTTTAACGCTGGAGATCTTCAATGATTCGATTCATGTGAACGAGCCAGACGTTGTTGCTCGTCATGCTAAAAGATCGTTCATCGGAATTGAATCTTGCGTTGTAGAAGCGCAGAGTAGGAAAGCAGACTATGTTACTTTCAAAAGCCTGTAAACAAAACTTATGAATGAAATGAAATTGTATTTAGTCGGTAAAGCTTTACGTACAGCAGCTTAAGAATGATCAGAAAGGTACTTTGGTACATTTATAGAAGCTGGGTACATGAAGGAAGTTATGAATGAGAAAGAATATGATTCCTGTTTTCTTACGCTACAATGTAACCAGCATCCATGGCGAAATCTGTGCCGTTGCAATAATCCGATGCGTCTGAACAAAGGAATAAAACTGCCGATCCGACCTCTTCAACTCTACCAAAGCGTGGCCAAGGAGTTTGGGCCCTATAATTGATACACTTTGTAGGATCGGAGCTATAGGGAAAGAAGGGAGAGACGTATAAGCTGTCAGTTTCTCTTTTGAATGCATCCCAGTACATTATAACACTTACAGTTCCTTTGCATTCAAAGCTGTTGCAATAATACCGGGAGATACTGTAATACACTTGATTCCATCTCGGCCATAATCAACTGCGAGTGACCTATTAAGAGCAACGAGAGCTCCTTTTGTGGTGCAATAAGGAGCTTTATCTGGTGCTCCATGATGGGCTGCATTTGATGAAATTGTAATGATCGTTCCTCTGGTACTTCCTTCACGTGCTTTTTGAGCAAGCATTGTTGGCATAACAGCTTTTACACCCAAAAAGACTGCAGTAAGGTTGATATTCATAATCAAGTTCCATTGTGCCAGACTGCATTCGTGAAGAGGTCCAACTTTGCCTAAAATACCTGCGTTATTTACCAAGCTAAATAGAAGATAAGAATCAATAAAAAAGAATTCGTCGGTCTTCATTCAAAGAAAAACTCACATATCAATTCGCCCATTGATAGCCAGGGCAGCAGCAACGGCAGATTCCCAAGTATCTTCCTTTGAAACATCACCTTGAACAAACGCAGACTGTACGTTGTATGCTTCCCGAACTAGATCTAATGTAGGGGCTTCGTGCTTAACCGTACCCTATGAAAATTAATGAGTGTAACGGTTAGTAAACTTAAACTAGGTATACACCTTTGTAAACTTACATTTACCGGTCCAGGGAGCAAATCAACACCAACGACTGAGGTGAAAAGAAGAGATTCTGTTAGTGCGATACTCTAAAGCAAAGCTGTCAGCATGCTTACTCACTGTTTACGCCGGCTTCTGCCAAAGAGATTGCAATCGCTCTACCGTTACCTGTTGACGAACCCGTGACGATTGCAGTTCTTCCGCTCAAATTATAAGGTGCCGGCATTATGTTGATTATCTAAATCGAGTATGATTAAGATGGTGAAGGGAGTAAATCCATATATGATAAGATCCAAAGCTTATTATAAATACTTCTGTTAACATCCCCTCCCCCACGTAGAAGTAGAAAATTAAAATCCGGGGTTAAATTCTCCGTACCAAAAAAAGCCTGCTTAGCGGATTTATTAAATTTCCGTATACACTTTCTCCGACTCCGGCTTTAGACGGATGTTCGAGAAGATATAGACCAATAATTACTATAAAAGGAAGACATCAACCTATCTTTGTAAGGTCGCTCTCTATCACCAAAGAACAAGCTCTTTACAACGAAAATAAACAACAATGACGTTCACCGTACTTATCACCGTTTGGCGTAAACCAGGAATGACAATGAAGGAATTTTATGACCATTACGAGAATGTACACATGCCTTTGATTCGCGATTTAGCAGGCGACAAGATCCCAATCAGTCATAACAGACTATACGTGGAACGTACTGGGCCTGAACTGAAAGAACGTATGGTTCAACCATCAGAATGTGGCGATGGCATTGATTATGATGCCGTTGCTGAATTGAATTTTAGAGATGAAGCGCATAATTTGGCATATTGGAAAGTACTCTATCGTCCAGAAGCCGAAGGTCGTCTTACTGAAGATGAGTATAAGTTCATGGATCGCTCAAAACTTCGCATTGTATCAATGTACAAAAAGGAACTAATGATTCGAAAGTGAGTAATTTGACAGTTACTTTTAGATTGGATAAAGACTAAAACTTAACAACACTATTTCTTTTCTCATTCTACAGTGATTTCTATCCTGGAACGGATAGCGAACAGAAATATCCCTTCCTTCCACACGGAAAATTTGCATAAGGTCTTACCACTTATACTGATATGTATCAAAAATGTCATGATTTTACCAACTTATATTCTTTGTGTTGAGATGTTAGAGACTTTCATGAAGTGTTTGTTGATCTAGCTCGATTTACTTCATCGTCTTGAATTATTCCGGTTCCGATCTCGATATATTTATTTCCGTTAAAGCTGTATTGTCTCGCTAAATCCATGCTGATCTCTAAAATTGTCGCTGCTTCCAAATTTGCCCGTGTAAATATCCGGTTGAAGCTAGTGTGGCTTGCAGTTTGAATTATGCCGAGTGGAAAATAATTTTACCCCGGGCCCGTTGTTAAAATTAATTATCCGTTGGTCCGGATTCTGTTCCTGGTCTAACGGGGCCCCGCAATTCAAAACAGTGTTTATCGAGTAACTGTTCTCGCGCGACGCCTATTTACCTTTCGTCATCTTTAAAGTGATAAAGTCTGACAATCCTTTTAGGTGTTTATCCATTTCTATATAAGATCTGTTGTAAACTCAGGATGTAGTATTCCTACATCATCTCTATTTCATATAAACCGAAACGAGAACAACTCCCCCTACTACAAATAAACAATGTCGCTTGATAGCATCACAAAAGACATGAAAGACTCAATCAATGTACAAACTACGGACCGTGTCGAATCTTTAAACGGTGATCACACTCATGTTGCCGGTATTCGTGACGATCTGATTATTGCCGATGGAGAAAAAGATGTGAGTAGCATTCAAAGTTATTATTGTTGTTCATTCTTTTATTGACCTCTAAACTGTTTTCTATCTATAGATCAATAAATTCGTCTGGTATTTATCATCTATTGCAGGAGTTTCTGGTTTCCTTTGTAAGTATTACAGCCTTGATGACTATCGATCAAGTTTACTTAACTTATTCTTATCACCATGTTAGATGGTTGGGACACAGCTGTTGTCGGCGGTGCGTTGGCAAATATCGGAGATGCTCTTGGCCATAATCTGAACTCAGTCGAAACAGAATGGGCAGTTGCTTCACTTTCCGCAGGTGGCATTCTTGGGACGTTAATCGGAGGTTCGCTATCCGATAAGATCGGTCGGAAAGCTGTTCTTATTATTGGTGATGTCTTTTTCATTTTAGGTGGAATTTTGATTTGCGCTTCATTTTCACTTTCTCAATTTATCGTTGGAAGAATTTTAATGGGTGGTGGAGCGGGTATCGCAACGGTCGTATGTGCAGTCTATCTCGGAGAAGTAGCACCAAGTATGCATAGGGGTAGGATCGTTGCTGTTCAGAGTGTAATGATTACTGGCGGTCAACTTTGTGCTTATGCAGTCAGTGCTGGGTTGGAAAACATCTTTAACGGATGGCGAATTTTGTTTGCTTTAAGTCTTCCATTTGCTATGGTTCAAGGTATTGGAATGCATTGGTTACCCGAGACACCTAGATTCGCCGTTCTAGCCGGCAACATTGCAAATGCGCAAAAAACTCTACGGGCAATTTATCCAAGAGCAACAGAAGATCAACTGAACAAAAAGTTACATGCCATTCAAGCAGCAACAGAAGTATCCGTGTCTCTTAAAGCAACCCATCCAACCTTTATGGGACGCCTACTTGCCATTTGCACAACACCTACATACCTACGTTGCATAACGTGTGCAGCCGTGGTCTTTTTAGGACAACAATTATCTGGATGGAATTCGTTTTTGTACTATTCCAGTACCCTTTTTGGCGCTGCTGGTTTTACGAACACTTCGGCTGTCGGTATTTTGGTTGCAGGTATAAATTGTATTTTTACAATCATTTCAATGTTTTCTATGGATCGTGTCGGTCGTCGAAGGATGTTTCTCATTGGTGTACCTATTATGACCGTCGCTCTCGCTATTGCTGCAGTTGCATTCCACTATATGACTATCAGCACAAACGGTCAATTATTAGACGGTCAAGACTATCCACAAAAATGGGTTGGACTGATGCTTGGCATGATGTGCTTTTTCATTGTGGGTTATGCTCCCTCTTTGGGAACGATTGCTTATACTACAATAGAGCTTATTCCACTCGAAGTTCGTGGTATCGGATCAGCAATTGCAGTTGCATTTCAATGGGCAGGAAATCTTATCATCAGCTCTACGTTCCTTACCATGCTCAAATCAATGGGTGCTGCCGGAACATACGGTCTATTTTCTGGTCTTTGTTTCCTTACTTTTATCTTTATCTTCTTTTGCTATCCTGGTATGTTGATGAAGTGGTCTTTACATATTCACCGACACTAACTCTTCTTCCATAATCTTCCATCTTTTAGAATCCGCTGGACTAACATTAGAAGAGACTGGCACGCTCTTTATCGATGGGTTCGAAGTCAAGAAAGCCGATCAAATTCGAAAAGCCAAGCGAAGCAAGAACGATTTGGAGTCAGCCGAATCTAGTAATATGAATAATATGACGGAGCTTTGATCATGCAAATGTTTTCTATGTAACTCCCAGATGAACTATTTATGTATACTAACCTTACTTGACTTGGAATATCATGATGAACTTTCTCTGTATACTTGACCCAACTTAACTTGGAATATTATTGTTACCTTACTTTGGACGAGCCCATAGTCTATAATTTATCATAAAGAATACTAGGAAAGTCACACAACTCATCACTATCAACGTCGATTTGATCATTTTAAAGAATCTTTCTTTAATTACACGACGATAGGAAAACTTGCCATTCAGGCTTATTGAAGACTGGCATAATAGTTAGCCAGAGACTTTTGTTTTTGTTCTTCCGCTTGCGCTGTCGTCAAGAGCACGTAGTCTTTCTTTAAATGCCAAAAGGGACCATTTTTGAATCCAAGAGCTTTTGCCTTGCTTTCGTCTTTGACCAGAACAGGATCTACGATTAAAGATGTTTTTACACCAAATACAGCATCCCTGTAAAAGCATTCGTCAGCAAGAATTTAGTATACACGATTCCGAAAACTAAGAAAAACACTCACGATTTAAGGTATGGATCTCCTTTGAAATATAACGCAGTAATCAAAGTTTCATATCCTTCGCGATAAAACATCCTGAATGATTGTATATGCATAAAGTCAGTCAGTCGGTACATAGCCCGTACTCTCAAACGTGGGACTTACATATGCAAGTGTGCTGGACGAAAAACGTGACGATTCAACGATTTGAGCAAAGCACCAACCGGTCCATCGTTTGGAATCGGATAAGGAGTGGGTAGAATCGCACGGTACTGAGAAGCCAGAAAATGTCAGCCGTGTTAGCATTTAGAGATCCTTACTCTGTTAACTCACGGAGTAGTATCCCTGTTCGTCTGAAATAAGCCTACCACGGCAATCCGCTTCAGTCCTTTCCTCGTATTGCGTGTCGTATCTTTAGGCCAGGGTGTTATCAATAAGCTATTCTTCTGGAACCAAAACATTCAAATGTACTCACTTGCCTTCGTCATCTGTTTCCCAAGTCTCAATCTTACAGTGAGGAACTGGATTACCGTTGATGTCTACTATCCGACCTTCACACCACATATACTCTCCTTTACCTTCTGAGGCGATCGAATCTCCAGCTTTGAGCTAGATAGATAGAAAGGAAGTTCAGCAAAATGAAAATGTAGATAGAAGATAGTGCCTGCTTACCTCTTTAGCATCCTCTGTGAAGAAAGGGCCTAAAACTGTACCTTCCGTTGCTGAAGCAGTGACGGGGTGATTCATCGAATCAACTAAGGCTGAAAGGCCAAGAACATCCGAAAGAAGGATAAACTCTTGACGAATATCGGAGCAAATCTTTCCCGTTGAAGTCAAGAACTGAATTGCAGTCCTTTTAGAGCGTATAGAGTAAGCAAGATATTGAGCAAATATATCCAAATAAGTTACTCACATCCATTCTTCCGTCGTCAAGCCTACTTCTCGTGCAAAATCGTGCAAGTGTGTGACAAGCTGTTCGAATAGGAACTTTTGTCTATAAAGGGGAAAATTGTTAGCTCTAGTCTTGCCTAAACACTTCGAACATATTACCGACCTTTTATCCTTGCAAAGTGAGTTGATTGCGTGTACATTTTCGGTAATTGAAGCAGGACTCATGTCCATTAAGTTCGGAAGGAGATCCTATCAAGGGATTAAAAACATTAGTGTCAGATGAATTGTATCATTGATATCTGAAAGCATACTAACAAGGTCCACATTTGGTGCTCCGGATTTTATTGCGTCTAGAACGGCTTTACCGACCTACGCAGGGAAGAGCATGTCAATAATTCGTTCTAGGATCACCTAAGTCTAAACCGCCTACCTTTTTTGATGATCTTTCCTCGTTCATTGTTGGGTTGCTACGTTATATTTTCTTGGAAATGCTTGATGTATCTAACTCTTGAAAGAAAGCGATGGCTATGAAATAACTTCTTGATAACAATTAGAAGTTCTCAGATAAAGTTTTACCCCGCTTTGATAGTATTTTCTCCGATCTGCTTATACGGCTAATTAAAAAGATCGGGCTTTTAATATTACGCGGTACAGCGCGCGCTAAAAACAAAACGGCGTATTGATAAAAAAAGGAGCCGAAGACTAGCGTTATACGGGGTATTATTCTATAATCAAAATGAGGACCCGGAGAATTTCCTCTTAACGTGGGGGATAAGTCGGATCGGAGATGGATCGGAAGATAAATTCTATACATGATATATAACTCGGATTTCTGTTGGATTTATACTAAGGTTCCTTTTTGAACCCTTTCCTATCATAATTTATCAACCGTCATGCAACCATTCGTCTACAATGCTCTCCCAGCCCGTGTGATATTCGGTTGGGATACTTCAGAACAGGTCGCAGATGAGGTTTTACGGCTTGGTTGTGTGAGTCAGATTGATTTTGCACTGTTTAATGGAATTATTTTAACACTGAATTCACCTTAAATAGAAACGAGCAATTGTTCTAACAACCGCACAACAAGTTTCTTCTGGTCAGAAAGTCTTGAAAGATTTGGTATGTGATCAGAAAGATAGAGTCGCGAGACTAATGAATATATTGACTAACTACTTAAATGCAGGGGGATCTTGGTGTGGGTATTTATAGTAACGCAACAATGCATACTCCAATTCATATCACCTTGGACGCTTTAAAGGTGGCACAAGAACTACAGGCAGATGTTTGCGTACGTATTCTTGTTTATTGCTCTCCTTCATAACGTATCTGACTAATTGATCATTTTTAGGTAGCCGTTGGAGGAGGATCAACAATCGGACTTGGAAAAGCGCTCGCTTTGCATTCATCAAATGAGAAAAAGTTAAAACAGATTGCTATTCCAACAACGTGTGAGCTACCCTATTTTCTACTTACTGTGTCCTTGCCGAGAAAAACTGACATACATTTCTTATAGATGCAGGATCGGAAGCAACTCCTATCATAGGCCAAACAGAAATCGACAAAGAAGCAAAGTCGCTTAAAACGACTCAAAGGACATTAAACGTAGGTCAAAGCTCTGCTGTTCCTACTACTGCTTCTCTTTCAAGCCATACTCACGTCCTATACTGTTCTCCTACAGGTTTTGCCGGATGTCATAATTTACGACATTAATTTGACTCTTACCCTTCCTACTCAAATGACGGTGAGTTCAAGTTCATTTTTTATTTCAGAATATCTAACTGACCTGCTATACTCTTACAGACCACGTCAGGCTTGAATGCAATCGCACATGCTGTTGAAGCTTTATGGGCTCCTGAAGCAAATCCGATCATTTCAAATCTTGCGCTTCAAGGTATCAAAGCGATCAGTCAAAGCTTTCCATTGATTCGCAAAGATCCGAAAGATCCAAAAGGTAGAAGTAACGCACTGTTTGGTGCTTGGAGTTGTGGTACTTGTTTAGGTGCTGTAGGAATGAGCTTACATCATAAATTGGTGAGTAGGTAGCGTAAATTTCCTTTAAAACTATTTTAGCTAAACAGTTCTTCTCTCTTTCAGTGTCATACCCTCGGTGGCACATTTGGTATGCCACATGCCGAAACTCATGCGATTATCTTACCCCACGCAGTTGCATATAATGCTCCTTTTGCAACGGATGAGGTTGAAGAGATCAGAATTGCTCTAAATCTGCAACAAGGAATTTCAGCAGCCCAAGGTCTATTTGATGTTTTGGAAAACAACAATATACCTTGTAGTCTCAAAGAGTTGGGTTTCAAGCAAGAAGATTTACGAAGAGCAGCCGAAATTGCCGTAAGGTCGCCTTAGTGAGTAATCGTATTAATTGGAATGTGGAACATCGTATACTGAATCTACTATCTTTCCACTAGCCCTAATCCTGCTCCTTTGGAAGAGGAAAAGATATTCCACCTTCTTTCCAATGCCTACCATGGTATTCGGCCTGCTATTTAATTTACTCTTCTCCAGACTATAGAACCATTCTCACTCCAGGATATCACCCATATTTCACTCCTCACGCACATGAAAAACACTCGTATGATCTTCAACGATCAATTAATAAATTTGACAGAGTATGTAACAATTACAAACACTTAAGCTTCACGAGAGAGCATTTGACGCTTAGATGGTTTTTGGTTGCTCAAACGTTGAAGGGTTTGTTGGAATTGTGGTTTAGCTTTTGTGAAAGCGGAGGTGGGAGCATCATAATCCACTGAATAGACACTGACGGTAGCAGCACAATTGTCCTTGTTGATTGCATCTTGTTCACCGGTCAAATTGCAATCTCCATTGTAGCATTGATTCAAACCGGGAGAAACGATGTTTTGATAAGTTGGTAAACCGTTTGAACCAATAACAATCTTGTCAACGTATGCACCTCCAGTCAAACGAGTCAATTGCCAATTTGGATGGGGGCATGTTTTGGGATCAGTAACATTCTTGCCATAGTTCACATTACCTCCGATACCGTATGGGATGATCGGATCAGCATTTTGGTCTAAAGCGTATGTTAAAGCAGAGACCAAGTTTGCAGTATAGGTACCCACGATGACACTTTCATCGGATGGGTTGTTCCAATCAACTGCATGGTAATCACGCGGGGTTGTTGAAGCACTGAATGCGATACCTGGAATTCCACGTTCGGTGGAAATGTAAGAAGCACCAATTGTACCACTCAAAGTGTACAAAAATGGTCCCAAATTCGTACCTTCGTTTGGTCCTGAAACGGTCAATTGAGGTGCCTCTCCGTCAAAGTCTTTGAAGCTAGGAGCGACTTGGTCCAAACCGTACAAGACTGAACCACCGGGTGTCGCATTGACGTAAGTGATACCTGCATCGAATGGCTCGGCACCATGGTATGGAGCACCAGCTGCAACAGAGTTATCACGACCTGGGGTAGTCAAAGTAGGGACGCCCGGCAAAACGACTGTACCACCCTTTCCCGATTGGTTCACGACAGGAGCGACCATTAAGACTTTATGTCCTGCGGTCTTGAGTGCATAGTATGTCGAACGAATGTTTGATGAGGCCCATGAATCATCGTTTGATAACAAGATACGCAATGGGAATTTGGGCTTGATCACATTCTTGAATCCTGGGGCGTTTGTGTGATCATCGGAAGAGGCGGCAAATGCGCCAATGCTTGCGGTTGCAAGGACGACAAGGGTGGAAAAGAAACGCATAACGAAAGAGTGTGGAAGAAGAGGTTGGTAGTGATGAATTGGTGGGGGTCAGGAGAAAGATGCTTGAATGGAGGAAGGTTCTTATATGTATTGTGTTACCCCTTCAGCCAATCTGCAAATGAACGGACATTAAGACTCCTTTCCAGGTACTCAAATGAGCGCCGGGCGGGTACTCAAATGCATTCATTTGGTCATCATTTCATTTACCGTACCTGCGCCGGACCAATGGAATTTTATCAATCACCGAACTGAGAGACCACGTTCACTTGCTCGTCATTGAGAGGTTTTGCTGTAAAGAATTAGTTGATAATGTACAGATCATATGCTTATCCAAGGAGGACCACATGGAAGCAATCTAACGTTGGACGTGCATATGAGAGTTGAATTTTGGATTCTTAAGATTAACTAAAATACGCTATTCTTAATCACTTTTACGCTAAGTGACGCATTTACATGCGTACGTGCAGCATCCAAATTCGCCGTCATGTCCGGACTAGTGGAAGATCACTCTTGGCATTGAAGCTATGGATAAAAACCCAAAGCTCCTATCTCAGAAGGATCTAGTGTTGGTTTATGAACGTTGAATGAAATATTGTACGATCAACAAGAACAGATTGTTGTCAGTACATGCTGTCTGTCAAACATTGCTCATTTGCTGTTGTCTAGGATTACAGGATTCACAAATTAGCACTTTCCAATCCTTCCCGCCACCATCCTACGGTTTGTTTGTTCGTACAAAGTCCCGCCCGTCGGAAATGCCAAGAAAAAATGAACGATTGATGCGGACATTTGAAAGTTGAATTTTAAATTGATGGGAAAAGAGGAACGAATCAGAGACCATTTTAGCGTATTTTACAACTTGTTCCTAGGTTAACGAACCTTTCTTATGTTGCATGAGCGAACGTGTCAGAAGTTGCCATTAAACATCAATTGACACCCATCATCAAACATTTGTCCCGCTTCACGTGCTCATCATTGACTCTGACGGAGAACCAATTGAGGTAGTGTGAATCATCTTCGGCGTATTCAAGATCCCTTGAAGTTTCACTGCAGGGTCCAAGAATGCCATCTCTCCTTCATCCGCCGCTTGTTGTCGATCAGCATCAATATTCCAAGCAGTAAAAGCTCGTAAGACTTGCTCTTTCTGTCGTAAAGTATAAGCGTTTGTTGATGTTTTGCCTTCATCCGCAGAATCTTCTGCCAAATCTTCAATAATACTCAATTCCAACGCTTTCAAATCATGATCTTGTGATTTTTTACTTACATGAATTGCACGAGCGATCACGTCTTGACGAATTCCGCAAATTCTTGCACATTGAGCAGCGTGCGAATGCAGCTCGAGTCCAGATCGAAGCTTGTACAAAAAGACGATGCTTTGCTCCGCATCCTCTTCATCGTCAATTCCTTCATTCTTATCGAAGCTTGAGTCGAGAATGATTTGCATGTGTGCCGGCGTGATTGGCATTGAAGGTCCCAATAGACTCTCATGAAAGACTTCATGAAAATGTGTTACAGCAACTGTGCGAGGGCATCCTTCGCCTCTTCGTAAAAGATGACGAATTGTGGCTGCAAATAAAGCAACTCCATCTGTTGCCAAAGTGCCCTTGCACATTTCATCGAACAACAAGAGCGAATGAGACGTTGAACGATTCAGTGCATTGGCAACTTGCTCCATATCCGTTTGGAAACTTCCCTTGCTCGAATTGATAGATTCATCAACTTGCATACGTGTGAAAATCTTGTCGACCAATCCAATACGAGCAGAATCGGCAGGAACATAGCAACCAATGTGGGCCATAATCACGATCAAGGCCAATTGTTTCAGGAAGGTTGATTTTCCACAAGCATTAGCTCCAGTGATGATCATGATACTATTGTCATCACCACCAGAACCAGCTGCTATCATTCCATCCTCTTTTACGCCTTTCCCTCCACTCAAAGCGCAGTCGTTCGGTACGTATGTCTCCACAATGAGCTCTTGCAGCGGATGACGTCCATTCTTAATTCTAAGCATAGGCTCGCTCACCAATTTTGGACGACTATAGCTTCTTTGCATTGCAACAGCTGCGAAAGCCAAGAGACACTCCAATTCGGCAATGACATCGCCACACGCGGTGAGAGTGGGCACATGCTGAACAATGGCTGCTTGTACCTCTGCAATAATCTCAATTTCCCTGCCAGAAATGAAAGAGTGGACGTCTCCAATGTTTGTATCTAATTCTCTCGCAAATTCGCTTTTGAAGAACGCTTTGACTTCGCTACCGTATTGATACGTCCATCCTTGGCTTTGACCTGCCATCACGGTGGTCTGATCGATTGCAAAGTTATCTTTGCGATGCAGAGAGGTGACGAAACCAATTTGTGGGTAATATTCTGTCGCTACGTCGTACATCTCCATGAATTCCATCTCCAAATCGGCCACAAATGTTTGCGTAACTTTCTCCATCATTCCAGAAAGGTTCTTATACGTTTGACGATATTCATCCAATTCTGCGTCTAGGCCATGTTTAACAGATACCCGTTGGGTAAATTCGCTCTCTTTCCAATCAATGATCGCATCAATTGTTTCATGAACGAATGTCAACTTGTCATGGTCAAAGGCTGCTGATACCTTTTCAAAAATTGCAACATCTCCCTTTGATGATGAAAGAGATTGACAGGTAAGTCCGATTTGAATTGCATTCCTTGCAAATTCAGTGATACCTTTCCAAGTATTGACGGTGGCTTTGTCACTGATCAACGATGATGCCAATGCGTATATGTTTTTGATACCTTTGACGTGCTTTTTCAACTGTTCAGTAGTTGACGAAGCCTGGATTCTGGTGAATAGATCAACCGCATCCAAGCGCGAATTGATCAGATCAATGTTTACGCTGGGAAAAGTGAGCCACTGTGACATCATTTGTTTTGCTGGACGAGAAATTTCTGCGCTCAGCAAGGAGAGAAGCGAAAACCCCTCCTTCGTACGGGCCTGGTAGACGGAAGCGTGACTTTCACGGTCGAAGATGCCGAGAGCTTGAGCAGTTTGACTATCGAGGACCATTGTATTTGCAATTCCATATATCTCCAATGCCAGAATGACATTTTCTCTTTCCTGTTCATGAGCCTCTGTCAGGTTATTTGTTCGTTGGATATGCGACATGATAGCACCTGCACAAGCACTAGAGAGCGGGCAAACATCCAGTAAAGAAGAGGTCAACTGTGGAAACTGTCCTTCATTGGTGCGCTGGTGTGAACCTCTGTGTAGCACAGGGATGTTCAGCTCGCTCGCGACATGCTTGCAAAAGAGAGAGTTGAAATCATCATCAGCACGGATTTGCAAGGTGTACGAATTACGACGTGCTGCAAGGGAAATGTTTGTCAGTGGGATACTCTGGCAACTTTGCTAAGAGCATATACTCACCTTGCTTTTCCAGAACTGTTCTCAGTTCCTTGTCAGATAGTACGTTGAGAATCACAAGCTGTGGGCTATGCTTCTGTAACACTGGAGAGGACCATTTGTCAATTTCATTACAGCATATATGCTGTCTTTTGCGACTCACGCATTGACACGACGTCCAATGAGTACGATCGTGCATCAGCTTCCTCATCAGTGCTTGCTGTTTCATTCTCGTCTAGAGATGTCTGTTCGCTCGTAGCTGTGTCTGGAATCAATACCATGCGCTCCGCAACCTTGTTTGTAGAAACAGGCAAACGCAAATCTTCCACAAGATTAATCTTGCAAATTACCGGATCGTATACGGCGCAACCCAAGGTTCCGTTGAATGCAGAAAACGCCATTACAGTTTGAATACCAGGAGTGACAGTGTCAGATGATACGACACTTTCTTTTGTCCCTTCCTCATTTTGCTGGGCTGAATTTGAGGTACCGGTACCATATATGCTGCGCGGACCTTTTCGTGAAAACGAGCTTGATGGCTGAGAAGATGGAAATGGGTCACGCCTTGGTGTCTAGAGAATGGCTTCCATCAGTAATGTAAAAATGCAAAGTGAAAAAACAAACTCACAAAGCGTGCTCGAGGCATGTTAGACTTGAACTGCAAAGTGTAAAAGTGATGATGGTGAGTTAGAAAACGCAATTTGCCTTCAGTCCTCGTTTCGGCACATAGTCTAACTCAAACGACACAAAATGGCGTGCTCGGACAATTGAGGTTCGAATGACGTATTCATTCTAGGTACATTCCGGCTCAGCTCATTTCGGCAGGCGAGAGGCAATGAAGAGAAGCCGCTTTTCTTAATCTTCTTAGTATACAATATGAGCATATATTTACCATTAAGAAGCTTAAACAGAGCAACATCCTGCAACGCTTCCTTATCAACCATCATCATCATCATCTGCAAGCACCTCTCTGATCACCATCATATACTAAAGCACTGGCAAGCAGAGGTGATAACAGTTGACGCACGTGTACCATTCATTAGCGCTGACTCGAGCCAAGAGAAAGGAATTTTTGGGAAGTTTATCTTGTACGCGTGCATGTGGGTACTGTGACAGTGTGTCTTGTTGAGAAGATTAGATCTTCTCGCGTACAGGGAACACAATGACTACTACAATCGGAGGAGAGGAAGAAGAGGATCAATGTTCATCCAATCTTAATAGTCCATCAACTACCATCACTTCGATTGAAGAAGAACAAGGAACAGCATTCGAAGAAAAAATAAAAAAGGCTGCAAGTAGTCAAGATATGAGTAATCTATTACAACCCGAAGCCTTGGAAGGGCGTATGTTATTCGCTATTCCCAAAAAAGGAAGACTATATGAAAAATGTTTAGAGCTTTTGCAAGGTGCCGATATACAATTCAAACGTGCTCATAGATTGGACGTTGCATTGGTACAAAATCATCCTATCGCTTTGGTGTTCTTGCCAGCTGCCGATATCCCACGTTTCGTCGGAGAGGGTAATGTTGATTTAGGTATCACTGGTCAGGATATGGTGGCCGAAGCAGGCGAAACAGTATCCAAGCTGGTAACGGAAGAACTCCAACTCGGATTCGGAAAGTGTAAGCTACAAGTGCAAGTGCCAGAGAGTAGCACATCAATCAAATCAGTAGAAGATCTAGTTGGCAAAAAGGTGGCTACCTCGTTCGATTATCTAGCAGGTAAATACTTTGCCGATTTGGAAGCAAAATTGGGCAAATCATCTAGCGGTCAATCAGAACTACAAACAAAGATTGAATATGTCGGAGGAAGTGTAGAAGCTGCATGTGCTTTGGGATTGGCAGATGGAATTGTTGATTTGGTAGAATCAGGAGAAACGATGCGTGCATGCGGTTTACATGAGATCGGTACTTTACTCTCATCACAAGCAGTTCTCATCAAATCTGCAGCACCACATGCACGCAGCAATACAGCTTTGATCAATTTGATCACTTCGCGTATACGAGGTGTGATTGCTGCTTCACGTTATGTTTTGGTGACGTATAATGTCAAAAATGAACAATTGGAGGAAAACTTGAGAATCACACCAGGAAGAAGGGCTGCAACAGTGATGCCTTTGGACGATAAATTGTGGAATGCGGTTCAAGCTATGGTTTTGAGAAGTGATGTTGCAGTAGTGTGTGACAAGTTAGAATCGGCAGGAGCACAAGATATTCTCGTTATGCAATTGGCAAATTGTCGTATCGAAGGCTCAATGTGAAAAAGCAGATGATGTACAGGAGTGTGATGGCAATGTCAATATATAGAGATAGATACAAAACAGTGTGTGTGTGAACAGCATCAGATGTAAGAGAATGCCTGGTTATTGAGTGTACGCGTAAGATGATCTGATAGGAATAAATGCACCGAGACGATCTTCTAGCGCCACTGATAATCGGATATGCAGTGTGAAGTATGACCTGACAGAACTTCGCAACTTCACACCACCATCCCCGTCTTACTTACGTCACAGAAGAGTCTCATTTCGTTTATGATGTTGACGTGATCGCTTTTTCAGTTATTACTATCTCCACTTTGCTTCTTGCCACTACTTCGCCAACATGTCAGGATCACAGCAACAGCGGCCAGAATCGCCTCCTTATGTGACATCCGATATGCATCAAGATATGGAAGCATATCAGCGTAATTTCTGGACACGACAAATGGCAAGAGTAGAAGAACAAGTATCTCTACCCGAAGACCAAGCAGCAGCAGTAGCGTCTGCTACAGGAAAGCGAGCGAAGAAGCGTGATGATGATGATGAGGAAGAAGAGGATGACGAAGCTGGTGAACCAATGTCAGATGCGGCAATAGCAGCATCAGCAAAAGAATTAATGGAATTATTCAAACCACAAGCAGGTCAATTGCCTTTAGCACGAATAAAAAAAGTGATGAAAGCATCGGATGATGATGTGAAAATGATTTCTGCTGAAGCGCCAATCTTGTTTGCAAGAGCATGTGAGATTTTCATTGCGGATTTAACGTGTAGATCATACATGCATGCAACGGCAAACAAAAGAAGAACGGTTCAACGATCAGACGTTGTCGCTGCTGTGGCAGGCTCAAACCTTTTTGACTTTTTGGTTGATATTGTACCAAGAAGTGAAGAGGCGGGTGGCTCTGGCGGACGTGCTTCTTCTGCAAAGAAGGAATCAGCCAAAAACACAGATGAAGAAGCTGAAGATGGAATGGAGGAATGAGTGCAGGGTGTATAGAATGTATATGTATATTATTGATCAAATAGCAATATCTTCTCTCAACGCATAACAGCGTTGCACTTGGAAGGCACCAATGCTCGCTTTTTGGCACTTCCTAGCATGATCAATTTTGTGCAATGCTGACCGGACAATTCTCCTTATTATTATATGAAGGTGTAATGCTTTCCTTGGCATGATTGCAATCTTATCAAGCCACCACAAGAAAAGCTACCATCTGTCACTGGTAATCCTCTTGTACGCGGAAGTCCGTATTCGCATCTTAACAGGACGTTGTCTGCTTGAAGTGGAGAAAATTGAAGTTGAAAAAGTGGTGCTGCTGCTGCTGCTAATCGGCCTCTTTTTTTGTTTAATGCGCCGCTAAACATAAGATGGATCCGACGCGTTTAGGGGTTGTTATTTTTATAATTGGATGCTGTGCAAACCCCCGAATGTGCAGTGTTGTTCTAACAAACAGTTGTAGTACTGCAACACATTAATTGTCCCCGGCCTCTTTCTCTTTTTTTTTCTCCTTCTCGTTGCTTTGTTCTCGAGGCGGTGCTCTTATCTGAGTAAGATCTTAACAATCATCAGCTGTTAACAGCTTTCCTTGCTGCCATCATCATCAAATTGACTTATTAGCAAATTACACTGAAAGAGAACATCATCAAAACAACTTATATATTCTCAAGTTCAACATCTCCCTTTGTCCTCTCTTGACTCTCTCCCAAAGGCGATCCCGACTCGACTTCGACTGCAAACCTTCCGCACAGATCCATCATGCCGCCCCGAGAACCTTCTTTTGGAGGTCCTTCAGGACATCAATCTTATCCGACATATGATGAAGGCGCTCCATTACAAGACCCTTTGCCTTTGCATCAACCCTTTGATCCCGTTCCAGAATATGCTTCCAACGGACCAGATTCAGCAGGACATCAACAAGACGAATATGCAACTTCTCCGCCAGGCGGAATTAGAAGAGTTCCGCAAAGTGGTTATGCAGATCATTACTCTCAATCAGGTCATCCTCCTCCACCTCATTCAAGCATGTCACCCCCACATCGTCATATGAGCGGAGGATATGCCAGTAACGCACACTCAAACGATGTAGCGCATATACCGTATTCAACATCGTCGCATATGCCAAGACCCAGAAGAGGATCTCAACAAAGTATGTCACATGCTCATCATGATTCTTATGGGTACCTACCTCCGACTTTGGACAATCCTTTTGGTGGCAGTCAATCAAATCATCACATCTCTTCTTCTCCTCCTCGTGGGCCCAACACGTACGATGATTCTCCTTATGGAAGACATCCCTTGCCTGGGTATGGAGGCGCAGGAACGATGGATCATGAAGATGATCACGATGGCGCTGAAGGTGATGTCCCTCTCTTGCCGCCCAATGGTGGTCATTATGCATATGCACCGGCCTCAGCATTTGATGAACATGGGCATCACATCGGTGGTGTTGGAATGGACGGAGAACACCTTCCATATTCCAACGAAACGCCAAACGAATACAAACTTGAATCTGATGAAGATTATATGCCGGGCGGATTTGACCCTAATTTGGTCGAACGTGGAGAAGTAGGCGGGAATGTGCGGTACGGAAGAATTCCGCAACGGGTACCAAGACGGTACAAAACATTGAAAAGAGTTGAATTGTTCAAGGGAAATTTGGTCTTGGATTGTCCCGTCGCGCCTGCTTTGCTGGACAAGCTAAACGATCGTGAAAGCAGAGAAATGACGCATATGCGTTATAGTGCAGTAACAAGTGATGCAGATGGATTCTCAGACGAACAATATACGCTTCGGCAAGTACTTTTCGATCCACCTCGACGAACGGAGTTGATGGTCTGTTTGACGATGTACAACGAAGATGATGTCTTGTTCGCACGTACTCTTCAAGGTGTGCTGAGCAATATCGCTTTCTTGTGCAGTCGTAACCGATCACGCACTTGGGGAGCAGATGCATGGAAGAGAGTAGTAGTTGTTATTGTGGCAGATGGACGAATGAAGTGCAATCCTCGCGTGTTATCAGTCTTGGCAGCTTTGGGTGTTTATCAAGAAGGTGTGGCAAAGAATGTGGTGAACGGAAAGCCAGTACAAATGCATTTATACGAATATACAACCCAATT
This sequence comes from Meira miltonrushii, assembly GCF_003144205.1. NCBI lineage: Eukaryota > Fungi > Basidiomycota > Exobasidiomycetes > Exobasidiales > Brachybasidiaceae > Meira > Meira miltonrushii. The sequence goes on along the minus strand of NW_020289943.1, from coordinate 1,248,627 downwards.
GAGTGTTGATTCAAATCTCAAATTCAGAGGACGCGAAAAAGGTGTTATGCCAACTCAAATCATCTTTGCTTTGAAGGAAAAGAATGCGAAAAAGATCAATTCGCACAGATGGTGTTTCAACGCTTTTGGTCAAGTGCTGAAACCAAATGTTTGCATCTTGCTCGATGTTGGTACGATGCCTAGAGCTCGCAGTCTTTACCATCTATGGAAGGCATTCGACATCAACTCAAACGTAGCCGGTGCCTGTGGAGAGATCGTGGCTCTAAAGGGAAAGATGTGGTCCGCTTTGGTCAACCCTTTGGTGGCAGCACAGAACTTTGAGTACAAGATGTCCAACATTCTTGATAAACCTCTCGAATCGGTATTCGGTTACATCACTGTCTTACCAGGAGCTTTCTCTGCTTATCGCTATATCGCCTTACAGAATGACGCAAAAGGTGAAGGACCACTGGCTTCTTACTTCAAGGGTGAGACATTACACGGTGGTAAGAACAACGCCGACATTTTCACTAGTAACATGTATCTTGCCGAAGATCGTATTCTATGTTGGGAATTGTGCTCAAAGCGAGATGCAGCATGGATTTTGCATTACGTCAAAAGTGCACAAGCAGTTACAGATGTGCCGGATACCGTTCCCGAATTGATTTCTCAGCGTCGTCGTTGGTTGAACGGATCCTTCTTTGCAGGTCTGCATTCGATCGTTCATTTCAGTTATATCTATCGATCTTCTCATTCGTTCGGAAGAAAGTTTGCATTGCACTTTGAAATGTTTTATCAACTGGTCAATCTATTGTTTACATGGTTCGGTATCGCAAACTACTTTTTGGCTTTTACCATCCTTACGCGATCGTTGGGTGAGCTGGTTCATCAACTCGAGGTGCCGAATTTGATCTTGGAATACATCTATCTGGCATTGATCGTATTCATCTTCCTACTCTCGATGGGTAATAGACCGGCAGGCGCTAAATTCGGTTATACAATCACGATGATCATGCTTGGTTTATTAACATGCTATATGACATTTGCAGCAGTGTATCTCGCCATCAAGAGTATCATAAGTGTCCAAAACGACTCCAACAGTACAGAGGCACTTTTGACAAATTATACCTTTGTTGCTGTGGTAATTTCGGTTGCGGCAACGTTTGGTGTTTATCTGATTGCAAGTATTTTATTCTTGGAACCTTGGCATATGTTTACCTCTTTGATTCAATATTACCTCATGGCGCCTTCGTTCGTTTCGGTTTTCGGTGTTTATTCGATGTGTAACGTTCATGATGTCAGTTGGGGTACAAAAGGATCCGATAAAGTTCAAACGGATTTGGGTGTTGTTGGCGGAAAGGATGGTCAAGTGGAAATCACATTGCCAACTGAACCGAAAGATATCGATGAGGCATACCACGATGCAGTGCACGTTCTAGCAAACAAGCCACCCAAAGAGGAAAAGAAGGTTGATCTGGATCAAGCACAACAGGATTATTATGCTGCCATTCGTACGAATGTGGTGCTTATTTGGGTTCTGACGAACGCAGCATTGGCAGTCGCAATTCTATCGATTAACAATAACAAAGTTCGCATTGTATACATGGGATTCATCTTATATTCCGTCGCAGTTTTAGCCGCAATTCGACTTGTGGGATCGATTACCTATCTCATCAAACGATTATTTGCTGGAGAATAAATCTACTATATTTGATTTGTGTTCTACCTTCACTTTCATCTCGTATAATATTATTATTGCAATTGTTCATTTATACCTTAGTGGCGAGTTGGCATGCTATGTGTGTCTATCATCTTATCGGTTACGTGACTGGGAAGCATTTGATTCTTTCTGAATATTTTCATATCTGACCTAATCATCCTCAGGTGGTCATTCGCAAATCCTTTAACCAAGAATCCACGATCACGTTCGTCTTTTAAATGTTGGGAGTTTTCTCCGTTACCCTTTCTAAACATGTGTTTCACGAATTGGTTCGATTTGGAACTCCTCATCTTTCTATCCAACGTAGAGATCTCTGTTTGTGCAATCGCAACATCTTGTTTATATTGACGTGCATGGTTGCGCAGTTGTGACCATCTATGAGCTGGTCTCATGACTTTATCAACCTTGCTTGATGAATGAATCCGATTTTCAATCGTTCTACCAATAGGCGATAACCCAGTCGGGCCGGCAAGAGGATCCAGCATTTAATTTAAAAAGCTCTGAGCATTATGTTCTGTACTGATCGAGCTTGAAGCTAAATCTTGGCTTACATTCGGCTGCATCCTTACTTGTCATGGTTGAATGCTAATCTGCTCATGACCTTTACGACATCACCTTGTCGTTTCACGGGGCAAAAAGAAATAGTAGAACCACGTAAATGGCTATTGCGAAGTTACTCTCCCCCAATCGCCTCAGTGGGGATTACCAGAAAGTGTCTTGTTAAAATGTGGCGTATCTCTACGCCTTTCTGTTCTGTTTTGCCGTGAACGTCTTTTCCACAACGACCCGAGTAGGATAAGCGCGCAATACACGCCATCCTCTTACGTTCTCGGATTGGTACATAAATAGCACAATATCCAAGGACTTTAAGCTTACCCTCTTTCCATTATCTCTCAAAACTATACAAGGCTGGTCCTAACTATGTTTTCATTAAATTACATCATTGCAACAACTTTCATTTTATGTTGTTTACTCTTGCGGACAGCACATACGTCTCCTGTTCCAAAACCGGAAGCAGGCTTTGTTGGAGGCAATCCAAAGAAAGGTGCTATGCCACCGGTACATTATCCATCCAGCTATAGTGGCTCAGGGAATGGACGAGATAAATTACCCACACAAATTGCGGCCAAACCTTCTACACCTCGGGCTTCTGCTCCACAGCCAAAGAAAACGGGTAGCGGAGGTGGAATTACAGGAAAGATTACAAAACTATTCTCCGGTGGATCGGGAGGAGGCGGAAAGGGGCGAAAGCCAAAGAAATAGAGAAAGATGCCACATTGATTTATGTATCTGATCTAAAGGGATATACATTAAACATCATAGATAAAGAACATAATATGTCATATCTTCACACAATACCCAAACTTCTAGAGCAATGCCTACTGACGGATCAACCCTTTCACGCACATCATTATGTTAGCGCTTTGAGCACCTTAATACACATCTTCATGATTGCGTATGAATTATCGTTCTGACGCTCATGATCATACGCAAAGTTGCAGCACTGCATCGTAGCCCCCTCTTTCAAATTTCATACAAAATACTTGGCAAAATTGAGTACAATTCAAAAGAGCCAAAACGTTAAAATCTACCATTTTCATCATTTTCTCAAAGAACACGAAATAGGAGACAGATAGAAAATGTTAAACATCAAGATATTTTTGTGGATTGCGATTGCAATAGCTTCTACTGTTTGGTCGATGGACCCTGCGAACAAAGCCGATACTTCAAGCGCCGCATCTCCTGTTTCTAGTGGTTTGCAGTCTTCTATCAATACAAGAAATTGGCCAAGCCCACATCCTCATGGCCTATCTCCGGTTGGTATGGAATTAAAAACTCATTTTCATACAAGCGGGATTGAAGAACATATGCGTCCAAATCTTCGTTGGGCAAATCTACGTGATAAAGCCAGTGATATGAAAGGCATCATTAAGAATCCTGAAACCAAAGAACATAAAAAAGTTGGTAAAGACGTCTTACAACAAGTTCATTCGGATATGAAAATATATAAAAGTCATAATTATCTTCCCGCTGAAGTGACTGACAAGATGATTGATAAACACGGTAAACGTCCTAAATCTCTTTGGAAGAAACTGACACGAAGTAGATCAACATGAATGCAAATTGCTGTATATTTGATTTTCGATCTACTACAATAACAAATTGTTGTACTTCATGATCTTTATCTTGTCCTTACAATTTCTACTTTCTGATTGATTTCACATAGACTTGTCCGGTACTCTTTTCATGTCCTTTCTGTTTTTACACTTGTTTGCTAGCACACATGTCTTTGAGGCCCCTTGATACACATCTATGATTGTGTACAACTCTCCTTCAGTCGCTTATTATCATACACAAAAATCATAGCAGACCGCATTAGCCCCTTCTTCAGCCTTTACGCAAAACTTTTTGATGATCTCTACGACTATCTTATAAGCAATACAAATGAATTAATTTATATCCACCTACCAACTTTTACCCTTTTCTCCAGATAAAAGAGGATAATTCAAGATGTTAGACCACAAGATGTTCTTGTACATCATTTTGTACATCATTTTTGCAATTATGTCTACTGTCTGGTCGATGGACCCTGCGAACAAGGCCAGCTCTTCAGGCCCCAGAGCTCCTCTGCCACATAATACAAGTGTTTTAGAGCGTGCTGCCCTTTCCATTCATAGACCAGTACCTAACACTCAATCTAGCCCTCACCCTCATGGCTTATCAGGATATGGCAGGAAGATTGAGGCTGAAATAGAAACATACCGTTTAGCAGAAGGTTCACGACCAGATCTGCGTTGGATTACATTACGTGAAAAAGCTGACCAAGTCAAAAGAATAATAAAAACCGCTTCATCAAAAGACGTGAAGGCAGTTGGTAAAGGTGTCTTACAAGAAGTTCATTCGGATATGAAAATCTATCAAAGTCATAATCATCTTCCTGCTCACGTGACGGATAAGATGATTGACAAACATGGTCAACGTTCTAAGCCTTTTTGGAAGAAAATAACAAGAAGTTCTTCTTCATAAATGCAAGTTGCTGCATGTTTGTCAGTCGCTCTATTACCTTCTAGTATGTTCTATACCTATCATGTTCTCTTTCATTGTCATTCCTCATTCCTTTGAATTTTGTGTGATTGTATTCGTTGTACGAGGATCATACATCCTTGATCAGGCTACATCGAAAACCAAACTTGCTTCACCGATTCGAATCTTGATAGATCGTTCAGCCAGCCACTCAAATCGGACCAGCTGCAAATTCGACAAGAATGCAGCTTCTTCTTCTTCGCGTTCAATAAAAGAAGCGTGACTGCTCACAGATCCCCGAGGTGATAACAATCCCCCTCCTGCTTGTGCCCCACCGCTATGCGTACTTGAGCCAGACAATGTGGGAGATCGAATGGCCGCTAAACGAACACTTGCTAATGCACTTCCAGCCATTCTTCCGAAATCAAAGCTTTTATATGCCGGCGTGCCTACATGATTGTGGGAATGTTGGTTTGTATTACCACCACTTTGATTGGGAGTGGACGACTGGCTTTGCTCTGCCTCCCCACTTCCGGTAGCACGACCCAACAGAGCGCTGATCTGTCTTGGTGCACCACCAAAGTTGAATATAGAGCCAAGACCGACACCTGTCTTCCAAATTTTTACCATACCATCACTTAGACAGATACTAACAAGCCTACGCCCATCATTCGAGAATGTCAGCCCGTTTAAACTTGCACTGTGAGCTTCCAGAACGTACAGCCTTGTAGCGGTTTTTAGGTCATACATGATGATCGCACCTTCAAATGTTCCAACTGCGAGCCTTTGTAGTCCTTTGTGAAATGCTATCGTTGGATAAGCTGAAATCAATTCGGAAATGATAATCGTTGCAGATTTGTGTATCACAGGTCGTAAAGTTGTTACTGTTGGATCTAACGATTTGACGACCGCTTCAGCAAACCTAGGCAAATTAGGATACAGAACCAACGGCTTTCGGCGTACCATAAAAGCAACCAATCGCATAGTGGCACTACAATGCTCCGGACTACGAGCATGAAGGATATCAAGACTCAAAGTAGTCATGAACAAAGGCGTATTCTCTTCTGCTATGCGTAGGGTAGCTTGACGAGCTAGGTCTCGATTCTCCAAAGCTACCTGAGCTGCTTTGGATGCTCCATTCTCGTTGTTGTCAGTTTTCGGAAGAATTGTGCTCAAGCTGAACATCGTTCGAACGATCTCCATTGCGTCGAAGTAATGCTGGAAGATGGAAAAACCCCGATCGCACAGAACGATTGCGATGGATTGATGAGCAGGATCGAATTCATCGTTAAGATAAAGGCTGATCGAAGCCGAAATATCCTTCAAAAGATTGGGTGGCATGACCGTATACCTTTGAGTAGCAATCAGGCCCAATAGCAACAGTGCTTTCGAAGAATGTTGATCTTCTCTCTCATCTTCTATAGCGTCAATCGATGCTCTTTCCGAATCTTTCATCGGTGGAGGAGCGGCCATCAGATTCGCTCGACGACGGTTGGGTAAAGCTCCACTGAATTGAGCACAGACTTGATCCAAATCCTCCTGTGGCATACCCTCAAGCGAAGAAACGAAAAGCATCTGTGCGGCTTGTTTGATCTCAAGGACAGGATCTGTCAAGAAGCCAATCAAAAATTCAATCGTAGGGTTCTGAAAGCCTTTTCCCACGATATTCGAAAGACTTCCAAGCTCTGTGATCAATTCGTAGGCCGGTTTGTGCAATTCCTCGATATTCGACAGGACTAACAACATTGCTATCGATCCAATCAACCTTGTGGCAGTCAGGGCAGGAGAGACGCAGAGCATCTGCTTTGATGTCATTCCGTGCAATGACATGATCAAATACCCTGGTTCGCTAAAAAGGCCGTAGGCGATACTCATATTGTTGCCGATATCCTTTTCCGTACCCAAGGCTAGCTTACACTGTTGATCGAATTCCTGACTCAAACCAAAGGGTAAGATGCTGCATAATAGAGGACTCAAGGTATGCAAAGCTTTTGCTGCTTGTGGCATCGTGAGCGTTTGTGAGAAGGATGATTTCGGCGCAGCTCTACTGTCCAACGATGACATCGGATCGATTTGCACATCTAAATCTTGCAAATCTTGAGCTTGATTTAGGTCTCGGGCATTGGAGATGCCTGCTGTATTTAGAGGTGCAACCATTCTACTTGCTGCTTCTACCACTCTGCGAACATCTGCCGTCATTGCGCCTGAGAAAGAAGCACGACTTGAAGGAATAGAGCTTAGTACTCCAACATTTCCCCTTTCCCTTTTCAAATGTGCAACATCGATAGGAAATTGTGACCACCATCCTTTTCCGTCCTCTAGCAGGACCAATGCTTGATCAACACCAATACTCCTGCGTAACTCTAAATTGGTCGCGTTCCATACTCTAGCTCTTCCATCTGCGTAGATTGTCATCAGCTCATTGGAGCGGACTGCCATCAACTCTAACGGTGCATTTCGTCCTGGTACGATGTACAGCAATTGCAGTTCATCAAGCACAATGAATGCGATCGTACTATCCGCGGCGACGCAAGCCACGCTACCGTGTAGACGTAATGCATTATCTTTATTCCCAATAGCCACAAATGCAACAATAGGAGAAGTAAGGACAGAACGTTGCATTTGGCATTTCAAAGTGGTGGCATCCCATAGGATAATGTCACCTTCTTCCGTGCCTCCGATGATGTGCCGAGAATTGGTGCGTGGATTGACTACGGTTTGTAAGAGTGTCACCTTTCCAGAGAATGCCGAAGTAGAATCTTTGGGTTCGGGAATGTTTCCATCAACGAGATTAGTCATGGGACATATAGTCAAATGACCGGATGATAAGCTGAGGACGACTCTTTCCATGCTGAAAGGTAATGTGGCCGTAATGTGTACCTCTTCCTTGGGTTGCAAGCCTTGCCAAATAATCTTGTTGTTGGATTGCAACGATAGTCTGTCTTCCTCATCACGTAAGCACAAGATGGGATGCATGTCATTACCTCTAATACTTACTGCGTCACACTCGTCTTCCAAGGCAAGCTCCTTCTGCTGCTCAAATTGGCCTTTTTCAGAAATGTGGATCGAGAGTACTTTGTCATCCGTTTGCAATAGGATCGATTCTCCCTCGACTTGAACATCAATAATTCCTTGGATGGACAGGGTGTCACAATGAGTCAAAGAGTCACTCGTTCTCTTCGCCAGTGAGATACCCTCATCGCTCCAGGTAAGAATGAAGTTTTCTCTAATGACAAACAAACCTCTTGCATCTTTCTCCACTCCATTATCACCAAGCTTTCTCTTTGTGATTGGCGTTTCTTCCAAGATTGATGCTGGTCTTGATGCTGGTCGAGACAGACCTTCACGTCTTAAGAATGCAGATGTTGAGCTGAGTGGCGCCAACTTTTGCGTATCATTCATTGTTGCCTTGCGTTTCGATTTGATCCGGTGGGATTCCACCTCTACGTTGCCATTCGTCTTTATGTGATAAACGTCCACCGTCTCTTCATCCTCGCATAGATTAATCAGAGGGGGAGCAAGTCCAATATCGTCAAACGTGTGCTGTAGTGTGACGACCTGTTTCTCAATATCGACGATGTGTAGTCGCATTTTTGCTTTGTCATATAACGCATCAATGACTGGATTTGCCTTTTCACCTTTCCTGTTCGACCCCGTGATTGTGACACCTTCAAAGGTACTAACGACTGGAAGAGACACACTTTCTGCAGAGACCGGGTGCTGAGAAGCATTTGAATTCACCCTAGATCTTGGCTGCGGAGATGGTGCATTACTGCGCATAGCAGCTAATCGTGCCAATGGCGACATTAGAGAAACAGCAGGTTGCGATTGAGCTTCGTCGTGTAATCGATCCAGCGGGATTGCTCTAGCTGTCTTAAGGTCAATTGGAAAAGCCTGCAAGCCACCTTCTAGGGACCAGAGAGTAAGATTCCCGTCTTCTTGCAGAATACTCAATGATTCCTTCCCGGTCCCAAATGGTATATGTCTCAGTGACACGATTGGAGATCGAGAAGGACACTGAAAGCATAGTATTGGCTCGATGGACTCTAGTGGTTTGTTCGGATGCGAAGGTACTTTCTTTCGTGGGTCGTTTTCTGCTCCTTGTTGATACTCCGCCCGATCACTTGAACCTAGCGTGCCCAATAGTCCTGCTTTGGCCAATGCAGATTTGACATCGCTTGGGTTCTTTTGTGAGCTGCCAAGCGTAAGACTTATATTCCTTGAACGAGAATGTCTTTTTGATTTGTCTGATTTAGAGGTATCGGCAGAACCGCGTTGCTTTGCATCATGATGTGAATTTATGTTCTCATGAGAGTGATTGTTCTGCTGTATACCCAATGCCTCCATCATGCCACCCATCATGCTAGTCTGATTCTCTCTACCAGAATGCCATTGCATTTCTAGTTGTTCTTCGGCGTCCATGCCTGTATTTGCGGAATGATTTGGTGCTGCTGAAACGCTAATGTCTGTAGTAGCTGACGTCGGCAGGATTGCTTCCCGCTCAACTGCTCTTGTCATTGATGTTGTTGGCGAGGTAGGAGATACCAGACTTAGTCTGCTCGGATTAGGCGAAGATCGATTTAGAGGTACGTTCAAACCAGTTGCGGATGTAGATGGTGTCATATTAGCTGATTCGTAGGATGTGGCAAGTTGTAGTTCATCCTTCTGTTGAAATTGCTCCTCGAATATCCAGACATTGCCATCATGCGTACCCATTGCAATACGCCTCCCTCCCTTGTGATTTCCAAATATAATGTCTTGCCGCTTCTTAGACTGGTCCTTGGAGCTTATCCGAATCTGAGGAGCCGTAGAGGAGCTTTCCTTTTGGTACTCAGAGTATTCCACATCTTCTTCATCTTCTTCTTCATCTCCCTCCACACTCCACACCTCCATTGCTGTGACCCATCTGTCCAGGCCATCATCTTCAAATGCATTTTGGGGTTGCTCCTTTGCCAGTCGTTTTAGCCCATTCGGGAGATTGGCGGTGTGTTCTCCGTCGTAAAATGAAGGCTTTTGCCATGATTGTTTCCAATCTCTCGATGGAAGTTGAGGACCTAAACGAGTACTTGTTGAACTTTGACCATTCTTTTTCACTTTATCGTATTGATCAAAATGAAGTGGAATATAAAATGGCGTAGTTGAAGATGATAATTTCGCTCCACCTGTACTTGTCACAAAGCTAAAGTTTGTTGCCGCCATTATTTAGGGAGAGTATAAACGATCATTTGATCGATTGCATGACAATTGTCCGTTTATGAAGAGAATGATGAATGAATGCAAGAAGACAACATGATTCCTCCATTGTTATATTAGCGTGGGCGGCTGCTTTGGCGCTTATTCTTCTCTCGCGCACGGACAAAAATGATCAACTCTCGCGCAAGCATTCATTCAAGACCATCATCATAGCCACCATGAGCTCAAAAATGAACATGCTACCTTATGCACTCAATCAATCACATTTTTGCCTTTTCATCTCGGTTCAGTAAACGTGAAACTAGCTTGAAGCACACAGAAGAACTCGGTAAATACCAGCTCAGAGCGGAGAAGGAATGTGCGTGCTTACGCCTATTCAAATGTAACGTCATAAAATCACACATTTGCCAAATAGGAGGTTAATGAGTAAATGCTGAAATTGCGTTCCCTGCCTTACCCTTCAGAAGATAGACAAAAGCCAATACCACAGGCATACATATGTATATAAACCACATGCCTCAGTCTCCAGATTTTCCGTATCGACCTCCATCTCTACTGACAAATTCCAACATGACTACAAAATTCTTCTTCGCTCAACTATTGTTGATCATGAGCATTATCACAATGGTACACTCGTCACCATTATCAGCACTGATGCCGGTACGTATTGTTTTGTATTGTATTGAGTTTAAGGACTCAAATTAGAGCTGACATGTACCCAAATTCATTGCAGAAACCTTTTCAACCTAAAGTTGTTCAAAAATACGATAAGAAAAAGCCAAGTCCTTAATCCATCCTTCAACTTTGATTCTTGAAGGCCACTGAAAAGTCAAGCGTCCAAAATATTGACTATCTGTATATTTTATCACCATTCCGGCCGTCGGAAAACTGAATTTCATACAGTATAACGCTATGTGTGCATGACCGGGTTCACTACTAGCCATCAATCTAGAGCACAAAAAGTGAGTAAGATGAAACGCCAACGCCCTTCCAAGAGTTCTCGCACTATTTGTGTTTGCGGCCCTTGTGCTTTCATTCATTTCGGTCCGCCAAACATGACGACACATTGCGGAAAAAGAAGATTGGCCGTTCTACGTATGACCAATAATTAACGCCGTCACAACTTCATCGGCCGGTCAGCTAGCCTGAGATGAAAATTGATTTTTGCATTGCATTTCACTTAAATAGACACAGCTTTTCATCATTTCTTCCTTTCCCTTTTCTTACCTTCTCCAACCAATTGCCTCGTTCAGAATGATCTTTAGCTTTTTCCTCGTTCAATTTTACGTTTATCTTTTGGCTAATACGGTAGCATTTGCTGCTCCTCTAGAAGCCATTCCAGCTGTGGGTCTCTCTGAAAAAAATTGAGATGAAGTACAGGTACTCATCAGCATCTTTTTCCCTTTCTTCAGCTTGCTGGCGGTTATTTTCAACCGGCTTATGGAAGTGGTAGCGGTACTGGATCCGGCACTGGAAGTGGTACCGGTACAGGCACTGGTCAAAAGAATCCCACCCAATGCACAAACCCGAATGGATGCCATTAAAACGGCAAGAAATACAAGCAAATGTATATTCGTGTGCACATTGTCAACATGGTCTCATTATTTATTAACATGACATTTGGTTATAGCCTTTTGACGATTGTCAATTCACACAATATCATATCATCTCACATGACCAAATTCTCCCACCTTTGAAGACGATCATCTGAACGAATACCAAATCCCTTTCCATTTCCTCTTTGTGTGTCGGCGTTGTATCATTTAAGAAGCATCCGTCATTAATTTGTGAACCCATTACTTCCATTGTCTGATGAACGGCTTGCTTCTGAGCGGCGCCAGATTCCGTTTGATTCCGTTTTGAAATGCATTCGGCTAAATGGCAACGGAGAGCGCAAGTTTATAATTCTTGGCAGACTAATACACAGCAGTAATGAATCGGAGCAATTCCACTTTGTGTATGAATGACTTGAAAGCGAATTAGGTAATTTTGACTCTATGAGTTCTGATTACGGATCCCCACGATGATTGTGTATGAATCATTATGATCATACGCTCAAGGCGGCGTTTTTCACACAATTCATATCATTTCAAAGCCCCGCTTCTAAAGAGGTGGACCGCAAATATGTCCAGTTTACCTAAGCAATATCTTGGCAGCTTTGGAGAAAAATCAATCATAAAAGGACGATGTTGTTGAGCAAAGGGTTTTTTCATTCATTCAACAGCCAACTTCTCTAGCCACAACAATCTTCCCACAATGGTGTCAATCTTGGGCTTTTCCTTCTTTACATTTTTGTCATTCACAGCTATGACCATCGCTGCGCCGGTGGGACAATATTCTAGCACTGACGGTACTGCTGAAGGCTTGTTTAAGCGTTACACAATGTCTATGACTCCGCCTACGACTGGAACTCCATCCACGGTAAGTGAAAGAAGCTATCAATCAAACCTTGGTAGGCATACTAAGAACTTTTTTACTCTTCGTTCAGAAATTTGGAAATATCAAACCGCAGCCTTATGTCATTGTCGAAGGTCAACCTTTCGCTATGGGTCCTGGTCCACAGATCACAAGAAACTAGTGATGTCTTTTATTACGAACATCGCAAAGACCTTCTGAAATCACGCATTTGCAAAAGGGATGATATACCTCCTTAAACCATTATTGCAAGTCATATACAATTTAAGCGCCTCCTTTCATTATACCATCTTCTCCTTTCATTGATCCTTATTTGTGGGATTCATAATGTGTGCATGTCACTGCTCCCAATCTCCCTGACAATGACATCCTTGAAATCTAAGCACGAAAACGAGGGGAGTTGTCCAAAGATTTGAGGTACATTTCGTTTCACCACACCATTCACTCGCCACCTTTGACATTGCTCATGCTTTTCCACCTTCGCGATGCCTATGTACTCTAACGCGGCAGTCTTCGATCAACTCATCGTCCTTTCAATAGTTTTGTTAGGCGTCCTTATACCTGTTTCCACAACGGCAAGAAGTCTTTCAGAAGATGAGTTGCAGGATATCGATTTGGAAGCAAAAGTAAGTATCTTGAATAAAGCGTTCGAAATCGTTCATCTTTCACTAATCTTGCAATTTCTCAGTTCCCTTCTGATCATATCAGACTTCTGAGCGCTTCAACGATCACATGATGGTCTTGCCATTGATCTAATCCGGAAACAATGATTGCTCCAATCGGTCCTGTATTCAATCCTTTGAGATTGATGGGAAATGCTCCGCCATGGGCAGCATATTCTGCTCCTAATGAATTGATATCACGTCCCTTCTTTACCAATTCTCTTCCGACCAAGAAGCTAGATTTTCCATGTGTTCGCACTGTGTATGGAAAAAGATCAGTTCATTGATCTGACAGAGTCATTTGATGCTGCCACTCACCCGTATTGGCTTTCCGTCTTGCCCAATCTTCATTGGAAACAGTCACTCCACTTCCGTATGTGTCTTGCAATAATGTCAAGCCAGACCACAATCTGATGCTAATCAGTGCTGTTGCACTATTTGGACCTTTTCCATTCTCATGCAAAGCTTTCATTTGTTCTTGAATGTTTTCTCCAATCTTTCTTGCAAATTCAAAATCAAACGTTTGAAATTGCAAGGCTGTGTGGAGGTAAAGGGATGGCGTAAATGTCAATACTTCATTGGAGTCTTTCTCAAGTAGTAAACTTACCTTGTTCTTGTTCTTTGATTCCTTGAATTGCTTCTTCGAAATGTGTAGGATCTTGCCAATTTGCAGTTGTGTGAGTGTATGCCATCTTTGCTTTCAGCTTGGGATGAAGGTGGGGAAAGCGGAAGTGTTGTTTGTTGTTCGGATAAATATTCATCAACGCTTGTGCCTGGAAGAAGATGCAGTGCTTCTGCTACGCGTACGTCTCTCATTCTGTCCAGCGCAGGCTTATGAGAGCATATGGCCAGGCTTGGATCTTGTAATGGGAGTCAGAATTAAGTCTTCCTGGCTAAATGCGTAAGTACTGATAGAGATGAATCTACTCGTCTTCGACTTATTTTCATCATCTTATCGGTCTAACCCAAACCGTTACATCAGAAAGACGATATCCGTTCACCACTGACTTCCTCTGCTCGCAGCATAGCATCTTAGATTGCGCTGAAATCAATTTTGGTCGTAGGATAAGTGCCAATACTGTATGATGAGTGGGCCCCTTGTTTTGTTTTCTGAAGCCATCTTCATTTCTCCTTTCCTTGCCTCTAATTCCCCTAACGTGGAGACACTAAGGCGATTTGGTCTCCTACCAGTAAGATGTCAATCGAACTTCTCAGAGCTATTGAAATGTACTTAATGTTCTGATCAGTATCATCTGAGATCTCTAGTCCGCATAAAGTACATAATATCTTGCTATTCTGCCTTTTAATAAAAGTGGTTTCTCCTATCATGTCATGAAAAGCATCTCCTTCGCAAGACTCTGCCCAAACATTCAAAAATCTTGCACGCTTGTAGAGAGTATTGATGGCTGACACGCTGATGTCATCACGCTTCCGGTGCTTGTTTTGGAACAGGTAATGCAAAAGCCAAATAAAGGAAAAATACAGTCAAAAGTGAAACGTAGAACTTGCAATGCATCTTGATGGAGTCGTGATATTGTTTGGAAAGACAAACGTATGAACAGGTAGTTTTGATCCAGTCTTGGCGATTCTTACGACCGTCTCCGTTTTTCATGCAAGTACTTTCATGCATCACACTCTTCCGATGACTATGGAATGCCTGCGGATAGCTTGGCATTTTTGACGGGCTATGTAGCCCGGTTGTCGGATGCTAAAAATATAACCAAGCCCGCTTTCCTTGGCTTTCAAGATCTAAAGATATAAAAGCAGGCTCCCAAACATTCTTCCTCGCTAACACCAACACCACATCATTGATTTTTCATCATCGACAACGTACTCCAATATGATCTCGAAGTTGGCTTTCTTTTTCGCATTTGCCCTAATTGCGGCTTTGCAAACAAATGCCTTTCCCACTTCAAATGACGATCAACTAAAATTGATTCGCAAAGACGTTGGGGTTGAGCAAAGTCTCAACGACCTTACTCGTCGCGATGACGCCTTCTACGTTCAATTTTGTGATGCATCAGATTCTTGCACTTCTCCACTGTACAACTTCCAAGACGTTTGCTACAATCAACCCAACAAGACAAAAATCAAATTTCACAAACCTAGCGGTACGATCACTTTGGGTACATATTACCTCGCAAGCTATTCTGCTGCTGGTTGCTTGACCGCAAACAAGATCGCTTGTCAAGCTTTAGGTGTCAGTGGTATTGATGGCACGAAAACCATTGATATCAATAGTCCTGGTTCGTACTACAAGATCAATGTTGCTGGCCCTTACAAAAAGCGTAATGAGTTGAACGAAGGCGAAAGTGTGCCATTAGAAAAGCGTGAAGATTGCGGACAATAATCTGTAGCTCACGTATCACACATTGCACGATTTCCTCGTCGGATGAACGTGATTGCCATTCATTTTAGCTCTGAAACTGTCTTGTGTAACGAATAAAGTTGGAGTCTATCCATACTTTGCGACAGTATAGCTGAGAAATAACCTCAAATTCATCAATGAAACATTATCATCACACATAACTCTTTGACCAAATGATCTGAGAGGCTGAGAAATTGGTAAACATATTAGTATTCATGCATTTGTACGTAAGGTCTCGTACATTTGCAATTTGATGATATTTGGTCTGAAATGGAAAAGAGGTACAGACAGACAAGGATAAAACGACTGACTGGAAACGATCAAGAGACTTTCTAGCTGCCACGAGCATTTGAAAGCCCTTGGCCATGAGATTGCCTACTTGGCATAATTAGCAGTGTGTGCCGCACTCAACCCCAGCTCCTGGTGTGGCTGGAATCAGGCGTTTAACAGAAGGCTAATAAAAGGAAAAGAAAAAGGAAATGTGAGTCTTACTTCATTAACGATCACCTTGGGATACGTACTTCATGAGGTAAGGCTGATACCACAACGAACAAAGCAATAACGGCGATTGCGAACGATTTCTTGAGAGTAGCGAACATCTTAAAGTGAGTGAGGCTGATGAATGATCAATGACCTATGGGAGAGGAAAATTTTGGAAAAAGAGACAATTTATAGGTTTCAAGAGGATAGCGGGTCTATAAGATCAATCCTATATTTCCCAGAAAGAGGCGTAAGGAGAATCATCTAAATAGAGCAGGATATGCACCATACAGATGAGATTGAAAGAATGATATGATGAAGGGGTCAGGAGATCTCAAATTATTTTGACCTGAATTTCAAGCATAAAACCGTACCTGGAAAACACGACTCGTAAATCACCAGAACCATTCCCAAATCAATCCTTCTTAATGCTGTATTTGTCACAAAAGCTAAAGGCAACTGTTTAGGAGAGTTGATATCAACGAAAAAAAAAGGTTTGAGAGCCTGCTTCTATACCTATAAAGGCGAGGATGACGGGCTTCATCACGGTTCTAGCATCCGGCGATCGGGCTACGTAGCCCGTGGGAAGTGCCAAGCTACCCGCAGGCATTCCATGGTCACGCGGAAGAATGTGATGCATGAAAACATTTGCATGAATATGGGCATGGTCTTAAGGCTCGCCAAGATTGAATAAAATCTCGGAATATCTGTTCATACATTTGTCTTCCCAAACATCATCACCACTCTATCAAGATGCATCTCAAGCTCTACATCTTATTTTTGACGGTCGTTTCCGTTTATTTGGCTTTTGCATCACCTGTTCCAAAAGAAGCACAAGTCAACCCAAAGCGTGATGACATCAACGTGCCAGCCATCGATACTCTCTACAAGCGTGCAGATAGCTTGTATGTTTGGGTAGAGTTTTGCGAAGAAGAAGGAAAGAATTGCGTTGGCCACATCAATCCATACAACAATAAGTGCTTTACCATCTTTGGCAAGAAGAAGTACATCCGCTTTCATTCGAAACTTCTTTTGGATCGTGACAGTTTTACGTTGAACACTGCTTCTTTGGAGTATCAAACGTATTGTCCAAAAAATATTGTTGCGGCTCAAACATTTGATCACCCACAAAACAACACTTTGCTCGAGATCGATCATCCGGGCGTAAAGTATTATTTCAGCTATCCCTACTAAGTGTATCGGGATGCAACTCTCCCACGGACAATTTCACAGCCTCGCAAATATGTAGCTGTATACGATGGGTTAGATACTGAATGAGAATCCTATCATACAATCATCTGTTTGTGTGTGTATTGAATGTCAGCCAGATTGTAGAGTAGTGTTTGTGCCTTTCACCGAGTCTCTCTTTCCCCACGCTATTTTATCACTTGTCCCCACAGTGTCGTCTGTCACATACGCGCTGCGCTTATATACGCTTTTAAACGGATACCTGTAACCCGGTAAGCCGAAAGCTTGTGTGCAGGCTTATCCTGCTTCTTCCATCTGGTACAAGTTGTCGTCATTGCCATCAATCCTCATTACCGTCATCATCGCTATCCACACTCACATCATCACCACTCCACTACCATAACAGGCAAAATGAGCAAAAATGCAGCACTTCAAGAGGCATACAAAGCCACATTGAAACGATTAGAACAAATCCAAAACCATCTTCAAAATAAGCCAAGATCGGGACGATTGGCAGGAAAGGTTTGTATCATTACAGGAGCAGGTAGCTTGAACGGTATCGGACGTGCTGCAGCTCTACAATTCGCACACGAAGGTGCATCACATCTTTACCTTTTGGATTTCAATGCAGAGAATTTTGAAGCATTTCAAAAGCTCTTGGGAGAACGTTATCCTGAGGTGAAAGTCAGCTGTCATGAATGCGATGCGGCGGATGAAGAAGCGATTAAAGGGATCTGTAAGAGAGCAATCGATGAAGCAGGAAAGTTGGACGTCTTTTTCGCAAATGCTGCAAGGGCAACTGGTGCGCCACTCAATGCGACCGATAATGAAGATCTAACGGAAACGCTGCGCATCAATGTCAATAGCTGTTTCTTGGGACTCAAGTATGGATCAGAGGCAATGCAAGTCACATCTTCAAAGAAACCAGAATCAGGAGGCTCCATCATTCTCACAGCTTCCGTTGCCGGAATCAGAAGCGGGGCAGGATCAGTTGACTATAGCGCATCCAAAGCGGCCGTTATCAATCTTGCTCAGACAGGAGCATGGCAACTGGCTCACACGAATATCAGAGTTTGTAGTATAGCACCGGGTTTGATAGAGACTGGAATGACAACTCCGCAGTTTGAGATGGCTCGCGATCGAGGAACGGCCGGTAAGATTGGTCAATTGAACCCGACAGGACGATATGGTGTTAGTGAAGAGGTGAGTAGGCGATAAATTTATGATGGAAGCCGTGAATCCCGCTTATTTCTCTCCCTTTTTGTTTATCCAAACGAACAGATCGCAAACGGTGTTACCTTCTTAGCATCAGATGAAGCTTCTTATGTGAACGGGATCGTGCTTCCAATCGACGGCGGTCTATCTGCTAGTCATCCAGTCGTACCCGGCAAATTCCACTAAGGTTATTTTGCAATGAGATAAGAAGCAGTGTACTCCATTATGTCAGATGTCCAATCCTTACCATTTCTCCGATAAGAGTAGAAGAGAAGGTCAAATACAAGCAAAATTGTCTGAGGTGAATACACAATACAAATTGATTGATACTGTACAGGGGTATGTAGATATTTGAAAATGCATTCGAGCACCAGCACAAAAAGTATTCATTCTTCCAAATCTTTATATTGGCACGAGCTTGTAGTCTTCGATGAAAGGCACGAGGGCAGGGTAATCTTGATACAGTCGCTGTAAGAGTTCAGCGTGCAGTTCAGGTCGAGTGAAACCGTAAGAATCGTGTTTGTGCTTAACATGGGAGAACCCTAGTAGCAAACCGAAAGTTTTGGCATCCGGTGCGTACGTTGAAAGACCATTCGATGAATACTTCCGAAGCTGTTGCGACTGAAATACAGGTTTGTTCGGTAAACCTTGCTTGTCGGGATAGTTGAGATCACTTTCCTTCGTCAGTTCGCTTTCTATCGTTTTATAATACATATCCTTGCTCTTAGTTCCTGCTCTCATCGTCTCTGCATTCTTGTACACTTCTGCTCGTTCTCGCAATTTATGCTCCATGAGTTGAAATGTAAAGTCCATGGCTTCCTGAAGTGCGCCACATCTGCATAGGCATTCTAGCCATGAATCCCAAGCATTTTTATTCATTAGCTTTAAGAAACATTCGCCATGCTGCAACCATTCAAAGATTTTGATTGCGTCTGGCAGACGACCGTTGAGTCCGCAAATATCAAATATAGTCGCGAGTGTAGCAGCATCAATCTCGACATTCAAATTCACCGCCTGATTCCATATCTCTATAGCTGAATTAGACAAGCCTGCACGATTATAAGCTTCGAGTAAAGAGTTGAAAATAACAACGTCGCCATTCAAATTGTCGCCGTAGCGTTTCACCAATCCTTCATGAATAATGAGGATGACCTGCTGATGATACATACGCCATTTCGATCCAACAGCTTTAGATGCCCTTTTGCCATAATGGCTCAGAGCGAGCGTGAATATCTTGACCCTTACGTTCTCGTCTGCTTGCGCGAGATTGTCGAAGTCCGTCATCAGCTCCTCGAAGATCTCTATTGGCAGAGAAGGAGTGCTTTTTGTGTCGTAAATGTCCAGTCTTGTCAAATTGTAAAATACGCGAAACCATCCATTAGAGGTCAAGATCTCTCCTCTTTCCAAACACCAATCACGCATTTTCTGATACTCTGCGAATGCTTCCCAGTAATCTTTGAATCTCTGACATCTGAGTCTAGTACTAAGCAATTGTACCCGGTTCTTGCTGGTAAGACTGTCCAGACCTCCAACGATATCGAGTAATTGCTCAGAATAAGAGTCAAGGCTGAAAACATAATATCGTTCAAACAGAACATCAGTCACTACTCGTGGGATTACCGGTAGTACTTTTGACACTATACGATAAATCTGTAGGATCGAACTTTCAGACTCGGGTGACATCTGAATGAAGAGTGGATCTGTTGCGAAGGATCCATGGGCAAAGAATTGCTGATGTTCATATCCCAAATCCAGCCACATCTCTCTAAAGCCTTGAATTGCTCTAATTCCATCCTGAACGATGGCTCTGTCAACAAAATTCTGGAGAGCTGGCCATTCATGAACGTTAATGTTTTCCTTTTGTAAAGCCGAATGAACAGACTGTCGTAATTGTTGCTGTTGTGAATTAAATTTGGGTTGCCCGGAAAACATTGCAACCTTAAAGTTGCCTTTGTACCTATGACCAACATAGTCTTTCAGGCTGAGCTAACTTGGCACCTTTCCCTCATATCTATCAGGCGTAGGTATTGTGGAAGTCTGTCGGATTGATAGCCCGATCGACCTTTGTGTTGCCCGAAAGGACCTGTGTATAGACCCGACAACGATCTTTTGCATCATCATGCTTTCAGTACCAAAAAATGACCGTTACTTTCATTGTTGTTTGTGCATTGCGTATGATGAAAGATAGATGAAGAGGTTGGCCGATGTGGTAGAAGTCGAGAAAGATGAACAAAAGAATGCGAGATTCATTTTTAGCCTGTTGTCAAAAAACACTGCTTTAGCGCCGAAGCACTAAATATCACACCAACATGAATGTGGCTTAAGAAGTTATATACATACGTACCTACTCAGCACTAGAAAGAAGTCTTTCCCAGCTTGTCAGTGAAATTCTAACGATGATAAGAAGCTGATATAAGAAGATTGCTCATATCCATTCCTCTTCTAAGGAAAGAAGAGAATAATAAATGCTTTAGGTGAATACAACATTCAAACTGGCTGATACTGTACAGAGGTATATGAGATATTGAGAATACATTTTATCACCAGCACAACGACAATTGACGCTACTTATACATTATATTGGTACGAGTACCTGCTTATTGATGAAAGGCACAAGGTCAGGGTAATCTTGATATAATCGTTGTAAGAGTTCAGTGTGCAGTTCAGGATGAGTGAAACCGTAAGAATCGTGTTTGTGCTTAACATGGGAGAAACCTAGTAGCAAAGTGAAAGTTTTGGCATCCGGTGCGTACGTTGAAAGACCTTTCGATGAATATTTCCGAAGCTGTTGCGACTGAAATACTATGTCTTGCTTGTCGGGATGTTTGAGATCACTTTCCTTCGTCAGTTCGCTTTCTATCCTTTTATAATACATATTCTTGGTCCTAGTGGCTGCTCTCATCGTCTCCGCGTTCTTGTACATTTCTGCTCGTTCTCGCAATTTCGGCTCCATGAGACGAAATGTAAAGCCCTTGGCTTCCTGAAGTGCGCCACATCTGCACAAGCATTCTAACCATGAATCCCAAATGTTTTTTTCCATTAGCTCTAAGAAACGTTCGCCATGCTGCAACCATTCAAAGATTTTGATTGCGTCTGGCAGACGACCGTTGAGTCCGCAAATATCAAATATAGTCGCGAGTGTAGCAGCATCAATCTCGACATTCGAGTTGACCATCTGATTCCATATCTCTATAGCTGAATTAAACAGGCCTGCACGACCATATGCTTCGAGTAAAGAGGTGAAAGCAATAACGTTGCCATTCAAATCGTCGCCATAGCGTTTCACCAATCCTTCATGAATGGTAAGGACGACCTGCTGATGATACATGCGCCATTTCGATCCAACAGCTTTAGATGCGCTTTTGCCATAATGGTTCAGAGCGAGCGTAATCATCCTAAGTCTTATATGCTCTTCTGCTTGTGCGAGATTGTCGTAGTCTGTCATCAGCTCCTCGAAAATTTCTACTGGCAGAGAAAGAGTGCTTTCTATGTCGTAAATGTCCACTTTTATCAAATTGTAGAATATCCGAAACCATTTACCAGAGGGGAAGATCTCTCGGATTCCTCTTTCCAAACACCAATCACGCATTTTTTTATACTCTGCGAATGCTTCCCAATAATCTCTGAATCTCCGACATTTCAGTCTAGTACCAAGCAATTGTGACCGGCTGATGCTGGTAAGACTGTCCAGACCTCCAACGATGTCGAGTAATTGCTCAGAATAAGAGTGGAGGCCGAAAAGGTAATATCGTTCGAACAGAAGCTCAGTCACTCCTCGTGGGATTACCGGTAGTACTTTTGACACTATACGATAAACTTGCAGGATCGAACTTTCAGACTCCGGCGACATCTGAATGAAGAGTGGATCTGTTGCAAAGGATCCATGTGTAAAGAATTGCTGATGTTCATATCCCAAATCCAGCCACATCTCTCTAAGGCTGTGACTTGCTCTAATTCCATCCTGAACGATGGCTCTGTCGACGAAATTTTGGAGAGCTGGCCATTCATGAACGTTAATGTTTTCCTTTTGTAAAGCCAATGCACAGACTGACGTAGTTGTTGCTGTTGTGAATTAAGTTTGGGTTGTCCGGAAAAAGTTGCAACCTTGAAGTTGCCCTTGTACCGATCGCCAACATAATCTTTCATGCTGAGGTATCTCGGCACCCTTCCCTCATACCTAGAAGGCGTAGGTATTGTGGAAGATTGTCGGATTGACAGCCCTATCGACCTTTGTGTCGCCCGAAAGGACCTGTGTATAGACCCGACGAAGATCTTTGGCAGCAGCATTCTCGTAGAATCAAAGGATCACCGCATTGTGTATGATAAAAGATAGAAAAAGAAGTCAGCCAACATGGTGGTAGTCGAGAAAGATGAAGACAAGAGGGAAGCAAGATCTATTTTAGCCTACTGTTAAATAACACTGCTCTGGCGCCGAAGCACTAAAGAACACACCAACCCAAAATTCCTTAAGTGAACAAAAAATGCATGTAAGCATAGAATACAAGCATTTGTAGCTGCAACCTCTATCCTCATTTCGAATCTTGAGTCTTCACACTCTCTTACATGATTGAGTTTTTTCGCTCAAACACCCTCCTCTCACAGCACCATCACTTGCCTCTCTGATCTTATACGTTTTCATAATCAAAGGCAGATTCTACATCACCATTATCACTTGACAAGATTGTATCGCGGTAAGTCTGGTCAATTAAACCCGACAGGCCGAAATGGTGTTAGTGAAGAGGCGAGTAGGGGGTAATATATGATATTACCCGTGAATACTGCTGATTCATCTCCCTCTTTACCCGATATAATGAACAGATTGCAAACGGTGTTACCTTTTTAGCATCTGATGAAGCTTCTTGTGTGAACGGGATCGTACTTCCACTTGACGGAAGTCTATTTGCCAGTCATCCAGTCGTACCTGGTAACAACGAATAAAATTACACGGGTGTGGCTTATGAAACCTGTAATGTACATGAGCAACTCAAGCATTGACGAGAACTTTCAATCGTCATCTTTGCGTTGTTTCTTTTTTGAACTTCCGTTCACTTGAGCACTTGCTTCTTTTTCACGATCACGCTTTTTACCCTTTGTTGGTGTTGAATCAACGGCATGTTTATCCTTCTTTCCGCTTGTGGAAGGTGTTCCAAGTTCAGATCGATCATCATCTTTATCCTTTTTACCCTTTTCCGATTTACCTCCTTTTTCACTTTTTGATGACTTTTCCGATTTTCCTTCTTTTTCCGATTTGTCAGTCTTTTCGTTCTTGTCTCCTTTTTTTGACAATGATGGACTTTGTTCACGAGATCGACCTTCGTTTGCTTTTAGCTGTAGTGAACGGGTATAGGTAGAACTACTATTGCTGAACATTCGATCTTCAATCGGAACGTCGTTTGGGTTCATCGCAAGAGCAGCAGCGGCAGATTTACTGGTATGTCCGCCCGTTGCGGTAGATTTAAGATATCCATCAAATCCCTTAACGATATTTCCACCAGAAGCAGAAGTTGAAGCTAAGTAAGATCCTTCAAACAAGAATATCTGTGATTCCAAGTCTGTCAATGCTCGATCGATTTGTCGCTTTTTACTGATTCCTGTCTTAAGTGCTTTCTTTGTTGTTTCATAGCGCTGTTTTGCTTCTTCCAGCGATCCCGCCAGAGGTGATTCTTGTTGTGCAACACTCGGCATTGTGATCGGATGTGAGTGGTGATGGTGGTGTAGATGCAACTGCATTAAGATCTGCAACACGCTGCATACGCGACTTTTTAGGTTTGCAGGCAGCGCCATATATCCGCCAATACTTAATTTTTTGTTCATTCACTCATTCGCATCTTCGTAGCAACCATCTCGAACGCAAATGTCAATAGAGCAACTCATTGATGATGCAGCAAGACGATTAGCAATTGAATCTAGATCACTTCTCGGTCTTCCGGAAGATGAACAAGGGTGCAAATCAGGCAAATGGCTACAGATTCTTCAACAACCCCCATCTGCCTTGCAATTCTCACAACATGTTTCTCGACATATACCACTTTTGATCGAGAATTGTATACAGGGCAGGCCTTGCTGGACGAAATGGAGGGGTACAGACTATTTGATAGATGCCATGGGGTCACGTAAAGTACAAGTCGCTCTCACACCAAATGGCAGAGCAGACGACATTCATAACCATAACGGAAAGGATGTATTCGCTTTACCGGCTGAGGCTCAAATGACATTTCGCGAATTGTTCAACGCTTTTGATGAAGCCTCCAAATCGTCTGAGAATACCACAATAGCCTATCTGCAATCTCAAAATTCCAACCTGACAGCATCGATAGAAGACGGTAGTGGAGACCTCTCTGTCCTTCTTAAAGATGTCTTACCGATAGAAGGTGATGACAAGAACCCCAGGACGAAAAGCGGTAGCTATCGATGGGCAGACGAAGCTCTTGACTGTGAGCCTGAAGCGACGAATCTATGGATAGGCACCGAAAAGAGCAAGACATCAATGCATCGTGATCACTATGAGAATCTGTTCTCAGTTATTAGAGGTACAAAAATCTTTACATTGTATCCGCCATGTGAAGCACACTTTCTGTGCGAAGACGAGCCATTCGATGTATTCCAATGGTCTAAAAGAAAAGACGATGATTGGAGCCTTGAACAATCAGACACCCCTCCGACCCCATGGATCCCAATCGATCCGACACAGTCATCTTCTTCTGAGCGGAATGCGCGCTATCCACTCTTTTCCAAAGCACTTCCACCGTTGACGATCGAAGTCAAAGAAGGTCAAACGCTGTATTTACCTGCAGGTTGGTTCCATCACGTAGCACAAAAAGGGGATAAGGAAGGTGTTTGTATTTGTGTGAATTGGTGGTATGATTCGCAAATCGCATTTGGGGATAGATGGGCACTAGAAACTTTTGTAAAGGAAGTTGGTCAGATTTCGCGTGGGAAAGATCCGACTGAATCGTAATCATTTGTATCATAGCTTCAGCATTGTTTAGCACACTCGCACTTGTACCAATCATGTGTAGAAATAAAGTATCATATTTGCTAATCGTACAGGAGGCATTACAGCTTGGTAGATTACCGCTTTCCACCCTTTCCTCTGGTCGCTCTTCTTCCTTGACCTGTATTAGGAGGAGAGAAATGATAGTCAGTATAACTGTGTAGCAGAAGAGCGCAAAAGGCATTCGTCGCTTACCTTTCTTTGGAGGTCCTTTTCCGATTGCTTTCTTATGTTCGACATCGTGCAACCTTTGCAACTCTTTCAAATCGATCAAACCAGTTCTGGTTGTACCGTCTGGGGCTTGCCATGTTTCACCTTCGTGTGGACCACCAGGACCATAAAGTGCTTTGTTCAAAGGTTTAAAGCTTACTGTAGGTGGATAGTAGGCCAGCATTGATGGACCAACAAGTCTTTTCTTTAAGAACTTTGCACCTGTTCGTAGCGAAGGTGATTCTCCTAGTGCTCTTGGTGGTGCGGTTTGGAATATTCTTGCTCTGGCTTCTGCCAATGCATGAAGAACAGGTGCTGGCGGTCTCATGTTGATGGGGAGTGTATGGTCGAGGTGATTGGTGATGGAGAAGATCTTCGTATTTTCTGGCGCTTAGGCTAAAAAAATGGTTTTTATCATCACGAGACAAATGAACTGCCCTCGCCTCTCTTATTACGCGTAAAACCCTCAAACCGCCTGTCTGCCTGCCTGCCTGCATTTGGCACCCGCCTTGCTAAGTTCACTGTTTAAGGCACAACCTTCAGTGGAGATTGAGCGTGCACACATTTGAGACAACCCGACACCGACACTTTCAATCCTCTCTTCCGCAATCAACATCAAACAACAAACAATCATCTCTTTCAGTGCACGCGAGACTACTGTTCTCCAAGACGTTCGTCAAACAATAGTCAAGACGGCTAATCAATTCGGCAGCAGTGCTACCAAAGGTAGCCTGCAAGTGCCTAGAACACGACAAAGATACGCTCAATCTCAAGCAGGAGCAAATTACGGATTAGAAGTTCCAACTACAATGTCTTCTACAAGTTTGTCAAACGGGACAACACCGATCGGAAGTAGGTCTGCTTCTCCAAGATTGAATTCGAATACAGGTGGGAAAGGAAATGTAGCCATCCCGATCGAAGCAGATGATAGCGGTAGAATAGGAACAGGGCAGATTGTTGATCCGCATGGCTATGGTGGTGGTGGGGCAGGCAGATCGAATCCAGCAGGTGGTCTAGCGATCAATATGCCAAACGGATCTGGTGGACACTCAGCACCAATGCCATCAAGGACGCACTATAGATTATCCAGAACGGAAATCCTGAAAGGACTGGCAAACAGATTTGTTCATTCGACGGCATATTTATACTTTTATGGATCTATGGCATTAGCAAGTTTGATGACCGTCTTCATCTCTCTAATTCAAGATTGTCCCGGTACATTGTTCTACAGCTTGGAACTTACAATCAATGCTTTATTGATCGCAGAGGTTGGAATACGAGGCTATGCGTTCGGTAAACAATTTTGGAAATCAACGTTCAATATTATCGATTTAGGATTAGTGATGCTTTGTGCAATCACACTTGCCGTTTTGTTCTTTTCGCATGATTGTTCTCCATACCGAAGAGGCAAAGAAGATCCTGAACCAGGTGAAGATTTACCTGGTTCTACCCAAGGCGGTCGAGGTGGTCGATCAGAAGAATTGCTTGACAGTTTCTTGTTGATCTTGCGAAATGCTGCTCAACTTGTTCGTTTGCTCAGCGTCGTTCGTAGAAGTAGCTCAAACGTCACTACCCGTGTTCCAACGATCGATTTGGATGACGCACGTAGATACAGTCTCGATTGGGATTTAGAGGAAGAAGGTTTACAAGCACGACAGCGGATGGCAGATGGCGGAGACCGTAGCGCACGAAATCAACAGGGCAGAAACGAAGAACAAAGGCAACTGTTCGATTATGAGGATGAGGATGATGAATTGTGATAATCCTGCTCGAAATGTATTTCAACTTGTATTCTTCTTTTAATTTCCAGTGCTTATGATTGAACAATGATTAAATTATATAGTGATTCATTCACATGATGATGATGATTATACGGTATGGATACAAATAGTATGATAAACCTCAACTCGAACAGTCAAGGAGGTCTAAAGGGTTGCAATCACCTGAGAGGTTGCATATTTGTTGTTTGTCTTCAAGGTGAGAATACACCTGAAGATGTGCAATTGATTGGTGATGGAATGCTAAACGGTTGAGCTCTCGGCCCGCGAGGACTTGGTGGTGTTGAGCTATTCTTCATCCCTGCAGCCGGGCCACGAAAAGGTGCAGGATTTGATTGTTGTTCGGAGTGTCCAAGATCATTTGCTGGTATGGCAGCGCTCGTTCCATCTGACATGTTCTCATATTGGTTCGCTTCATATACAGGTATGGCTGGAATGCCATACGATGGAGCTGAAGAGGGCCCATCGTGCGGAGACAACCCATTCTGCTCTGGAGCTGGAGCAGTACTGGGTGAATTCTTGTTGCGCTTCCAATGACCTAGCTGTGCTTTGACGGTATCGATGATCAAAGGAGATCCGCGAACACGAGGTGAATTGGCTGCCGAGCTGGATTGTCTCAAAGCATTTCGAGCTGCCAAAATGTTGGGAGACACACTACCGTTTCCAAACGATGTTGAACGTGCACTGAATGCAGGTTGAGGCGGTTCAAATTCAGGAGGACTTCCGGTTGACATGTGGTTAACATTGCCCGGTACAGATTTCGAATGTGATAATTGATCATTATTGATCGATTGCATCAACTTTGAATTCGCTTGAAGGCTTGGACTGGGAGGTAAGGCTGCAAATCGATATCTAGGACTCAATGGGCTCATCGATCTTCTGATTGGCAATGCACTTCCATCGTGTACCATCAATCTAGGTGAATTGCGTTTTACCGCTGCGGTCGTTGCGCTCGAAATTCCATTTCCATTCATGATGGTTGCTTTACCTGCAGCTGATAAGGAAGCACGTCGATTTTGTCTGTAATCTTGACGGCGATCAGAGATACTTCCCATCGAGCGTCGAATGGGCTTTTCATCTTTCTTCTGTTGGTCCGTAGCAGATGAAGCATCACCAGAAAGTTCATTCGAGCTCAATGGCGTTTCAATGTATCTTGGCCTCTCAATCATATCTGAAGTACCGCTACGAGTTGTACCTGAAGCGTAAGATCGTGTTGGACTTTGCACGTACACTTCTTCGAATCCGTTTGGCATGCGTTCACTTTCATCATGTACTGGTTCACCTGCCAAAGAAATGATCTCATGACGACGGATCAATTCTTGCAATGTTGGAGCGGGTAATCTTGCTGTTGGATTTGCAAATTTGATTCCCAGAGCATCTGCACTTGGACCATGTTGAATCGAATCGTTCAAGCTGTGATGTTGTCCAGTGCTGGTATCCTTGGAGGATGTTGGGCCAGCAGTCAATGAATCTGTACTTTGCAGAGGAGATCGATGGACTGAAAGAGGATGCTCGGCGCTCATAGGACTGAGACTTGGACCGAAATGACCGGAGCCTACACGATCGCTATTCGGATGATCAATATCGGACAGATGTTGATCATACAAGAATGTCGGCGTACGACCTCCGCTTGCTTCAAGTGCATCACGATGGGAAGAAATACCAGAAATACCCGATAGACGAGAACGTAACATCAATTCATGATCCTCATCATGACCAACTTCGTTCTCTTCGTCTTCATTCATATGCATCGAACTTCGACTGATCTCGATCCGGTCTGTTTGTTCGCCTTCAGATGCGCTATCGTCTTGACTCCATTGATCATCAGAAAGGATCGAGTTTCGATTAGTGCTATTTCCTCCTCGTGTTGTAGTCACATCATCTTGCGGTGGAGAATCAGTGTTCATCCCAGCTTCTCTGTGTATGACATGATGGTGGAAGAATGGGTTCGCATCTTCTTCCATTATGCCTTCCCCGCCCCTTGATCTTAGCCAGGCAAGTTGCTCATCATCTTCATCCTCTTCTTGTGTTGAAGCTATACGTGGACTGACAGCTTTAGAAGAGTATGCATCGCTGACACTTTCAATGACAGATCCTCGGATCATGCGGGCAAAAGCTGATTGTTGATAATCAGTCGATTGTCCACTCTCCTCCCCTTTATCATGCTTTACACCTACAGCCTCTGTTTCCGCCTCAGTCTTGGAAGTCTCAAATTTCTCTTGAGATAATGGTCGAGGTGTTTCCGATGAATGACGTTCGCGAGTTTGACTTGCTTTACTTGTGATGTTTAAGCCTTCACTTGAATGCTCTTCAGCATGTGCATCATCAGTGCTCAACTGCCTGTCGACACTCTCGTGCAATCCATCTTCATCCGTGCCAGCTTCGTAGGATTCGGAAGTTGCATTTCCGGATACCAAAGAGAATTGTGAGCTACTACGATCCGATTCTGGCATCTCTGCTTGAACACCAATCGTAGTATACTGTGGTCGAACGATAGTAGGAGCTACCTCTTCGATCGAATCACTTGGCTGAACCTGTTGCGAGATTAGCTCAACGTTTCGCTCTTCATCGTTCTCTTCCTCTTCTTTTTCTGGAATGGTGGGAGAGATGTGCTTGCGCTGCTCGCTGATCCATTCGTCACGCATTGCATAATCTTTGCTATCTGAATCGTAGGATTCTTCTAGTGGTTCTTGGCTTGGTTGCGCCGGTGAGCGATGTTCTGTGGAGATTTCTTTCACCAAGTGTGGCTGTACCGCATCCTGCGTTGTTTCTATATGATCAACTTCCTTTGTGTGTCCTTCCTCCCGTGCTTCAACATCGGATAGTGCTAACGGATGGACAGTTGCCTCCATTGGATGTACAGTATCGTCATCTTTAAGAAGCCGCGATTGTTCCTCTGCATCATAATTGCTTGCTTGCTCACTCGTTGAAGAGCTCGAACGCTTAGCAGAAAGTGCAGCTAATTCTGCCACATCATCCGACGAAACATTCTCAACAGCTTTTTGTGTAGCAGCAGAAAGTGATTTAGGTCTTGAACTCAATGTGGAAACATCATCTCTGACTCCCTTATCACTATGCTGTTCACCCGTTCCTACTGATCGCTTGTCTTCATGATGGGCAACAGAAGCTTCGGAAGGTGAAATGATCCTTGGCATTGCGGGAACTTGATCCGACTGGGGTGATCGGAACCATCTTGGCGAAGCAGTCACACTTGCAGACAAGGATCTAGCACGAGCCATACTCTCTGATGCACTCACATTAGATGAAAAGCGCATTCGTTTTGGCGCAGAAAGTTTTGCAGATCCTTCTTCTTCAACAGCTTCTCGTGTTGGTAAGATTTGTACATTAGGAGATCTTTGTTGTCCAAAGCCTGCCGGTGAAAGAAGTGCCAATGCTCTTTCCATATCCATCAAAGTATCACTCAATTCTGATGTAGAACTACTTCCACTCATTTGACCAGGCGAACGCATTGGGGTTGGCACGTCCAATTGCCATGGAGACAATTGTGTAGGAGAGCTGACACCGGGTGTTTCAGCTGATAGACTCTCTTGTCGCATCATATAAGGTCTTGTCTTTAATTCTTCAGTTGGCGCTTGAATATCACGTTCATTCTGGCTACCTTGCCTCATCGCATCAGGCGTTTGAGGTGGCAGCAAGCTGCTCAAATTCGGTGATGGACCGCCAAAGGTTCCCTCATCATTTTCTTGTAGAGCAATCGGACTCAAAAGGGATGCTGCAGAACCTTGTAAATCGACACCTGTACCGGCTTGCAACAACGGATTGGTAGCCTGCAATTCACCATCCGATCTAGGATCAACAATGAATTGCATATCTTGCGATGCACGGGAAGCATGTCCAAAGTTACGTCTGGAAGAGTGTCTAGAATGTCGGCTCGCACGAGATGTTGATTTTGAACTGTGGCGTGAGTGTGCTGAGATGACCGATTCACGATCTTTTCGAGATGCAGTTCGGGATGCAGAGCGCGAGTCTGGGCGGGAATCAGGGCGTGACTTGACAGAGTAATTTGCTGAACTTCTTCTGGTTGACGTTACTGTTGTAGTTTCTGGCTCGAACGATCTCTCTTCAATAGAAGGTAGTAAAGGAATGTTGCCAGTAGGATCGGATGCTTTTGCTGCCCATAGACCAACAACGTCCGCGACATCATCCTGAGATGCTTGCGATCCTTCCTCTGCATTCCCTTCGTGATCATCGTCTTCAACTTTTTCGGATGGAGGAGAGTGTGTTTTCACGATCCAGTCATGTACAGCTGAGCCTCGTCCTTGACTGCTTTCGCGTTTGCTACCCACAGAGACATTTTTGTTCATCGTACTGAGAGTAGAAGCAGAGAGTGCATCAAACGTTGCAGCATTCTTTTGCTTGGGATCGTTGATCGATCGACTAGCTCGTTGCTCTTGCAAGCCAGTCCAAGCTCTGTCATCCTCCATTTCTTCTAGTGCATGAGGGTTAAAGTGTTCCACATCTTCATTGATGAACTCCTTTCCTTCTTCATCACTGTGATCGGCTTCGAGTGCGCCTGTATCCAGATCCCTAGTGCTGCGGGCTTCGTAATTACTGCTTGAGCCATTCACAAAACCCATCAAAGCCGAGAATCCAGCGTAGCTCCGGCCATCTTGACTTACACCGCCCAATTCTTCATCCACATCCAGACTTTCGTCACCAGGTACACTTCTTTGTATGTCTCTTGGTCCATTGTACTGATTGTGCTCTTCTTCGTCATCACCTTCATCCAATGGAGCATATCCTTGAGACGTTTCGGGAACAAACAAACTTGTATTTGAACGAGTTTGAGCATCACTTGCCACCGTATCGTATGACTTTCGATCTTCAGACCGCCTAGAATCGGTCGTCATTGGTCCTTCTGTACTTGCTGTACGAGATTCGGTTGGAATGTTTAATCGTTTGGGTAGATGCATACTTCGTCTGCCTTGTGCATGCTTTCTTGCAGTTCCAGCAGGCACAGGAACCCCAGATGCTGCTTCGTATGCTGCTCGGCTTCCTTGTACAGCAGCAGTCGCTCCGATGAATTGGTTCCACCAAGGCGCTCTTGATTTATCTACCGCCCATTCGATCCGTCCAACAATTGGCAATTTACTCGAGATAGAGGACAAATTACTGGCAGCAGGTGATGCTCGCCATGATGCATCTTGCGCTGGGTGGTATCCACGAGCGGATCCTTTACGCATAGGAGACGGGGTCATCATTTGTCTTGGACTGATGCCATTGTAAGATGCAGAACCGTTTTGCAAATGTGAATATTGGAATCGATGACTTGCGTTCGGATCAAGGGGATGGAACATACTGTCATCTAAGCCTTCTTCATCTCTGACGGGTGTACCCCTTTCCGTATTCGAATCAACGCGTAGATCAATACCGGAAGCGGCACTGAACTTTCTATCGTGGCCGTTTGAAAAAGGTGATGCTTCCCTGATATGCATTGCGGAAGGTGAGGGTGAGGGATTCGTAATATCACGATATAGATCTTCCGAATTGTCATCAAAGTATCGATTCCATAAATAGGGCCACGTTTCTTCACCAACTCGAGGGCCAAGATTACCTTCTCCATCATCGCATAAATAGATTGAAAGACCTCCAATCGATGGCAGACCATATTCCCGTGAGATTGCATATAGTTGCCCGCCAAGTGTTGGATATAACGGCATCAATGTGCCTCTTTTCACATGACCGCTACTGGCAAAAGACGTTGACCGAGAGGATGATGAACCATCTGCTTGTGATGCTAGCTCGTTTGGAGGAATGACTGTGACAAAGAACCTTGTCATTGGCGTATGTGGACTTCTGCTATATCCGAACCCAGGTAGTTGCTGTCGATCATTTATAGATCGATTGGGCGTTGCACTTCTTCCAGCAGAAACAGAAAGTGGCGATGCACGAGGTATTCTTGTATTGTATTCAAACGAGGTAGGTTGTGTAAGATTGCTTCCGTTTCTCATCCTTGGAGCGAATGATTGTTGCTGTTGTTGAAAGTGTGATTGTTGGGAAGTAGAAGATTGTGGTAAGAAACTTTCGGGTACTAAAGGTGATCTTGGCCTTCGATTTGAATGATGATGATGATCGGTATGAAAAGAAGATCGACTACGTGATGTATTGCTTTCAGTGTAGGCCTGCCCTCGAAGTGAAGTTCGATCATCCATTGCATACGACATGATTGTCTAGGTTGTTTCCGCACAGAGGCGGTCTCTTTAGAGCTGAGCAGCAATTTGAATGAATGTGAAAGGTTTAAGTTATATGTCAAGCATCAATTCACTTCTTCTTTTGTTGTATGAGTTTGTGAGGAGGCGTGATTGTTTGGTTGGAAGTTGATTTCTGACACGTTTCCGCTATCCAAACTGCGCAACCTAAAACAAATGTTTGATTTATCGGATGGAATGGGGCAGGAATACCGAGTTTTGTTTTGCTTTTTGGCGTAAAAAGAGAAAATCCTTTGAATGTCAATTTGACTGAGAGTGAATTCAAACACGGCGCAATAACACAACCAGTATGTTATATCCGCTCCTTTTTTTACTCCGAATAGCGTAGCCGCGAGAATTCTGATGGAAGAATTATGGAAGGGTGAGGCGTAATGTTGGGATTGATTTCTCCTTGTTGATTGTTTGGTAGGATGGTGATAGTGATGATGATGATGAGATAAACAAACAATGCCCTTGTTTGACAAATCTTTCATCACCATTCACAGCTTACAATTCAACAGTTGTTACTTCCGATATATGCACGGCAAAGTCGCGTAATTGAAAAAAAGAGGACCTCGCTTTTTTTTTGTTCAAAAAAAGACGCGAATGAGAGAACAAGTGAAAATGCACGTTCAAATGTTACACAGGCTAAAAATCAGTCAGGGCATCGTAATTGTGATCGGGTTATTTGTTGCTGAATAAAAAAAAAAAAGTAGGGATATTTGTTTGCATAAAAGGCACTTGATTACAAAAAGTTGTTCAAACGCGTGTATAATCACAACACATGCACAATACCGTCAATTCTGCAATCTTGTGACGATAGGAGTGTTAATTAGCGGTACCGTAATCAAGCGGGAAGATGAGAGGGAAACTGCTGTGATTGACTAAATCTGCAAATTTATGCAACTTTGGGCGCTTTTCTGGCTTTTTAGATCAGGGTTCTTTTGCCGTCTGTCGTATGGAAGTACATAATCTCGGTTGTAGAATTCGATGGCTTCATACTTTTTTTTGAAATATTCCGTTCTTTGGCGGTAATGCCGGTAATCAAATTAACAACCAGCATAATTGCTTTTCGAGTGTTTATTTCATCGTTAGCGATCTTTGCATTCCGGGATGATATTGGGAGAACAATGACCTGAAACATGCCTAAACTAATAAACTTTAACTCTATAATAAAAGTCTCGTGTACCTCTGTCATGGACTTGACTAATGCGATGTACAACATACACTAGCGGCGGTGATTATGTATTATCCGTCTTTAGAATCACAATATGACGTTGAGGGAATGCCACAAGAGCTAGTTAGTGTGTGACAATTTAACTCCTGAATAGTAAACATTCCAAGCATAAATGATTTCTGTGTATGTGATTGTGTTGTGTGGCTGGAAAACCGACTAAAAATGTTGACTAATGCCAGATGAACGAAGAAAGGAGGCTTAAGTGTTGATGAACAAAAATAAAAATATTATTTTTTACAAAAAAGCCAAGTCGCGCCGCGCAATGCCACAAAGCGAGACGCGTTTCCTCAACAACTCTCTCATTTCGCGACGCGTTCCAGCAGTGAGACAAACAGGCAGGCAGGTAAATCGGGCAAAGTTGATTTCCAACCACCGTGAAGGCAAGGACCTGCTCATTTGCATGCGGGGAAAAAGCCACGATGACCAACAAAAAATGATCTGCAATCAATCTAGGAAAGTTTTCCTCTCCTTCTATACCAAATTGATTAGTTGTGCATTCCTGATTGCCGCGCTAATCAATTTAAAGAACAGAGAATTACCCGATACAGAATTGTCAATTCAGCCGATCTTTCTCCGATGACTTCCATGCACACAGAATCAATTTGGGATACCGGCAGAGCATTTGATTAAGAAAAGCAAATACACAGCAAGCTGACTCGCAAAAAATTATGGGTCAAAAAGGAAGGGGAGAGAGTATACAGTAAAAGAGAGAGTGTGTGAATGTGTAATGTTATGGTGAATAGGATACAGTAATTTTTGAATGAGAGTGTGATACGCTATGTATGATGGAGAAAAAGAGTGTGTTTTGAAATCTACACCATAGGTGCATTGGCTGTGATAGGGAACCGATTCAAAAGACTGGTATTACTTGCAAAGCTAGAGCCCGATAAACGATGAACACTCATACCAGAAGTAGCATTGCCATCTCTGTTATTGGCAGCCGACAACCATGATTGTTGAGCAGCATTGATCATCGAAGGTGTAAGGCTCAATTGTGCATTAGAAGAAGAAGATAGCCTTGACCTTGCACGTAGCGCTTGAGCTGCAGCAAATGACGATACCTTTGGTGTTGAAGCTTGTGAATCATTTTCAACATCCGGCAAACCTGGCAACGAATTGATCAAGATCGAACTTGGGGATGCATGTGATACTTGCGTAGATAATCCAGCTGATCGGGCAACACCCATCGGTCCGTGATGATGATTGATCGATCCTGTTGCACTGCTTGCTCGTGAAACTCGCTTGTTTGCTGTAGAAAAGAGTGGTCGGGTAGGCGAAGTTGTATAACTGATTGAAGACAACTGCAAGCCGGTACCGAATGCCGATCCATAACTTGTTGAAGGACTGAGGCCGAATGCGCTACTGCTTCTAGAAGCATTGGGTCGATGGGAAGATTGGTTCAAGTGCGGTAAAGGTGACACAGGAACTCCAGCCCCGCTGGTGTGGGAAGCTTGGTTAGCGGCCAAACTCAACGGCCTTAGCTTCGATAACCGTTCAGCTTGTCGTTCCTCGGGTGTAAGAGTAGGTTGCTTCTTGATTCTTGCATGATCGGGAATCATTTTCTGTTTAACTTCGACTTCCAACTCAGGCAAAGCAATCGTCTTTTCGTACGGGGTCAAAGGCGGAGTGAGGATACCGTGTCCGCCTAAGAAGGATTCTCCCATATCAATGTTGAGAGCTTGCAGCTCATTTCCAGACTTGGTCTTTGTAAGAGAGGCATTTTGACCTACATCAATGCTCAATCTAGCGCTGTGGCTAGTGAACCCGCCTTGTTGTTCTTCCAGCTCTTCCCGAATAGATTGTTTGTTAGCCATTTGTCTACTCGAAGATCTTCCATGACCCGTTAACGCTTGTTTAGCCTGATTTCTCTTTTGGATACTCTGTAAAAGCTTGGCTCTCTGGTCTTGTGCGTTCTCATAATCGAAAGCAGACTCTGCATCACCATTATCACTAGACAAGATTGTATCGCAGTAGCTACTTGCAATTGAATCACGTTGAACATCCCTGTTCAAGTTCAACCACTTTTGTTGTTGACCTTGATCATGTGCTTGGATCGATTGGATTGCATTCGTAGTATGATCCATCGAAGAAGCAGCGATCAAATTATATCCAACCGAATCAGCACTTGTCGAAGATGATGGTTCAGCATCGGCAAATCTGGGCGAAGAATTGTTACTCTGACGATGTTCTTCTTCAATCACATCATACGTATCGTTTTGCTTCGTTGATGATGGTCCTTGCATTCTCGACCAAGGGAAGGCTCGGTTGAATTCATGACTTTGTGAAGAAGATCCATAAGAAGATGTTGAATTGTTTCGTTCTAGGGAAAATGCTGATTCGCGTTGTGTATTTCTGTTGATCATTGCTTTTTGCTTCAACGACCGTTTTGATGCATTTGAGCCCTTTCGTTTGAGACTATTACTAGATCTAAGCACATCAACCGTCTTTTGACTTCCGCTTTGAAGACCAAGACCAGGATTGATCGGTGAGCTTCTTTCTGCTTCAATCGAGCTAGAAGACCGTTGAACGAATTGAGGCATCTCAATATCATCCGTTGACAAGTTCCATGTTTCAGTAGGACCAACAAATGAATTAGGTGTACCGTCCATGAAAGAATTGCTAGACAATGCAGGGCTCACACCAGGAATTGCACCCAATTGAGGGCTTCGAGATGCAACAAGACCGGTTTCTTCTACTTGTGTTGCATTAGGAGAGACACGTCCACCACTGCTTGCTGCACTGTTGGATGATTTTGACCGTGACATGGAAAGTTTTGCACGTAAATTCGATGCAAAGCTTGGCTTGTTGCTGATGGTCTTTTGAAGTCCGGTATTGTCAAATGTGTTCATCAAAGGAACATTCTTGTCATCAGAAGAGATTGCAGCTTGACATTCATCGATCAAATCACTTGGAATTTGAAGAGCGGGTAAATTCCTTGAGAACGGTTGTCTGTCCTTCATCGAATTCGAACGCAGATCTGAGGGGAACATCTCTTGTTCGGTAGTATGATCGAATGTCATTGTTGGGACTGGCATTTTGTGTCCTTCAGATGAACCTGATCTTCTGCTCTGATCACCATCAACTACACTGGTATGGATCGTTGAATTACCATCTTGAACGGCCGAGAAGCTACCCCCGTGGTCAGCCTGCGAGAAACTGGATCGATCAAGGGAAAGATCCAACGAATTTTCATTGCTTCGCAAGACAGGTTCCATTGATGAAAACAATGCAGCTGCACGAACTGCAGATTCGACACTTGCCCGCCCAGCTCCAGTCTCATGTGTTTGATCGGAGGGTAGGACTTCAGCAGGAGCCAAAACTTCAACCTTTTCTTCTGTCTGTTGACGAACTTCGTTTGCGCTTTCTTGGTAAAGAGTTCTTCTGCTGTAAGGTGTATAATAATCTACCGTGACCCTAGAAGGTCCTCCAGTGGTAGGCTTTTCATGCTTTTTTGGAGGTCCAGTGGCTGGTGGAGGAGGTCGTGATGACTTGGAAGCTTTCTTGGAATGCGATTTTGTGGAAGAAATTGAAGCTTTCGAAGCATGTCCAGCAGGTGCATGCACAACAGGCTTCGGGATCTGCGGTGCCCGTCTTGGAGGTTCCTCAAAGCTAGGTCCATCGCTGTTGAAAGCACTATCCAAAGCACTTGCCAACCATGAAGATTGTTCCATCACACTATTGTCTACCTCGAAAGGTGACTCTTGATTAGACCTCTGTCCACCAAATTCCATACCAAGATCCAGAACAGGCGTAAATGATTCACTACCGTCTATCGAAGCAGCCGGATTAGGTGAAAGTGACCTTTGAGGAACTGGTAAAACAGTGTTGAGAGAAGGAGTGGGGCGTTGTTGCAACGCTGCCGGCTGAGGAAGCTGCGGCAAATATTGTACTTCTTGCTGGATTTCCTGCTGAATTTCACCGTCAGGATAGATTGGCTTTCTACTGATCCTTATCGATTTGACCGAAGGTGCTTTCTGTGTGGGCTGCGATTGCGCTTTTTGGATCATATGGTGGCTATTAGCTGGCAAAGGCGGCATTTCAACTGACGCATAGGATCCCGCTTGTTGGCTGTATGAGCTGTAAGTAGTCGACATTCCCTCGGAAGAATGCGGGTAGGGTCCCGAAGATGATGTGAAGGAGTATTGCGAAGATGTCGAAGGAAGGGTGTGCATGATCCTGGCATGTGCAGAAGGCGGGATCATATTTTCGCGATAAGCAGATACACGTTCGCCAGACGATCTTGTTGAATCATGATGAGTCCATTGATTTTGTTGTTCGTTTGAAATTCTTCGAACATCAGCAGCCATTCGCATAGCAGGCGTCATACCTTTACCATCAACGACACCTTTTATGCTGGTCTTTGGCGTTTTGATCAAGATTGATTCACCAGCTTTTGCTTGAGGAATGAGATTTCTTCTCCTCCTTTTGCGTCGTACATGTAGAACATAAAATGTCACACCCACCACGCTCAATATCATCGCACCACCTCCAACAGCGATTAAAATGATGGATATCAGGGATATACTCGAACCGCCGATAGCGATATCCCTCGCCTTCAGGCTGACAATTTCGGGAGTCATCTTTGTGTATATTTTGTCGTTGAAAAGCAGTTGAAAGTTCAATGACGAATGCGATGGTCAGGTCGTAGCAATCAGTACATCATAGGTTGTAGAGTTGAACAGATAAGGAGTCGCGTTGAAATGGGAGAAAGACGTGATGATGAGACCGAACGGGAATGCAATTGAGGTGTTGGTAAAAAGAATGTAGCAAAGTTTGTTGATGATTAACGAATGTAATAATTAAACGATTGGCGGAATAGACGATAGCAGGAAATTGATGTCGAGATGGCGGTCAAGAGAATGATCGATATAGGGCCAAGATTTGACGTGAACAGATTAGGTTGATCGACAGTACGGCATACAGACGGGAACATCTGTGGAAAAAGAACCGTCGGTAAATTGACTATTCATTTGCCAGATTTATGCTCCTCTTCTTTCAAGGGAAGTACGTACAAGCCACATAGCCTTTTCTGGTCTTCTGGCTTCTTAAAGTTTTATTATAAAATGAAAGATTGAGTGCGCTTTGTGCTCTCCATTGTACAAGGCTTTAGCCCGATGTTAAAATTACCAGACCGTATTCATGACAGGTCCAATCACTGATTCTCATGTCATTTAGCCATGTTTCAATGAAGCGAAATTCAACCCTTTGCATAATTGGTAGGACTGGTATTCTGATCGGATCTTCTGGATGGGGGTACCTGTCGCAGGATCGTAGGCATAAAAAGCACGCCTATTGAACTGTTTCTATCTACCCTTCAAAGTAAGGCTTCCAGGCACCACCAATTAACACAACAGTTGGAACGCATACTTGATGGTAAGGGGAAAGGCATGAAGTAGGATTTTTGATTCTCCTTGCATGAACATGCATTCAACACAACACTTCCATCAATCACGCGTAGACGCGTAAATTATTGCATCATTTCAACTTCACGAACCACTCGTGTGGCTTTTGGAAGAAATGTACCCAAAGCTGACTAAGCACAGGTGGGCATTTCAGTGTAAAGGTTTGATTTTATGATTACCCCTATCAGATGAAAAAGAATGACCAGAGGTGAATGATATATAACATAATCATCCAAAAAGCAGGAACAGCCGATAAAGGGAATCGGCCGGCCGAATTGAACGTAAAGACTTGGCTACAGCTTGCCGAACTTGACGTTGTCACATGATTTCGTGTAAAGAAGTTCCGCTTATATCAGCGAAGGTGGTTCTAATTAAATCTATTTTTGGTATAAGTTGCTGTTGTGTTTTGAGTGCTAATTGCGCCTTTGTGGGCCCGTACCCTAGTTTGAAATTGATTGTTGTATTCAATTTGCCGATTGTGCATTCGACGGAGATGCGCGTCTGGCGTGCGTGCGTGCGTGAGTGCGTGAGTGGGTGCAACGCTTCTTTTTTCAATAAAATACGAATTCCTCAATCATTATTGCAAGGAATGCGGCAAGAAAGAGCATGTGGTGATCAATTGTTCTTATTCCTATACGCATAAGTCTTCTAGAAGACGGCAAACAGAATGGATGAATGAGACAATATTTTTCTATTACACTTTTCTGGTGAAGAAGATAAGATCTTATAATCTGACAAAGAGAGAGAGAGAGAAAGAGGGCATTTTGCCTTTACACTGAATTTATGCCAAGCCCTCCCAGAGTTTAAATTCTGCCATGAATTTTCACGCTAAACAGGGGATACCAAGCTTGAATGCAAGCCGACAGTCTGCCGACACGGGTTCTGAATTCAAAGGGGCTCCATATCAATAGTGCACTAGAACAGAGTATTTTAATACGACGCGCACTCTTTATTATGATTATTATTTATTATTTGCATTTACCCTTTATTCGCCATTTCAATTTTATTCCATCACGTCCTTTTATTCCGTCATCATCCCCTCTCCTTTCCCTCATCACCCTATCCATCTTCATCAGGAGGCCTGATCGTATTGGCTAACTGTCATCATGTCGTATCAACGCCCCCAAGATGCCTATATGCATTCAAATGCATCTGAATACGATCAACGTTATCAACAAGGCTCTTATCAAGATGAACCACACCAAAATGCTGCCGATTACTATTCTTCAAACCAATACAGATCTGATTCTCCAGCAAACATGCAATCAAAAGGATCAGAAATCGGCTCAAACTACGGCGATCACCAATACGTAGACTTTAGCCAACAAGGTAGCTACAACCAACAACCATATGGTGCCGGTGGCGCAGGTGCAGCAGGCTATGGAGCAGGTCAAGGAGCAGCATACAAGGATTACAGCTCTTCAGCTCATAATTTAACGGGAGGTGCACCAGGTAAGTAGTCTATTTGAGATTCAATCAGGAGATGAATTAGATGTCGGCGTAAAGGAAGATACGAGATGAGCCAATTTCGGCATTGATGCACATGAAATTTTATTACGATGAATTGCTCTGAATCAATCTCATGTATTGATCAGGAGGAGAAAGGTTTAAGGGGTCTGTGCGTACCTCTGATATAGAGTCGATGGTCTGTAAAAAGATTACATCCTCGTTCATCCTTTCCGGCAACGCGCTTCATTGTGCTCTCTCGAAGATCATCTTTTCTTCGTCATCATGTCTGGTTATCCTTACTTTGGTTACGGCCAGTCCTCACAGCACGGGGCTGGACAACCCGAAGAAATGGAAGAACTTCGGACATCTCATCAGGAATATCATAATACCCTTTACGGCATGTCTACTGCCAGTGGTTCGAACGTAGCACTAACATCAAATTACCCTCGTTCCCATCCTACAGCTGCAAATGCACAAAAATACTCTTATGCACCAAGTAAGAAACCCGTTTCAAAATGGATCAAGATTGGTATTCCCGTCGTTCTTATCATTATTGCCATTGGTGTCGGTGTTGGATTGGGTATCGGTTTGACACGTGGCGACAGTTCCGCGCATTCCAGTACAACAGCAACCAACGGTCTTTCTGGAGCAACCAGTGGAAATGAACCCTCTTATTACCCCGAAAATGTCCTTAACGCTGCCTCTGCTGCTGCCAAGAGCGGTGGCGGTGATGATTTGACATACCAAGGAACTGATTTATACGGTAACCCATCTTTCAAAAGCTCAGCAAACACTGCAGCTGCAACTCTGAACTCTGCAGCAATCGGTAACTGTGCTGCTGATAACTTCAATGGATCATTGACCAACTTGCGACCCCACCCTAGAATTATGACTACTGCTGCCGAATGGGACTGCTTGCCAAACAAGATTGCAAATGATGCATACTTGACTGTATGGAATTACACTATCTTCCAAAATGCTTCTGCATGGTATGCAATGCCTCCAACCAAGTACGTTACAGATGGTGGTATTGCCGGTTCTGGTATCTTGGATCCTGCTCGTGAAGTGCAACTCCGTGTCAAAACATTCGCTTATGCTTATCATCTTTCTGGTAATGACACCAAATGGCGTGACCGTGCTTGGGATGAATTGTATGCTGCCTCTGGTAATGACTCCGCAAATCCATGGGGAGCAGGCAACCCACCTACTCAAGTTTGGAACCCTACCCATTTCTTGGATTTGGCTGAATTGACTGCCGCATTTGCTATCGGATATGATTGGTTGTATTACGCATGGACTCCTCAACAACGCACAGCTTTGGCATGGTCTATTGTCACACAAGGTCTTCAAAATGGTGTCCAAGCATACCAACCGAAGAACGAATGGAGTTGGTGGCAAACAACAAACGGAAACTGGAACTGTGTATGTAACTCTGGTTTATTATTGGGTGCTTTGGCTCTCGGTAGTGAAGATCCATCAGGAACCGCTGCAACAAACATTATCGCCAACACAATTCCCAACATGAAGGGAAATTGTATGCAAGCTGTTTACGATGATGGTACTTGGACTGAAACCGCAAACTACTGGTACTTCGGAACGGATGCTTTGGCACGAGCATACTCTGCATTGATGACTGCAACAGGTAGCGATCAAGGATTGATGGCATCAAACCCTAACTGGCCCAAGACTGGAGACTTCCACATGTACGTCTCTGGTAACGCTGGTATGTTCTACTACGGTGACAATGGACCAAACAAGTACTCCACCAACGCAAACGGAATGTTCTTGTGGGGTACGATTGCACAAAACCCTTCTTATGCTCTCTTCCAACGTGATCGCGCTGATGCACCTGATCCATTAAGCATGTTCTGGTACGACACTCGCACAAAGGGAGGATTCTGGAACGGTCAAGCTCTTGATCAATACTTTAACAATGACGCGGGAACTTGGGGCTCCATGCGTTCTTCTTGGACTGATTTCTCTGGTACTTATGTCGCAATGAAATCTTCCAACGCAACTGGACATCAAACACACGGAGATTTGGACGCAGGAGATTTCGTAATTGACGCACTCGGTACCCGTTGGGCAGGTGAATTCGGTAGCGCAAACTACTTGAGCACAGACTACTTTAAATCAGAAGCACAAGACGCAGTCAGATGGGAATACTACCGTAAAGGTACACAAGGTCAAAACACTATTGTTTTGAACAAAGCAAACCAAGCTGCAAGCTGCAAGCCAGTCAACACCTTCTTAAGCACAAACACAACACAATCCGGTGATATCACCTTCACACCTGCTTCCACTGATACAGCTCTCTTTGTTACAGATATGAGTTCTTGTTACAACACATCAGCATCAACGGTTGTGCGTGGTATCCGTTTCTTGAACGGACGTCGTCAAGTTTTGTTGCGTGATGAAATCGCTTCAAATAGCGCTATTACCGACATTAACTGGCGTGTTCACACCAACGCAACTATCACCCTCTCTTCTGATAAGAAAACGGCAACATTGACCCTTCAAAAGCTCATTGACCCTAACGCATACGGAGGAGATTATCAAACCGGACCAAGCACATTGACCGCCTCTTTGCCAGAACAACAAACAATGGTTGTCCAGATCACTCAACCTTCAAATGCACAATTCGCTGTCATCAAACCTGATGAAACAAGATTGTACGGTACCGATCCAAACACTGCTCCAGGAGAACAAGGTGATCAACCAAACCCAACTGTTTCATTGTTGTACATCGAATTACCAGGTGGTTCGCAAACAACGATTGAAACAATTTGGCAACCCAAATGGCCCAAGGCTCAATCCGGTGATGATGCAGCACCAAAGGAAGTTCCATTGAACCAATGGTCATTGACAAGTCACAACTAAAAACTCACTATATAATGGACATTTGACGTGAAAATATTGCTCTTTTCGCGTACACAGTTTGCGAGCACAATCATTTTTTTCTTTTTCTATCTCCCTTTTGTCCTTCTCAGCACGATTTATTTTTTCTTCAGATTTTCCTATACAAACAAACAAGTCAACAAACTTTCGTTGTTTGAGATAAAATAAAATCGACTTTCTTTTTTTTTCTCTTTCAATGCACCCTCACTCTCTTTCTATATTTTGTACACAGG
This sequence comes from Meira miltonrushii, assembly GCF_003144205.1. NCBI lineage: Eukaryota > Fungi > Basidiomycota > Exobasidiomycetes > Exobasidiales > Brachybasidiaceae > Meira > Meira miltonrushii. The sequence continues at coordinate 1,203,973 of NW_020289943.1, read as the reverse complement.
TCTGTGCTTTTCTTGCCTCACTATATATAATAATGCCATCTTTCAGCACTCTTTGTTTATGTGATAATGCGGGTTTGAAAAGTCCATTGAGATAGCATATTGTACGAGAAGCAAGAGCAAGATAAAGAATAGCTTGAACAAAAAGAGTCCAGAATAGAAGGGAAGAAGACGAAAAGGAGGGAAATGGAGTATAGAACAAATTTGAGTAAGATGATAACGGAAATGTGGGTTTTATACAGTATGTCTGGAGAATCCGAGTGCAACAGGAGAAAGGTGCTTGAAGGGAAAGAATTGAAAACGTACTTTTTATCCAGCAATGAGACGCATGAGCATAAAGATTGTACTTCCAGCAAAACGAACACAAGCCATTGCACCAACAAAGACGAGAACGAGAACCATATAAACTTTGCTTCGGGTTGTTCCACTTCCAGGATCAAAAGTTCCCGAATTATTTCCACCCAAAATCAAAGCTGCAAGAACACCGTTTGATAAACTCCAAGCAAGCAAAACGTCTGTTCGAATATTCCTATAGAAATCTAACCTTCTCAATTCTTTTTCTTCCCATCCTTCTGCTCCTTTGATGATCATAGGTCGTGTACGTAAGTTGTGTAAAGATTTATCGTATAGTGAATCGATATCAGCTTGTGTTGTTGGTAGCACCACTTCTACAACTCCGTTTTGATCTGTGCTGGTTACCGTACCCAAATCATTGTCCATCGTTGTACTTCCTTTTGTACCCCAACTGAAATCGTGCAAATTACAGAATGCATACGTGTTGAGAACGTTGATGTAACTTGGAGCAAGAAGCAAATATTGGAAAAAGCTTGTGATCAAATGCAAAGGATCCATTGCGATCACACTTGATAAGAAATAAACACCATACGTTGCCAAAACGGAAAAGACCATTTGACTGTAAATTGCATCATGCTTAGCATTTTTGATTGCTTTTGCAAGACACAAAACTGCTGCTATCAACATGTATACCGTTAAGCAAGCATATATGCAAGCAACCATGACGTACTTTTTATTACTTCCTTGTGGTCTATTACCCAAAGCCAAGATGAAACATCCGATCGTTGTACCGATATAAATGTATTGCACGATTGTGTTCCAAATTCCCACACCCTTTAAACCAAACGAAGGAGATTCCAAAGATTGACTCAAGATACGGAAGAAGATGTAGTAATTGCCCAAACTGAACCAAGCGAAGCACAAATTGATAAAGTTGTAAAGCGCCTCGATGATCAAAACGATCTTTCGCCAAAATCCATGTCCACTTCGAATGAATTGCATTGTATGGGTGAGCGAATAAACAGCAGCAAAGAAGGAACCATTTAACCATCTACGACGTTGACTGATGAATTCTGGCATTCGATCCGGCACATCGGTAACACCTCTTGCACTCTTTACATAACGTAAAACCCAATTTTCGTTTCGTTTTGCTGCCAGTTCAAAACAAAGGATACGATCTTCGGCAAGGTACATATTTGAAGTGAAAATGTCAGCTTCTGCACCGTGCATGGTTTCACCTTTGAAGTAAGAAGCAAGTGGTCCAAGTCCCATTTCATCATTTTGCAAAGCTATATAACGATAAGCTGAAAATGCACCAGGCAAAACTGAAATATATCCTGCAATACTTTCGGTTGTTTTGTCGAGAATGTTACTGATCTTGTATTCGAAATTTTGTGCTGCTACCAATGGGTTCAAAAGAGCAGGACCAACGCCCCACTTTCCCTTTACGTCTGCCGTGATTTCACCACAAGCACCGGCAACGTTTGAGTTTAGATCAAATGTTTTCCATAGGTAGTAGATGGACTTTGCTTCGGGTCTTGTTCCTGCATCGAGCAAGATGCAAACGTTGGGTTGCAAAACCGGTCCGAAAGCGTTGAAGAACCATCTATGCGAGTTGATCTTTTTCAAATTGCGTTCTTTCATACAGAAGATAATTTGTGTTGGAACCAATCCTCGTTCAGCACCTTTGAATTGAAGATTGGAATCGATTGACAATTGCGTTGTGTATTCGTAAATGTGTGCTTCTACTTGTTTTCCGTTGACCACATTCTTGGCAACACCTTCCTGATAAACACCCAAAGAGGCCAAAACGTCCAAAACACGAGGGTGAACTTTCTTACGTCCATCTGCAATAATGCACACAACCACTTTCTTCCATCCTTCTGGTCCCCATGTTCTACTCTTGTTTCTGGAACATAGATGAGCAATATTCTTCATCACACCGTGTAGTGTTCTTGTGAATAGGACTTCATCTTCGTTGTACAGCGTGATTGCAATAAAGATTTCCGTATGACGATTAAAGATCGCAGGCCTTAGGTTGAAGTTGGATGTTGCATAATCATTTGGATCGCAGGTAGCGGCAGTGTATCGCATACTCATGAATTCCTCCTCTCCTCGTCTGCTCAAGAAACTTTGTAATTTACTCGGGATTGGACAATCTAAGATCAAATTTCCTTGTGTAAGTCGAACGTTCTTCTTTGTTTTGTGACGACGCAATTGTGCTCCTCTTGCCGGTGCAGGACCAAAATGCATCGTTTCACCTGCTGCCAAACCAGGACTATGCTCGTACACCATATCATCACCGCCAACGCCGTAATAATCATCATGTTGAACGCTACTTCCTGCTCCGTACAAACTGTCGGCTTTTTCGTTCCCATAACCGTATCCTTGATAGGTAGCATCATCATCAATTGGTCTTTCGGTGTATGGCATTGCCATGGGAGTATGTGATAGCTCAGTCTTGTCATCGTACAAGCTCATCGGGGATGCATCGTAATGTGTTCTTTCATCGTATTCCTCTGCTTCAGGTGCTGCATATCCTTGTGCATAATCATAGCCAGCATTGATGTCATCCTGTTCGCCATATCCACTTCCATATCCAGCAGCCGATCGTGAAGTTGCAGCTGCATCGTATGGATTATTCATGGGTGCATGCATTCCATGAGATTGTTGTTCGGAGTCATAAGTAGGAGCAGGAGTTGCTCCACTTGCATCTGTACCATAAGGACTTTGCAAGAGTGATGGTAGATATGCATTAAGTGTTTGTGTTGCTGCAGGTGTTTGTCCACCGGGTGAAACGACAGATGGAGTTTGTTGATCACTTGCTCCGTTCAATGCCAAAGCAGCTTCTTCAAAGAATGCTTGACTTAGTTGTGGTACATGACCTAACCTTGCTTGATCTCCTGGATTATCGATGTCCAGCTGTAAATGTGGTGCATCATGATCGGGTGTATTATTGTACAAATAAGCATATTCTTCCTCTTGTGATTGAGGTGCCGGTTTCCTATGTGGACTTGGCATATTGTCTTGACCTTGTTGGTTGATAAATGATATCCAAAGTGATCCTCGCCTTGCTTGTCTTGATGATGGTCAAAGAGGATGAATGCATTGTTACTAAGATGCAAGGTCCATCAAATTTGTTTCAAGTCTTCCCTCCCCCTGAGAATTGAATGATGAACACTTGCACCGATAAGGTTAGTGTGCTTAATGATGCATATTATACTGATAAAGTGCCTTGTATTTGTTAGTGTTGAATGGCCTTCTACAATTCATACACTCTCAATCTGACGCGCCGAACTGTGAGTACAACTTCTTAACTACTTTTTGTCTCTCTTTCAAGCCGGTCTCTTAAGTGGTCCGATCTAACTGCATACTTTATCAAACAGGCTGTACGTATCATTGGGCATGTGCATCGGCGGTATAGGGGCTGATCCGATTTAAGGGCCGGGCAGTAAAGAAACAAGAATTAGCCCCTGAGTAAAAAGTGTTACTTTTGCAGAATAACAACACTAAACAACAACGCGTCAACAAAGAGGAACGTGTGTGTTTTGCATGTTATTTGTTTACACGTGATCACCATTCAAAATCCAACAGCGGATCCGTTAACGGTTGGGCGTATCTGATGCATGGCGATGGGGATGGATTCAGAATTTCGATCATGTAAGAGCGGTATAAAGAGGTGCTCCGTCAATAACGGCGGTATTCCGTTGCTTTAAGCAAGGAAAATTCTCAGAAGAAATGACAACAAGATGAAAAAACGTGAGAATGACGGCAACTGAAAACAATTTAAACGCTGCTGTTTGCTGTTTCTCCATATTCCCGTCCATACCATCCTGAACAAACCCGTCTCGAAAGTGATACTGATATCATCATTATGCGTTTTGCACTTGCTTACATCACCATCCTGCTCTTTGTAGCCACAGCAGTATTTGCACAATTCGACAATTTGATCGAAGGAGTTTCGGATATCAGCCAAGCAGTGTTGGAATTACGTGAAGCTGTTAACTCAAAACCATTGACATACTTTTCCGCATTGGGGATCAACTCAAAAGCCAAAGCTTTAATCTCCGAAATTCAAGATAGCGAAGAAGTTGTGAGCGAGATCAAAACAAACTTTACTATTGAAGAAACACAAACATTAATCAAATCATTGTATGTTGTCGAAAGAAGAGTCAATTATACAGTGATTGATTTGATCAAAATCAAGCCGCAATTGGAACAATTAGGTGTTCTCGGAATCGCGAGAGCAGATGTTGCAGACATTTCAACGGAAACGCAAGATTTGATCAAGATCATGTTCCCTCTCGTACCCCAAGAAATGCGCTCTCAAGCAGCTCGTTTGGCAAGAAGAGTAAATCATTCTTTAATCGTTTTGTGCAACGTCTTTGGTGTCAAATTCCAGTCGGCAAAATAGTCAGTTTGCATCAAGTATTGCATTGATGTTTTAGCAAGTCTTATCTTTCCAATTCCGGTATTCCTGCAATACCTTTAAAACTTCCCCTGCACGTACTCACCTATATCATTTTGTCCTTTTCATCTTCCGATTTCTTCTCATTATATCCATTATCTGCATTTTTTGATATTGACGTGATATTCGTTCTTACCTAAAATCTCCTGAACGTTCACCTCATGACATTTACAAAGGTATGCATGGGTTGGGAGGAGGATCGACAAATGATGAATGCGTGAAATGAACCGCAGTACTTTTAAACGGAGCCGATCACAGTTGTAGATGAGTTTTAATACACGATTTGCACCATTCAAGCCACTTAAGATGGGTAGAAGATTCGATTTGGTCAAATTACAGCTCAGGCACAGAGAACGCTTAAATACGGTACATGAATCTACATTCTTGAAGTTTTGCCTCATTGCTACATAAGATCTCAAGTCCAGATTTGCTGTCCTATCCATCTTCCAGATTCAGTAAAATCTGGTATAGATCACGCTCAAATCTGTTCAAGATGAAGATCGCAAACTTTGGAATCACCATCCTCGTTTCAGCTGTAATCCAATTTACTGCTGCTGTACCGACGTATAACGACGTCAAAGCCAGCATTGATCAAATCAGTAATGAAGTTCAATAATTTGCAGGTACTACCCCAACAAAAAGTCCCTTCACCACAAATGTTATGAGTACGTTCGAATCAAACATCATCGCAATTCAAGGTGTGTTTCAAGATTCCAAGACGATCATTTTGAACTATCGAGATGGTCATGCTCCAACAGTGACCAGTGATGAAGTGACCTCGATTATTCAAGCTATGAGTGGCACGATCAATCCTTTCAAGGCTATATGTGAAGCAATCGTTTTCAATGCAATCATGAAATTGAAAACGGATATTACCACTTTAAAAGCGAATGATGCCCTCGCAACAGATTTAGAAGCAATGGCTAAGGCGATCTCAATTTGGTCAACTGCTTTTACGAACATCATTGATCGTAAAGATATCAAGCGTTCTGAAGTGGCTACTGTTGAATTGGAAAATGCTTCTACTGATGCTTGCAAAGCATACGGTGGCAGGTAGGCAGCAACTCTTGGAAGAATGATTTCTGTTTTTCCCCCAACACCTTCTATTCTAACACCTCTTCTCAAATCATTTTCCACCTTCAACACTTCTAATCAAAATGATTTTTTTTGCTTTGCTCCTCACCATTGTTGCTTTTGCATCAATTTCTCTCGCAGCTGGCTGGGATGATCTCAATTCAAACTTGCAAAATATTCAATCTCAAAGTGCTACATTTGCTAGCACTCCAACAAACAGCGCAATCACTGCTCAAAGTGCTGCTCAAATCGTTAGCAATGCAAACGCATTGGCAAGAGTATTTGATGCAGCAAACTCAACACTTCAAGGATACTCCGGTACAATTACTGCAAACGAATTCGATTTGATTGCAAGCTCTTTTGTTTACTTTAGCAAGCAGCGTTTCAACTGGTGAAAAGGATATTGTTGCCATTGCAGCTACACTCAAGTCAAACAACGCGCAGGTGTTAAAGTTGGTACTGCTTTGAATGGTTTATATGCAAGTGTAAAAGCATTCGCATCTGGTTCGAAAGCGCAAGCTTCCGCTGTAAGGATTCAACACCAAACTGATAAATGGCAAACTGATGCTCAATGTGGTTGCAAGGCATTCGGTAAATGCTGAGAATAATCCACCTATTCGGCTAATTAAAGTATGATTAATGTCATCTGTCGTTCAAGCCACATATTTTCTGCACGAACGTAACTTTGTCACAGTCATGTAAGCAATAAGAGACAATCGTCCTGTCTTCCCGAGTATTGTCTGTTATGTTTTAAGAAGCCGTATGTCATGCTTTCCCATCCGATTGGCCGAGATATTGAACGTAATGTCGGCCGCTTCCGTTGATCCGAGTGAATGTGCATTTGACAGAGTGACAGGTTTCAATCAAAAGGTAGAGCGGAGCCGCAAAAAGAGAAAAAAGGGATTCCAACGCGAAACGGAGCGGCATCCTGACATCAACACAAGTCTCATCAGATGGACTTCTGCTTGAGCCACAATCGCAAGCAAACGGCTCCGAATTGGAATATGTTTCTTAATTTAAATCGGCAAACAAAAAGCTGTCGACACAACCAGACCAATCGGGATCCCGAAGTCTGAAGTCTAGACAATTCTCGGGCAAACGTCGTCGAGGTATTCGGCAAGAGATGGAACATGTGATTGAACGGCAAAAGAATGATTCAAACCAGGTATGAGGGAGAGAAGAAAGAACATAAATAGTCGACATTTTCGTCCTGATTTCACTTTCATCCCCTCATCATCTCCCATTCTCAAACTCTCCCAATCCAATCTCCCAAAGTCTCCCTCCTCAACTTTCAAGATGAGATTCTTCACCTACTTCTTCTTGGCCTACGTTGCAGTTCTTGCCGTTTGCGCATCAGATTACAACTCAATCAAACAAAAAGTTGATGCAATTCATTCCGAATGTCAAGGACTTGGCAATATTCCAACTGGCGGAATTACAATCTCGGGAGGTGCAATCATTCATGCCGATCTTCAAGGAGTTATTAACGTTATCGTAGAGGCAAAAGCTGAAATTGTAGCATTTGTTGGTGTTCTTACCGTTGTTGAAGTTCAAGCAATCGTGGCCGTTCTTGCAGAGATTGAAGTCTTGTTGAGCGTTTGCGTCAACTTACTTCTTACACTCGAAGTTGGTTTAGATATTCTAGGTTTGGGCGGTCAATGCGGTCAAGATTTGTTGGACCTCAATATTTCCGTTCAAGCATTCATTGAAGCATTCTTGGGTATCATTCCTTCTGGTTGCCATAGCTGTCAAAGTAGCGCATGGAACGTTTGCAACCAACTTGGAAACACTTGCACAAGCGGCTGTCATGGATACGGTTATTGCTGAACGAATAAGTGACGGGTAATATTCTGCAGCAATATTATCCCACTTTCATTACGAACGCCATAGTGACCTTATCCTTCCCCGCCGATGGACACTTTCTTCGAGATTACCTAGAATTAGTCAATTCATTCTTTTCTTCTTTTGGCCGTGTGATATAAAACGTAAGCATGATTACATTAACAAGTCTTGAGTATGAAATCTGAGCCGTGTGATCATTCAATAGAAGCTCCGCATATGCAGAATTGTTCGAAGCAGGAACAAAGGGTCGGCTTGCTACCACCCGTTGCATATACCCGCGATCCTTGGTGGGGCCTTTGATCGTAGTCACTTACGCCTTTTGCTTCTTTGTTGATCGGATTATCATAGCAGTTGCAGGTACACCGTTGTCCTAAACGAAGTTCATGTACATTCAGCCAACTCTCAAAATTATAAAAGATGACCACAAAAGGAAACAAAGTTTTACAGACAACCCATATCCAACTCAAACCCCAAAAAAGTCTTCTTAATCCCACATCAAACCTTATCATCCATCGAAATGAAGCTCTTTTACATTTTCTTCTTTGCACTCATTGCTTTGCAAGCAGTCTTTGCTACTGATCTTGCCTCGATCAGCGCAAAACTTCAAACAGTGAACAGTGCTTGCGACAAGGTCTCACAACTCAGTTCAAGCATCAAAGTAACAGCAGACGTTGCATCATCAATCGAAGCTGATGTAACTGCAATCGTTTCTGCTTTGGGCGATGCACAAGCCGAGATTAGCGCATATGTCGGTACATTGGCAGCAGCTGATGTAGACGCAATCATCAAGATTTTGGTCAAGATTGAAGTTGGTATCTCCGTTGGTATCAAAGTTATTATTGGTCTTCAAGCAGGTTTGAATGCGATCGGTGAAGATACCAAGCTTGGTGATGACTTAGCAAACCTTCAAGTGGCTATCAAAGCTTTCGTTGGTGTATTTTTGGGTAAATGTCCTTCTGCTTCAAAGAGTGATGCAAGTTCCGTTTGCAATAAGCTTCAAAGTGATGCCAAAAGCGCTTGCAGTGCTTATAGTTCATGCTCTTAATGGACGTTCGCAAGTAGTGCAGCATGAACTTCATGTCTTGCACGAATCGACAGACAGCTTTTATCGCTAGAGCTATCAATCAAATTATGCTTTATTTATCCACTTAGACTTCATTTTGGCCAAATGATATGATAAATGAAATTAGATTTCTCCTTATTTGTTTAAAATGAAGGAAGTTTCTATGAGAGATTAATTAATTTGTAAATAAACGACTGCATCTTCATAAACACAAGAGTTTATCCGTCATGGTAGAAGGATTCCCGCGGAAAGTGATCGGTTAGGATTGCCGAAAATCACAAATTAAACCGTTGCATGTTTGCACCCTAGATTTTCATGCCAAGATCGTAAATGTAAAATATTGTGACGGGGCAGCTTTCCAAATCACGGCGCCGTAGATTGACGCCATAAAAGCGATATCCCTGACAAATTGATCTTTATACCATTCTTCAAAAGAAAGAAAAAATATTCCGTTTCCGGCTTGATTTCACTGGTTGCTCCGTTGATATTTCAAACCGCGAAAATAAAAACGACGGAAGTCCTGCATCAAGAGAAAGAAAGAACAAAGGACAAGGCCAACGATGATGAAATGAAGCGGCCTCCTTGTGACTTGTAATATGGAAATGGACCTCCGTACAAGGGAGTGATCGGTTCATATGTTTTCTGCGCAAAAGAAAGAGATAAAAGGACCCTCCTCAACGGTTTTCTCTTCTTCCCTTCACCACCAAACACCTCCAATTGTCACCTCCCTTCCAATCTTTTCCAATCAAGTTTGCTCTTACTCAACCTATCCACTTTAACGAAACAAAAATGAAGTTCTACACCTACCTCTTGATGGCCCTTGCTGCCGTTTCAATGGCCATGGCCTCTGCTCCTGCAGTTTCAACGCCATCAACATTTGTTGAAATCAAAGCTGAAATTGATCTTTTATCAGACAGTTGCAGCAGTTTATCAAAAATTCCTGCTTCTCCAATCGTTTCAGTTTCCGTTGCTGCTCAAATTTCTGCAGAAATTCAAGCAGTAGTTGCCGTTTTCGTTGATCTTAAGGCAATGATTCAAGCTTACGTTGGTGTTTTGGCAGTTGTTGAAGTTGATGCAATCCTTGCCGTTTTGGTGAATGTTTCCGTTTATCTCAAACTTGCAGTCAATATCTTGATTGCCCTTCAAATTGGTGGTGCAGGTAACGATTTGCTCGATTTGCAAGTTTCAGTCAACGCTTTCGTCGATGCATTCTTGGCAATCGTTCCTGATGCATCAAAGGATTCAGCAACATCCACATGTCAACAAATTCAACAAACTGCAACAAAAGGTTGCTCCGATTACCAAACATGTTAATCATTTTCACTTTCAATCGTTACCTTGAACGCGCACGATTTACAAAACCATTTCGAATCAAGTTTCGCAGCAATTCATTCGCATCAATGCAGGTACAAAGATTCATTTCAAGTTCAATAAAGATTTCTCTTACAAGACATCCTGAAAACGCACCCAAGCCATTTGTTAATTTGCTCATAAATAATTCGATTGTTCATCTTACCCCTTTTCCAGATTGTGTGAAACTAAAAGTCATGTGATCTTTGTGAAATGATTTTGATGAGGCGCACGAACGATTCTAGCTTAATATGTTTAACAGTTAACAAATTCCAGCCAAACAATTCTCGAACGATAATTTTTGGCTCCGCTCTTGGAAGTGATAGCTACTACAGCGCTACCGAAGTTCCATTTAACTTAAGCGCAAGACTAATGAGTGAATGTCAATTTTGACAAGGATCTTCGATTCTCAGTCTCTTTGATCTTCTTACCGCACAACAGAAGCTGCTATTGACGGATTTATGCTAACCTTTTCCAGGAAAGCTTTCAGAATGAAGCAGACTCTCTTAACCTTATTTTTTCTATTGTTCACCTATGTTTATGCAACTGATTACAATGCAGTGCAAACAAGCATCAACTTGATCCTCGAAATAGCAAAAGATCTCCAACATGTTCCCGATCCATCGAAAGTGAATCAACAAGAAGCAGGTGATGTAACTTACTATCTGGAAACACTTACCATTCCAATCAAGAATAGTAAGGCTCAAATTCAGAACTTCAGTGGTGTTTTAGAATCAAAAGAAGCGGATTCAATCATAACGAGTATCGGTGTTATGGAAGCAGATTTTGCTAAAGGGATGCCGGACCTTACCAAATTGAAGACGGCTCTTATCGCTGCTGGTGCGAAGGAAGATATGGAGTATTATATGTTTTACTTGAACGATGCAATTCATGGCTTTGCGAAAGCATTGCCAAAAATCTTTCCAAGTCCTCAACAAGCAAAAGCTGCAGATATTTGCAGTAAACTTCAAGCTGAAACTTTGAATGCTTGCACTTCTTATTACAATAATTGTACATAGTATGTCATCTAGTTTCTCATGTCGGTGATAGCAAATGCTTCAATGAGCACAATCTGAACCACCTTCAACATGTAAGAAAGCTAAGTATCTTTTTGTTATATTAGCGTCTGACATCGTAATGGCAAAGTCATCAAGACACATCTTAGTCAATCACGGTTCCGCCTCATGTGATGAGCAGCTGAACTTTCGGCTCCTAGAGACTACATATCGGAATGTTGAAGGAGTCATCTGACGCCACAATCAGGTTTGTCTCATCGCAGTACCGCATACTTTGTACTTTAAAATGAGAAACATTGAGGGGTGTATCTTGAATTGATCTTAAATCACCATCAGACATATAAGAATGAGCGTGACAGTATCGTTGATTGCAGGTGCTATCTATCTATGTACGGCGTATTTCAGAGACCATAAAGGCACATCAAGAATTTTAGAGCTCATAGAGGACACTCAAAAACTACAAAAGACAGGCGAGGTCGATTCTTGCATGCAAAGTGACATAAGAAAGGTATGCAATCTTTTAATGTCACAGAAAACAACATCATTTGATGGAATGCATACAATTTCGGGTGCTTTATGTGATTTGATTAGTTTTGCGGATATCGAACGGCTGGCCTACTATGCAAGTATTGCCGAAATTAATTTCAATGCTGGCATCAACATAAACTTAAAGTTTGACCTTGCAAATATCAATTCGAATATAGATTTGGCGTATGGCTATGATTTTCAAACGCTAGGGCGCACGATCGTTAAATCTGGCCGAACAATCAATTCAATCGTCTTGTGCGATTCTGAAGATACATAGAAGCCAGCACGACAGAGGTATAAAATCTTACATTGTGTTGTGCGGCCACTTTCTGTGATTAAGTTTATACTTCTTTCGACGGTGCACACTTTCGAATTCCTTCTTTCTCAAAATGTGTGCGGACATTTTATTCGATATGAGCTGTGATACGACTCTTCTCGCACGAATAAGGTCTGAGAGCTTGTGTTTATTCTTTCTACCTTCCTTATGTACAAAATTCTTCTTGCTAAATAAGAAACATTCTCTTACGAGATGTAGCGTGATCTTAGCAGTTCTTCCGCCGCTTCTGCTTACGTTACTGCTGTCGTTGCCATCTTTCCAGCAAGTTCTCAAGCCGCTACAAAGTATATTGTTGGGCATATTGGTAGCAGTGCTCAGTCTACATGTACCGCTTTCGGCTCCACAAGCTGCTGATATGGCAGGCCGGCCACTTCTGATGAATAACAATCTTGGCGGCCATTGATCATAGAGGATACCGCACTTATGTGTTCATTAGCCTCAAACAGTTACATAATATATATCAGAAATACATCCTTCCATCCTCACTTGCTGAATTAAGTCTAGAACCGAGAATTTGTTTGTAGATCGATCGATAATGGGAGCTGCGCTCAACGGCTTACAACGGCGGCCTTGAGGCGGAGCAAACATACTTTTGTTGAAAACGGAAAGATATGTAACTTCCCTTTGTTTGTTTGAGGTAGGCGAGATGACCTAAATTGTAATCGCGGTAAACCTCTCCACATCTTAGACCATCCATCTCGTTGTTTTCATGGCGGTCGAAATGTGATAGTTTCTTCGGCTACCGAGGGCGCTTGTCCGCTTGAATTTGTTGGGAGATGATGCGTGGCAATGAAAGCTGCGGAGACGTCTTTGGAGCGGATAAGTTGGCAATGTGTCTGCGGGATTGCGAGGCTGTGATTATGTCCAAATGTTTTATTTCAGATAGCTTAATGTGGAATCCATCTTTGATGCAAAGGAATCAAATCGCTTAAAAGGGAGAGATTCTTGCCTCACTTTTTGCTCTCTTCATCATCATTCCAAACTCTCTTCAATTCTCATTACAACTTATCAAACACTAAATCAACCAAAATGAAGTTCTTCACTTTCTTCTTAACGCTCATCGCTTCCGTCACATTGGTTTGTGCAGCCGGTAGTGCTCCAGCAAGCTTTGATTCGATCAAAGCAGATCTTGTTGCCGCTCAAGCAGGTGCGAAAGATTTCGTCAAAGTTTCAGCATCTACCACAGTGACTGCAAACACTGTTGCAACAGTTGCTGCAACTCTCAAAGCAACTTCAACAGCTTTCATTGACGTTACTGCAAAAGCTTCTTTATTCCAAGGTTTATTCACTTCCGTTCAAATAGATGCTTGTTTAACTTTGTTAAGTTCAATCAGCGCTTCAATCAATGCAGGTACAAAGAATCTCGTTCAAAACAAATCAACTTTCAAGGCAATCGACGATCAAAATCAAATTTCTGATCAATTGGCCGCTTTGGACGGTAGTGTTTCCGCTTCTGTTACTGCTCTTGCTGTCGTCTTCACTGCCAATGCATCAGAAAAAGTTAAGGCTGTCGGTGAAAGTATTAGTACCGATGCATACAACGCTTGCCAAGCTTACGGTGGTAAGGCATGCTAGATGTCATAAGCAGATTCGATATTCAAGAATGCGACAGTGTCAAGCAATGGCAAGCATACCAAGTCTCTTCCAATAAGCCCCTAATCGAGTCTCCTTGCTGTATGTAGCCACTTAAAGATTGCTTTCAATGTCAATCGAATTATCTCGTTGAAACCGTCTCAGATGTTGTGATGTCCTATTGGCTTAGTGACTTAATGTTCTTGAGTAGCTGTTAGGATGTGACGTTTGAAAACGTATTGTTGCTGAGCTTTATTCGAACTTCTCAATAGTGACAGCGCTGAGAGGAGTATGTGATCTTGTGAATTGCTTCTCCGCACTGCTCTTGACGCCATTCAGATAACGATTACGTACTTCATCATTGCATTCCACAATTGAAAACAAAGGGAAGGACAAACATGTGACAAATTCTTCCAAAGAAGGCTGAGTATTTACTTCGTCGCATCTCCGCTCCCTTTATTGTGGCAATATCTTGCCATCCTTTGTGTGCACGCCATCTCAAGTAAGAGTCAACGCAAATCAAATTACGCGGGGCCTATTTTGATGCAGATTTGATATATAATTCGTGTGCGGAAATGCGAGGACAACACCATAAAGTCACAATTCGCGGGTGTGAGATTGAGAAGAAACCGTTGACGGATTTGATCATTATTTGAGAGAAGATGACTTACTGAAAGCTTAAAAGGCGGCCTAAACACTCATCTTTCTTGATCAGTCCCCCACTCGCTCTTCCAGCCTGCCTTCCAAATCTTGTCCCATTTGACCTTTTCAAACTCTCGTCGCCAAGCAACCATGAAATTCTTTACCTTTCTCTTATTGCTCATCGTCTCCATCTCTTTGGTATGCGCAAATCCATCCACATTTGATTCAATCAAAAGCAAGTTCACTGAAGCTGATACCGACGCTCATCGTCTTGCCTTACTTGCAGAAGCATCTCCTGTAACCGCAGATGCAGCAGCTCAAATCGTTTCAGCTCTCTTGGCCACACACAAAGATTTGATCGATGCAACAACGGAAGTTTACACATTCAAAGGTACCCTTACTTCTGATCAAAGTGGTGCAATCATTAGCATCTTGGTTTCCCTTCAAGCTTGCTTTAACGGTAGCATTCCGAAATTGGTCAACAACAAAGCTGCCATTACCGCTACTGGTCATGCTGGAGATGTTGCAGAACGTTTAGCCGCTTTGGATGGCAGTGCTGGCGCCCTCGTTGCTGGTCTTCAAACAATTGTCCCAGCAAGTGACAAACAAAAGGTGATCGACGTTGGTGGTAAGATTGGCACAGAAGCATTCAACGGTTGCACTGCATTCGATGGTAAAGCCTGCTAGAGGTTCGGGCAAGGATGGCGTAAAGATCAAATTGATCTCCGAACCTTGAAAATCTCTTATAACTTGTATCTCATTCTTGTGATCTGCAGTTCATTGCATTAAGATAGAATATATCCCCTTCCTACAATCGTTTTTGGTGTGCTTCACTTGGAGTGTTGTCTGATCCAATCGGCCTCACTCGACATTTCTTGTGCCGATCTGGGTTTCCTTTCTTGACTTGGATCTGGCGCCAGTCCACGTTCTGGCTTATGGCCATCCGTAGAGTTCTGCATATTCTTGTGCAGCTGCAAACCAAACTCTTCCAGATGAGCATAGATGATATCATTTGGTGTAAAATCTCCATCTTTACGTGGGATCACGTGAACGTGCAAGTGAGGGACAGATTGACCAGATTCTTTACCATCTTGAATAGCTACCGTACAAGCAGGTGAGTTTGTCAATCGTTGTACGATCCCAGAAACATCTTGTACTGCATCAAATAGATCCGCTAATTCGTTCTTTGGAATTTCTCCTAATCGATGGTGAGGCTTTCGCGGTATTAGAAGTACATGCAATGGTGCAATTGGCATCAAATTCACGATTCCGATAGTATGTTTGCGTTCAAGAAAGATTTGCTTCGAAACATCAAAGGTATGGAATCGGATCGGACCAGTGCCATTCGAAGAAGTTGAATCGGACATCATCCTCTTTCCTCCAAATGAATGCGAGGCTGGATTTTTATATTGAGATTGTAATGAAATGCAGGTCCGCCTAGCGACTCGATACAAAGTGAAGATGGTTGAAGCTGTCAGACGGCGAAATGCAATCGAAGTCATGCCCTATATTTTGAGAAGCTGAACTATCAACCATCAAATGCTACGTTTGAAAGAAAAGGATGCAAGTTGAACACTAAAAAGTGTTGTTCTCTTTACGCGTGAGATCGGCTCACTGTCCGGCTGAACATCAAATAACACTGTTCTAACGCTGAGACATTAAAGATCACTCTAACATAAATGTGGCTTAAGAAGTTATATACGTACCTATTTAGCACTGGAAAGAAGTATGTCCCAACTTGTCAATGAAATTCAAACGATGATAAGAAGCTGATATAAGAAGAATGCTCATCATCATTTCTCTAGCAAGGAAAGAAAAGAAGGGTAAATACAACTAGAATTGCCTCAGGTGAATACAACATTTGAAATGGCTGATACTGTACAGAGGTATATAAGATATTGAGAATACAATTTATCACCAGCACAACGTTGAAGCTACTTATACATTATATTGGCACGAGTACATGCTTATCGATGAAAGGCACAAGGTTGGGGTAATCTTGATATAATCGTTGTAAGAGTTCAGCGTGCAGTTCAGGTTGAGTGAAACCGTAAGAATCGTGTTTGTGCTTAACATGGGAGAAACCTAGTAGCAAAGAAAAAGTTTTGGCATCCGGTGCGTATATTGAAAGACCTTTCGATGAATACTTCCGAAGCTGTTGGGACTGCATTGCAGGTTTGTACGATAAATCTTGCTTGTCGGGATAGTTGAGATCACTTTCCTTCGTCAGTTCGCTTTCTATCGTTTTATAATACATGTCCTTGCTCTTAGTTCCTGTTGTCATCTTCTCCGTGTCCTTGTGTACTTCTGCTCGTTCTCGCAATTTAGGCTCCATGAGTTGAAATGTAAAGTCCATGGCTTCCTGAAGTGCGCTACATCTGCACAAGCATTCAAGCCATGAATCCCAAGCATTTTTATTCATTAGCTCTAAGAAACGTTCGCCATGCTGCAACCAGTCAAAGATTTTGATTGCGTCTGACAGACGACCGTTGAGACCGCAAATATCAAAAATGATCGCGACTGTAGCAGAACTAATCTCGACATTCAAATTGACCATCTGATCCCATATCTCTATAGCTGAATTAGACAAGCCTGCACGACCATATGCTTCGAGTAAAGAGTTGAAAGTAGGAACGTCGCCATTCAAATCGTCGCCGTAGCGTTTCACCAATCCTTCATGAATGATGACGATGACCTGCTGATGATACATACGCCATTTCGATCCAACAGCTTTAGACGCGCTTTTGCCATAATGATTCAGAGCGAATCTAAGCATATTGCCCCTTTTATACTCGTCTGCTTGCGCGAGATTGTCGAAGTCCGTCATCAGCTCCTCGAAAATCTCTACTGGTAGAGAAGGAGTGCTTTTTATGTCGTAAATGTCCCCTCTTATCAAATTGTAGAATACCCGAAACCAATCACGAGAGGGGAAGATCTTCCGAATTCCTCTTTCCAAACACCAATCACGCATTTTTTGATACTCTGCGAATGCTTCCCAATAATCTCTGAATCTCCGACATTTCAGTCTAGTACTAAGCAATTGTGACCGGTTGATGCTGGTAAGGCTGTCCATGCCTCCAACGATGTCGAGTAGTTGCTCAGAATAAGAGTGAAGGCCGAAAATGTAATATCGTTCGAATATAAGCTCAGTCACTCTTCTTGGTAGTTCCGGTAGTACTTTTGACACTATACGATAAACTTGTAGGATCGAACTTTCAGACTCGGGCGACATCTGTATGAAGAGTGGATCTGTTGCGAAGGATCCATGGGTAAAGAAATGCTGATGTTCATATCCCAGATCCAGCCACATCTCTCTAAAGCCCTGACCTGCTCTGATTTCATCCTGAGCGATGGCTCTGTCAACAAAACTTTGAAGAGCTGGCCATTCATGAACGTTAATGTTTTCCATTTGTAAAGCCGAATGAACAGACTGACGTAATTTTTGCTGTTGTGAATTAAGTTTGGGTTTTCCGGAAAAAGTTGCAGCCTGAAAGTTGCCTTTGTACCTATGACCAACGTAATCTTTCATACTGAGGTATCTTGGCACCTTTCCTTTATACATAGGAGGCGTAGGCATTGTGGAAGTCTGTCGGATTGACTGCCCTATCGACCTTTGTGTTGCCCGAAAGGACCTGTGTATAGACCTAACGATGAACTTTTGCAGCAGCATTCTCGTAGAATCAAGGGATCACCGTTACTTTTGTCATCGTTTGTGCATTGTGTATGATGAAAGATGGAAAAAGAAGTTAGCCAACATGGTGGAAGTCGAGAAAGATGAAGACAAAAGGATGCAAGATTCATTTTTAGCCTATTGTCAAATAGCACTGCTCTGGCGCCGAAGCACTAAAAATCACACCAACACAAAATTCCAAGTGAACAAAAAAAATGCATGTAAGCATAGAATACAAGCATTTGTAGCTACAACCTTTGTCCTCATTTCGAATCTTCAGTCTTCACACTCTTTTACATAAATTAGTTTTTCTCGCTCAAACAACTTCCTCTCACATCACCATCGCATTCTTCTCAAGCGGGTGTGATTGATCATATTTTTCGTGGTCTTTTTTGACCAACCCTCTGGGCAGCAATAATGTTAAATCTACCTTTATAAATCAACTTCTCAGATGCTCGTGAGTGTGACTGTGGGCACGCATCAAGTAACTTGAAGCTGGCTTATGCTTTATTATTATTCAAATGTGACCAGAAAAGACGATAAGTCAGAGGCTTTGCTATACAGGCATTCATGGATCAGACTTATACAAGATGACATAATACAAGAAATGTTGGAATACGCAGCAAGAAGGCAGTCCTTAATCAGTGGTGTAGTTTCTGTCAGACTCAACGTACAATTTATGGTGGGATTCGGAATGGAACGGAGCAACTCAGCTTATGCTCAAGATGATAATTGCACCAATGCAATAAGATTACAGATTGATTATAATATGATACATTCTCACGTACCGAATCCTGCCCATGTCAAGCTGAAGTAGTCAACCGATCCCCAAGAATTGACGCTGGCAAGATCATCCTTTCCCTCCAAACGAGCTTGTCGAATTTGACTCTCATCTTGATCGGGAGCATTCAAGGTGACAGTGCACAGCAAATGTGCTTTTTTGACCGCAGTCCCTAATCTTCCAGCAGATACCAATTCCTGTGCCGGAATGTCTTGCTCAGGCTTACATTGAATAGTTGCAGTAAAGTGTGAATGATAACGTAAAAGATCACCTGGATAAACATTCAAATCACCTCCAAATCGTAAACCTTTTGCCATATAGTATCCACGAGAACGTAAATCCTCAAAAGTAGCACATCGAGCAGCTTGCATAGGTGTATTGGGATAATGCCATAAGCCTGCTTTTGCTGCACCAGAAAGTGTATCGAACGCATTCTCTCCTACTTTCACTATCCGCCAAGGCAGTTCCAGCGAATTGGTTGCGATTGTGATAGGATGAGAAATTGTCTTCCATGCCTCATTTGTGGCATTTTTCTGAGCTGAGTCATCTTCATTGTTATCAGGAGGTGGTGCAAACAGGCCACTATTGTCATCTTCGTCATTCACTCCACCTTCCTCCATTCGTTCTTTACGTATCCGTTCCCTTCTTTGTTCTCTTTCTTTTCTGCGTTCGACTGCTTTCTCCTTTCCAGCTGCTGCTTTTTGCCATCTCTCTTTGCTCTGTTTAGCACTTTCGTGTAGTTTTCGTTTATTCTCCTCGATTGCCCTCTGTCGAGATTCGTGCCAAGAATGCAATTCTTGCTTTGAAAATGAATCATGCAAAGCAGAATGAGCAGCTTTATCATCCACCAGAACGGCGATCCCTTGTCGCATGAGATACACAACTTCTTCTTCGAACAACTGTAATGGAATGCCGAGAAAGACATTTTGTTGAGGTATTAAAGGTAAACTACCTGTCAACATTCCTACTACGCCATATTCTCGCCTCAATCGAGCAATCCATTCTGTCGACCAAACGAACGCATCTCCTTCAATGATGCTTATTTGAACACGATCTCCATTAATTTGTCGGCTGGTGCTTGCTTCAGCGGCCGAATTCATCGTCGTTGTGATTGGAGGTCGCTCGACCAGGATGAGGATCAAGAGTTGAAGTAAGCATTGTACAGATCTTCTTGAATTTTCTTGCATGCATTTTGAGCTAAAACTTGACTCTTTAGTCCGAAGTGTGGCCTTTTTTATCGCGCGTCAAAATGCAGACAGAGACTTAGCTTCACTTCTTCACTCTTACCAATCAATCATAATGCTGCTCTGACTGAATGCTAATAGGTAAACAAGACAAAGACGAAGCAAGGAATTAGCCACTTGAGCAGAACGAATCATATCCCTCAAAATGATTGATAAATTGAATTCCGAGGAATCGCTTCTGTCAACAAAACGAATGGTAAGGGAGATTGTGATCCCGCTAAAAAGTAGGGTGATCCAATGGAGCTGTATAAATTGTCAAAAGTTCGGTTGAAATGTCGTTGCAACTTTGGTTAGAGAGATGCTTTATTTGTTCATTCACCAAAATAGATCTGATCAAAATAGAATTTGACGCCATCCGAATTAATTTTGATCAATTCACCATCATGTACCACACCAAAGTATTGTTGATCGATCTTATTGCCTGGACAAGTACCATCAGAAGCGACTGTATACAAGATAAAGTGTTCTTCCGGAGTCCCAGGAGGAACATGAATCTTGAGAGTCTTTTTGCCGTTACGATACCAGCAAACTGTGTTTGTCAGATAGTATGTACCACTGCAATCATTTCCGTCTTCATCACAAAGTTCAGCGTACAATCCATCACCACGAGGGATGAGACCTTCTTGAACAATACTACCACGGGCATTCATGACGCGATCATCATCATCACGACGAAATACGGTCGCATCATTGATCGGAATGCTATCACGAGCCATTTGGAGGTTTGCAGTATTTGCACCCGGTGCTGCCTTGACAAACTTGATTACACCGATAGCCAAAGCTGAGAAGATGATTGGTGTGAAACGCATTTTAATCAAAGTACAGGATGATCGGAAGATGGGAAGGAGAAAGGGTGTTCTTCTACGTTTCAATCTTTCAAGACAATAGCAAGCTCCGCTCAGATCATCTGCATGACAAGTAGCATTTTTATACCGTATCCATTCCAATCACAATTCGCAAGTACTTTTGCGTTTTAGCTTGTATGCTTTGGCTTATTCTCAATATGCTGTGATGTGTAGGGCTACAACGTAAAAGGGGAGAAAGATATATTCCATTGAAAGGGCTCTGTATGTATGATGCGTCTGCACTCGTGTTGCCTCAAGCGCTTCCCTCGAAATAGAACCGTGTACCAGTTGATGTGACTGGGATAAGTTGACCATCGAAAGGCTTATAGAGGTATTGATCCGCTGTGATCTGATCCGGACATGTTTGACCGACGGATGTGGTATAGAGGGTGAATGATGAGCTTTGAATTGCAGGCGATGCATGAATTCGAAGTGCTTTTGTGGTGGAGTTCCAATCGAAACAAGCAGGATTGGTCAAGTAATGTTGACCGGTACAATCAAGTCCAGCTTCATTGCAAAGTTGAGCATAGATGTAATTGTCTCGTTCGAGAAGTTTTTCACCTTTTGTATATGCGTTATCACTTTGTCCGACATTACGCGTATTTTGCATAGGCGCACATTCTGCCACGATGAAGCAGCATACCATAACTGTTGATAACAAAATGGAAATCTTTGACATTGTGAAAATATTGGTGGACACTTAAGGATGATGATGGTAGTGACGAGATTAAATTGCGGTATTTGGCTTACAAGAGTAATAAACGAGCTGGAGTATGTGGAAGAAGGAGCATGTCGAAAAAGGAGTATGTGGAAGAAGGAGTATAGGGAAGAAGGAGTGCGTGGAAGAAGGAGTATGTGGTCATGCATGACGTCCCTGACGGGCAAGGGTCATGATACCGTAAAGAGCGGCTTATCTAGTGGAGATCGGGCCGAAGTGCTTAACACGTAAAGTAAGAATCAATGTAGAGGTAGCTATGAGAGGACAAAGTGAAGAACAAGGTACGATTCGTTCCGATCGACAACTACTTTTGGTTTGTCGAAAAACTAAACCAATGACCTTGAAGTTCGAGATCGATCACTTCACCGTCATATGGTTTGACGATTTCTTGCTTATTACCAAAGAAAGTGCCATCATCATACGCATCACAAGCAAGAAAAGTGGAATAAGAATGCAGAACAAATGTTCCCGATTGTTGTCTTGGGTAAGATTTGATACGAATTTTGTCTCCCTTTGAAACATCTTCATAGAAGCATTGGCGGCTAAACATGTCATGCTCAGTTGAACAATTATCTCCATCTTTATCGCAGAATTGCGCATAGAGAGCGTGAAGGGTTGAGCCTTGACGTTTCAAGAGACCGATTGGAGCATCTGGAGAATAATTACGTTCTTCAAGAGAATCGCTGACACCTTTGATTGGTGTAGCATTGACGAAGAGATTGGCGAATACGGCCAAAAATGACAAAAGAATGATTGCAAAGCGCATTTTGATCGAAGTGATGAAGTCAGTTTTGTACTTTGTTGGGTGCTTTTTGAGAATCATCCATAACATAAAAGCTGTATTTATGCCTTTCGTTTCATGTTACGGTCCGTTTTGTTCAAATCACAATTTCCGTGGCGGTGAAGCTTTATTGGCGTGGCTTTTGTGCAGCAAATGCATTAGCTTGGGAAGTTTTGATTCGGTCAATTAAACAAAGTTTATTCACCGATGTAAACACTTAATGCACCACATGTTCACTCTCACTTGTGGTTGAATGGTTGGGGTAAGTATATGACTTGACTCACAGCCACACTTCCATGCTCACTTCCAAAGTGACTTCACGGGCCCTCACTCTCAATCAAACTTTTCACAAGCAGAAATGCACAATAAAGGCAAAAGACTGAAAATCATATGTTCATTGTAAAAGACTGAAAATCATATGTTCATTGTCATAGGTACATTATCGCATAGAGAGCACTTATGAAAGCTGAATAAGAGACAGACAATGTGGTCAGAATTTCAGCATCTCTAGGATTTGTAGAAAGACTTTTACTGATCTACTCACAAAATCCATTCCACAAACTTCGTCACAAAATTTACATTCTATATATCCTCCCCCGATACACTTGCACGTACAGGGTGGCGGATCGTAATCGCGGCCAATAATGACTGCTTTACTTGCTTCAGAGCCATCACGGGCAATTTGAATACTTGTGATGACACCGTTTGGGGCAGCATTGACATTTATTGTAGAAACAATGACAATGATGGAAAAGAGAATCATTGAAAGCTTCATCTTTCTCTTATTTTTGTTGAATATGTGTGCAAGCTTGCTTTGGTGATGGTGGTTGGAAAAAAAAGGAAGCGTAAAGAGCATTTTTGCACCTATCAAAACGAACCTCAAGACACTTCTTTTGTCAAGTATCACATAGAAAATTGAACTGCCCCTTTCACTGGTTGTAGGTTGTCTTTTGTGCAGCAGTGCTTTTTAGCTTGGGAACTTTTGTATCGGCCATTGAAGAAAGTTTATTCACCCATTTGCACATTAAATGCACCTCATGCTCAATCTGACTTGGTTGAACGATTGGGATATATTTATCTTGATCACTTCACAGCCACATTTCCCTGCTCACAGCATAAGCATCTTTACGGGCTCTCACTCTAAAATCAAAGTCTTCACAGGCAGGACTGCAGTGTTGGAGGCAAGATCCTAAAAAAATCATATGCTCATTGTCATAAGTACACTATCGTGTTGAAAGTAGTAGTAGAGGTCTGGATTGGAAAATGAAGAAGA
Organism: Meira miltonrushii; assembly: GCF_003144205.1. Taxonomy (NCBI): domain Eukaryota; kingdom Fungi; phylum Basidiomycota; class Exobasidiomycetes; order Exobasidiales; family Brachybasidiaceae; genus Meira; species Meira miltonrushii. The sequence goes on along the minus strand of NW_020289943.1, from coordinate 1,180,478 downwards.
GGTAAGAGAAAGTCCCTCATAGATTTTTGGCTTTTCATGACTTACCCAATAGCCCATGGAATCCGTTCAACAAGTTACAATACATTTGTACAGACATCTTACGTGTGCGCCGCCGCAATGGAAAAGGCAATGACAGCGTGGCGGATCGTAATCTCGGCGAAAGACAAGAGCCTTGCTTTCTTCAAAGTTATCACGAAGAGATTTTGCATTCACGATGTCACCGCTTGGGGCAGCATTGACATGCATTGTAGCAACAATGACAATGATGGAAAAAAGAGCCTTTGATACCTTCATCTTTCTATTGTGCTTTGAATGTAATGTTGTGTTGATCTTTGTGGTGATGGTTGGAGAGTAAGAAAAGAATACAACATTCTTGCCAAAATCTCTGTCAAAAGCGAACCTCAGGAACCTTTATTCATTCACATGTCACATCATGTGTGACTTTCGCACGCTATACCTTGCATTGGAACATGTAAACCATGATTCATCAAGTGGAAGGGGGAGTTCAGTACACTTGAAAATATGAATTGTCCTATCCGTGTTTTGTCGGCAAATCGGCAAAGGTGGAAGTCATCATCTTTTTGTCCTTCTAGAGAACTTCACACGTAACCACGCAATATTCAGGACAGTTTTCGCCTCCAGCTTCCTTGCAGGGATTTGTGCATTTACAATAAGGATCAACATCACGGCGAGAGTGAGGGTTGACATCAGCTTTTGCACCGTCACTGAGGGCATATTTGTGCCAAACATCATAACCTGGTGCAGCATTAATACACTCCATGAGCGTTAAGACAAAGATGGCCAATACGAGTGCGCTTAATTTCATCCTGCTTCTTTGTTGTCAATGGTGTGGTTGTGTGTTGCGTGATTTGCTTTCGAAGATGCAGTAGTATATAGAAGAAAAGATCGTTGAACTCGAGGTAAGGGTGACCCTATATATGTAAGGTCGTGGTTTAGCCAATGAAATGTGATTCTATCTTTTCGGCTTGCTTAAAAGGATTTTTGGTTACTTACGGGCTTCATATAAAATCAAGATGTCAGTGCATCTCACTTGAAAATTGGCTAGAGAGATGCTGCGACAAAACAAATGACAAGTTGCGTAATCCCTGTAATGCATTCATGCTGCATTAATCTTCCATCGCGCGGTCTTCCTACGAGTCACAGCCACAAATGCAGCAGACTGTATCGTGCCCTTCAAGAACATGGGTCAGACAAATGCATGTTTTGTAGTTATCGCAGTGGTTGTGTTTATTCCTTTCACCGTACGCTCAAGAGTTTCTAATCTAAGTGCAATCTTTCAGACAGTCGAAAGTATGGAACAATTGATCAATTGGACAAAGACATAGGGGAAGTTTGAGTACTCAAAGGGAGGGAGAAAGGAAACGTTGGATTTCTTTTGGCGAGAAATTGATTGTAGTGGTAAGCTACAAAGGAATGATTGCTTCACCGTCTAATGAGCTTTCTTCTTCTTGTCATCATCACCTGCAACTTCGAACTTGAACCAAGTACCGTCCAACCAAAAGTCGATCAATTGACCGTCATAAGGTTGGTAAAGGTATTGATAAGAATCCGTGTCCCAAGCTTTGTCGAGGTAGAATGAATCGTATTGGTTTGGACTTGCGTGAATTTTGATCTTTGTCTTATCGGTTGGAACGTAGAAATCATCCGTGCTGTACAGGTCATGGTAACCATCTCCGTTGTTGCCATAGTCATCAGTGAATTCTGCCCAAACCCAATTGTCACGACGGTTCAGTTCGGGGGTTTTGTCATCTGCACGACGGTTCACTTTGTCGGCGCTCTTTACATCACGAACGACGTTGTTGGTAACTGGCTTGACTTCACGAGCAGCGAATTCAATATTGCTTGCAGCTTCAACACCGCGGTTTGGGGCAGCATTGGCGAATGTAGCAGCGCCAACAGCGACTGCAACGAGGAGGATGCTTGAGAAACGCATTTTTATGTTCAGAAATTGTGTACTTGCGAAGGAGAAGATTGAAATGAGGTGGTTGAGGGAAAAGGGATTCATTCAAAAGCTCGAAAGAGTGGTCTTTATATACCTTTACTTCCTCCACAAAACCTTGATGATGTGATTACGATTGCGTGCTTACGGACTTGGACGACCTTAGGGACCATTCATGCTCTTGGCATCATGCTACTACTGCTTTGACATGGCGCAATATTCAGGATGAAGGCTGCGGGATAAGATGTGCCCGTACTTGTTACAACCTCCTATGGCTTCTCACACGGATCACGATGAATCTCCACTTGTCGGTGATCCGGCCCTCGTAAGCCACAAAGCATAAATTATGCCGCATGCATGATTGTGACCAGGTGATACTCACTTTTGGCTATAATAGACGGTCTTGGTAACACTTTGGCCACCTGGACTTCAGTATGTATGCGTTTGAAAGGTATAATTATATTTATCGGCATTTTCTTAAGTCCGTATCTCATTGAGCGAGATACCCTATTAAGGATGGAATAATTCATGAGAGGTCACTCTGTGACTCATTCTTTGTACAAGACTGTGCTTAAATGTTCAAGTATTAAGCCCTCTTGCCATAATTATCATCTTGCTTGGGAACTCAATTGATCTGTGCATTTTATCGCTATATCTTCCATCCAAGTCTTATGTCTTTCGTTGTGTGGTCAAAGATGACTTTAAGAGGTTTTTTTTTTTCTCATGACCAAAGACAATTTGTAAAACTCATTCAGACAGTGGGAAAAAACAATTGATCAATTGGACATAAACAATGGGGAATTCTGAGTACTCAAAATGGATCGATAGAGAAAACGTTGATTCCTTATGAAAGGATCTGAGAGCTGTCAGCGGCTGCATCGAACGATATGTTCAAATTCAGCTGGCCTTCTTTTTGTCGTCACCTTCATCTTGAGCAAAGTTGAACCAATTGCCGTCCAAATAGAAATCAAACAATTCACCATCATAAGGTTGGTAAAGGTATTCATAGTTGTCGGAATCCCAAGCGTCTTGGAGGTAGAACGAATCGTATACGTCTCCACTGGCATGAATCTTAATCTTTGTCTTACCGTCTGGAACGTAAAAGTCATCGGTACTGTATAAATCATGATAGCCAACTCCGTTATTACCCCAATCATCTGTGAATTCTGCTCAAAGCCAATAATCACGACGTTGGAGATCAGACTTTTTGTCTTCTGCGCCGCCGCGGCGGTTCACTTTGCCGGCATTCTTGATATCACGAACAACTTTGTTGGTGACTGGCTTGAAATCACGAGCAGCAACTTCGCTTTCAGCTGAAACTTCAGGACTGAGATGTGGATTAAGATTATCGTCCGCGCAACCAAGGTCTGCATCTGCAACTGCATTGACTGGAGCAGCATTGGCGAAAGCTGCAGCACCGATAGCGACTGCAACGATGAGAATGTTTGAGAGACGCATTTTGTTGTTTGAAGAAGTTAGAGGTAAAGAAGAATGAGATAAGATGAATGAATGGAAATGAATGAGTGTGAGATGGTTGAGGGAGAAGCTGGATGAAGGCTCGAAAATGGTGCTTTATATACCTTTACCTCCTCCAAAAAAAACCTTATTGTGATCACAATTGCATGCTTTCTGAATTGAATGCGGGACCCTTTATGCTCTTGGCATCATGCTGATCTTGGAATTGGTGCACCATTGAGGTTGAAGGATGAGGATTAGATGAGCTCGCACTTCATCATCCTGCATCTTCTCACAATAACATCATCTCACGTCAGCATCTTCCCACATTAATCCTCTCACGTCATCATCTGGCCACATGAATCTTCTCACATTAGCCATGGCGAATCTTGACGTCTTTTTCCGGCCGCAGAATCTAGTTTGTGAAAGAGCAGAGACCAATTGACATTCACTTTTCATTCTACTGGAGGGAAATGATGGTAGTGCTACCACGTGGCATTACGATATTATGCAAATGGATGTATGCGCTTTGAAACTCTAACTTTATTCTGTCAAGTATTCAGCTGAGTCCGTATTGCGTCGGACAAAATGATTCATCGGCTTAGACTCACTCAAACGACTCAGCAAGAGGAATTGTTAACAATTGATGATTATTGAGGAGCGCTCGCGGTACTGACATGTAAAAGAGAAGAAAGGATAGAATACTTCATGAGCGTTAAGTGAATTAATAGGGCCCTTGAGAGGACATCTTGCTACTAAGTTCTCTTCGCATTCGAAGATGAAATTGGTTCAACAATCTACTGCCTGGCTGTCTATCAAGCTTTCTTGTCGTCGTCGTCCTCAACTTGTCCGAACCTGAACTCAGTACCGTCCAACCAGAAATCGATCAATTGTCCGCTGTAAGGGTTGGTAATGTACTGTTTTTCATAAGTCCAGACATTTTGAATGTAAAATGTTCCGTATGTGGTTGCAAAAGTTGAGTGAATTTTAATCTTGGTCTTGTCTTCAGGAACGTAGAACTGATCTGTGCTGTACAGGGAATCATGACCAAAGCCATTGTTTCCATCATCGTCCGTAAACTCGGCCCAAAGGAAAACAACAATGTCATCATCACGACGTGCGATTGCTTCTTGCTCGGCCTTGACACCACGGCGCTTAACATTGCCACCATTGAGACCACGATTTACATATTTGCCATCATTGATGCTGTATGTTTGACGGACAGGATCCGCGTTGAGATTGTCACGAGCAAATTGAATATTTCCTGCACTCTCAATACCATCTTGAGTGGGAGCAGCATTAGCCAATGCAGCAGCGCCGATGGCGAGTACAGCAAGGAGAATACTTGTAAAACGCATGTTGTTGTTTAGAGCTTAGTACGAGAACGGGAAGAATGGGGTTGTGATGTTTGAGGAAAAAAAAAAGTCGAAAGAAAGCTCAAAACAATGGACTTTATATACCTTTGCTTCGTCCAAACCTTATTGTGATTACGATTGCGTGCTTTCGGAGTTGGACGTCCAAGGGTGCCCGTTATGCTTTTGCAAATATACCACTGACGTGACGTATCACAACAATCAGGTATAGGCTGAGCCCGTACTCAATTTCTCAACCTTTCTCCTCATTTTGTCCGTGGAGATTTGTATTTGTCGGTAAACCTGCCTTGTAAGCCGAAAGGTCCAAATTACACCTTATGATTGCGACCGATTACTGGAAATTGTTGGTAACACTTTTACCGGATGCTGAGTTGCTTGCAGCATCACGCAAAGACATGTATGTGCTATGAAGATTCAAAAGGGTTCTACCGACTGTTCACTTAAATTCGTATTGCGTCGGATAAAGCACTTCTTCAGCTAATATTCTGTCAGAACTCAGGCATGGGGTTTGTGATTGATCGATCAATTAGTGAGGAGCGCTCGCAGTACTGACACGAAAAAGGGAAAATTGGATTCATGGGAGAAAAGAGAAGCGGAAGAGCTGTGAATGGACATCTTGCGAAACTGGTTTTTTTCAGATCTCGCAAGGAAACGATTCAATTTTCAAAGCTTGCCCGATTATCAAGCCTTCTTGTCGTCATCATCACGACCAAACTTGAACTCAGTACCATTCAACGAGAAATTAATCAATTCTCCGTCGTAAGGTGAGAAAATATATTGCTTTTCATTCTGGTCGTTCTGGATGTAAAAATCTTGAGAAGTATTCTTGGGAAATGCGTGGATTCTGATCTTGGTCTTATCATCGGGAACGTAGAACTGGTCTGTGCTGTAGAGAGAATCATGGCCATAGCCGTTGTTGCCATCATCATCAGTGAATTCAGCCCAAAGGTAAAACAATGGGGGAATAAGACGACGTGCGAGTGCTTCTTCTTCGGCCTTGACTTTACCACGACGTTTAACATTGTCGGTGTTGAGACCACGAACAGCATTTTTGGGCTCATTGATGCTGCGTGCTTGAGGGACATGATCGACATTGAGATTATCACGAGCGAATTGAACATTTCCTCCAACTTCAACGCCATTTTGAGCTGGAGCAGCGTTGGCGAAGGTGGCAGCGCCTGCAGCGACTACGAGAACGAGAATGTTTGAGAAACGCATTTTGATGCTTGAAAAGGTTGATTGAGCTGGAAGAAGAGTTTGGAGGATTGGGATCAAGAAGAGCTGGTGGATTTTGACGAAATGAATTGAGTTTCAAAGCAGTGTTTATATACCTTCACTCCCTCCAAATGGTTCATAAGATACGGTCTTGACGAGCATGATCGCGTGCTTCGACAATTGATACATGATGGTTGTCATGGTTGCAAATCTATTCTATACTCATATCAAATTCGTGCTCGCCCTAAGCAAATGACGAATAGTGCATCGGCCAAACCTTGAGATCAATAATCGTGCTTTTCTCTCCATGTGGCAGACTTTGAAGTTTTCCCGACGAAAGGATGATTGCGTGATCATGACAAGGTTTCTGTGGACTGATCTATGTGCCATCTAGGAAGATGTATGCAAGTTTGACGTGAATATATGCACCTTTTCATCCTTGATGTTTCGATCGGGTAAATCGGCGAACTTAGAGGGAGAAGCCCGTGATGACAGAATACTCCGAATAGGGACCACCAAGCGGGGAAAAGAGCATGTGGTTGCTTTGCGTTCATCACGTTGCGCATGAATTTTCTCAAGGCTAAAAGTCTGACCATGCTGAAAAAGGTTCAATGAAAGTATGACCGCGGATTACGACCTTCTACGCAACTCAGCCACGATCTTACACTTGCAATCTCCGTAAATTCAAGATTCTTTTCAGATCGATCACAGTCCTGCATTACCATCAAGTGTTCAAGTGAGAGCCTTGTCCCCGTGATCGTGCATTCAAGCCCGGGATATGATAAGCCATGGTAAGTGGTCAAGGCGCGCTAATTTATCAAAGCTTCCTTCCCTACGTGTTACTTTCTTCGCGAGCTTTATTTTGAAGGGTTACTTTGATGAACACTGCGCCAGCGCTGAGAATGCGCCTTCTTTTACGCCAAAAGAGACGTTCAATTTCACCTTGTAACCTTTCCACCTCTCTACATTCTCTTTTACCTACTTGCCTACAAACCTTCAAGTGACATCAGACAAGATGTTGTCATCTTTGCAAGGCATGAACGTACGTTCAGCTTTGATGCAAGCATTAAACTTCTTAACAGTTCTTTCGACCGCATTAAGCATGTGGAAAGGTTTATCCTACTTAACAGATACCGAATCACCAGTTGTGGTCGTTTTGAGTGGATCGATGGAACCGGCATTTTATCGTGGTGATTTGTTGTTTTTATCAATGCCAAACGAACGCTTTCGTGTTGGAGATATTACGGTGTATAAAATGCCACAAGCTGATATTCCAATCGTTCATCGTGTTCTCGAAGTTCATGATATGTGAGTATCAAATATTGTCTGTCATACAAACACACTTTCTGACACATTTCTCTGCATTTTCCTATAACAGCCCGGGAGATGAAAAGGATCAGTTAATCCTCACAAAGGGAGACAATAACGACCGAGACGATTTAGGACTGTACGATGGCCCACTTTGGCTGCGTCGCAAGAACATCATTGGAAAAGTGAGAGGGTGAGTAAAAAGTATGCGTGAGAATCCTGTTTGATAGGTATGCTAACCACATACTCCTCTAATTTACCTGCTACAGATATGCACCTTACGTTGGATACGTAACAATCTTGCTGAACGACTACCCCAAGCTCAAGTATTTGCTATTGGGAGGATTAGCTCTCTCATTATTGTTCTCAAAGGAAGGATGATAGCCAGAATAGACGCTGATGTGACTGATGCTTTTATGATGAAATGCATTGTATTGTACATTGTGAATTACGTGACATGAGACCAGGGTAAGAATGGGGAGGCATCATGAAGAGTCAGATAGGGTTGAAGGCGCTCTTCGTCCAGTAAAAGCTCGGAAGCGCAGGGCATCAACTTGTCTCCAGAGTTCAGCAGCAGTGATGCATCGCCAACCCATGTTTTTGAACTTGTCTTGCTGAAGTATTTGAAGCGTTTCACGATCTTCGACGGTATCCACATACAGTCCACCGAGTGGATTCTCAAACAAGGTTGGGTCAAAAGAGGCAGAGCTTTTTTGACAATTGATGATCACCGTTGGATCGCTAGAAAGCTCTTCATTGTCTACATTTGGCATCTTTCCGGCTTTCCATTGCTTGTTTTTACTGTCATGAGTAGTGCACAAAAGAGCAAAATGCTTGGCTATTTGGCGTGCCGATTCTACATACCAATCCACCTTATCATGTGAGTCATTGTGTGCCGATAGAACAACCATCCTTGATCGCTTGGTAAGATGTACGGATGGGCTGATCGAAGCAGTGATTGTGTCTACCAGTGCCTCCACCAACTTGTTGCTTGCCAGCCATTCGATCGACTGAGGTGCAGTATTGATTAATCGACTTTCGAGCGAAAGTGTGGATGTGATGCAATCAAATGTGCCAGTGTCTCTGACATTTGCATCGCATCTCATGTTTGGGAGCGAAAGACGGTCTCTAGCATCCCATGCAAGCCCTTCCGGAAAGTAGATGCCACCAAGATTGCCGAGACGCTTATCAGCGTGGTGTATTGACTGTTTTAAGCTATCCCCGTCCGTGCTCGAATGCAGCATCGTGTACGGCAATCCCATCATGTTGAACCAATCGACAAATCTTTGACAGTTTGATTCAGAGTTCATGATGGATAGAAAGTGTGCTTGCTGGACCAAACCGCTCAAATGAAGCGCTCTTTGAATCTCTTCAAACGTCATTGATGGGTTCCCCACAACACCTTCCTTGCTGAGTTCTTTTGCGATCGGATGTGTGACAGAAGCCAAGACAGGATTCAAGAAACGACTCATTCGGCCCAAATAGCTCATATTGTAAGCAGACAACGGCAATCTGTCCTTGCTTTCCAATCCAGAACAGAACAATTGTAAAGCAAAGTTGTCCGACAATTTCCCTGCGGTTCCAACTATCTTGACAATATCAGCTCCAAGCTCACCAGCTTTATTGTACAAATCCGTTGCACGATTCACATCCCAGTCAAATCCGCCCGATGTTGAAGGTTTCTGATCCCGCCAGGATATAAGCACAGTAATCTTTCGCAGTTTTGCCTCTTCAATCAGCAGTTGTGTTTGTGCAGGATCAAGACCCATTTCTATATCGATCACATTGCACCCCAATTTCAGAGCATGTCGTAACGATGTGAATAGCGCTTTTGCTGGTGCATCAGCCGGATAAGGATATCTGCCTCCTTGAGCTGGTGTTCGAAGTGTGAAGACTAGTGGATAGTCTGGTAAATGACGCCTGATAAGAGCAACCTGCTCAGACAAGTACGACAATGAAGGATTTTCGTACGCTTCAATGATATCAGCCTGTCCATTGGAGGCACCTGGATCATTTAGCAAATCCGCCCTAAGCTCGATCGCATCAGCGCCAAGAGTGATCAAAGGCAGCTTGTCGACATGTGGATGAAGATCGGCAAATGGCAAAGTGACCAAATAGCTCCTTCCCTTTGGCTCTGGCTTCCAAGGTAAAGTTTGGCTTTGAAAAGATGCTAAAAGCTGCACAAGAAAACGAACGAAATCTCTCTCTACAGCTTCAAATCGTAGACGTTCGGCTCGTGATGATTCCGCTTGATCTTTCGTATCCCTGTTTGATGCATGTCTCAGGACTTCTCTATCGGTAAAGTTGACAAATTCATGAGAGGAGCTTTCCCGAAACCATGGTCGCCTCCTTTGCCAGACCTCTTGTCCGCCTGCTACCAAGCCAGTCCATTTCGGAAGTCCTCTGCTATCAAGTAGAACTTTATCCAGTTCACGAAAGATGTGAATTACTGCGACCCTTTTCTCCGGTCGCAGAACGCCATCCTCTGATCCCCATGCCGCTTTGAGCAAAGTTCTATTGCATTCTTCTTCCACAACTCCGCCTCCGAGGCTGACAACGACGGGCTCTTTCTTTCTTTCTGCATGCTGCAGGAGCTCCTTCAATATGATCGTCTCACTTGCTCTGAATGCTGGCCAGCCATTTTGTGCTACGAAATCTTTTGGTGTATTTCCATATCGTTCAATGAACAAATCGTCTGCATCGATGAATCGTGCGTTCAAATGTTCTGCTGCTAATCTGCCTAATGTCGTCTTCCCTGCTCCTCGCATGCCCATCAAGAATAATGATGGTGCATCCTTGCGAAGCTCATCGATCGTAGATGCCATCTTTTTGTCATAGCATTGTGCAAATGGTAGGATGGATGAAGATGACAAAAAGGTGGAGAAAATAAAGCTTAAGTGAGGTTGAGAAGAAATATGATTTTAGCGTACAGTGGAAAGTCTAATCTAAGGCTAGCGCACGCAGATTGCACTTTCTTCTGCTGACATGAGCAGACGCTACTGTTCTTCCCTCCTCCATCTTTCATCGATCATTCTATCAAAATGTCGGTCAGTAGGATCGGAAGCTCTTCAAGAGTAACGCTCGCGACAAAAAGGGAAGTTCTTCCTTCCCTTACTCAGGCGAGAAGGATCAATACAGCTTGTACGCCTCGACAAATCATTTCTTCCCGAAGATCCGAAATTGCTTCAATTCGACCAACGATCAACAATACCTCAATAGGAAACCGTTCAATCTCATCCCTATTCAAGACAGCCACTCAAACTTCCGATGACGTGGTAATCGTTGGAGGTGGTGTTGTGGGCTTGGCATTGGCATGCTCGCTTGCTTCAGATCCGGCATTCCGATCAGCAAAAGGAAGTATCACCTTAGTGGAGGCATCACCACTGGACAAGCTACGATCATGGTCAAAGACGAAGCAATTTGAAGGGCAAATCAACGATTGGGAAAACAGAGCAATCTATCTTACAGAGGAGAATCGTGACTGGCTAGCGGATCTTGGAGTAGAAGAGTTTCTGCTGTCAAATCGAGTAGGACCGGTGCACTCTATGCACGTAACAGATGGCTTAACGGGCGCTGCTCTAGACTTTGACGTCTCGAATCCACATGATAGTCAGCTAGGTACAATGGTGGAAATCAGTAATCTACAACAAGCTATGCTGAGCAGGATAGAGGAGCTGAAGTCAAAATACGATATTTCCATTCGTGTTTTAGACGGAACAAAGGTTGAGATTATTGAAGCTATGCAACCGGATCAAATTGCAACACCATCAAGTTATACAGATGCCTGGCCATTAGTTCACTTGAGTGGTGATCACAAACCCATCAAAGCCAGATTACTAGTCGGAGCTGATGGAAACAATTCACCTGTACGCAAATACGCTGGTATCAAGGCGCAGGGATGGCCTTATGGACGAATGGGTGTCGTTGCAACAGTAAAGACTGCACAGAATCTGGCTCTACCATCCATCTCCGAGAGAGTTGCACATCAACGCTTCTTACCAACGGGGACGATTGCTTGGCTTCCTCTTTCGAACGACTCTGCATCAATCGTATGGACATTACCGCCAGACGTTGCAAAAGCATTGACTGGACTTCAAAAGCAATTTGAATCGGAAGCAAACAATGAGGTGTCGCCTTTAGCACATCTCATCACTGCCGCCTTTCGCTTGCCATGGGACAGTCTCAGCCCAATTTTGACAAGAATTGCGAGTAATGCGAGCCTTGAAATTCAGGATCATTCATGGATCGTACCTGCCATCCAAGAACAGCTAATGACGAGTGCTCTGGAACATGGGTCGAATCAGGATGTACCTGTTCCAGCTGCTTCGATCTTGAAAGGAAGTGTGGCTGGATTTCCATTGAAATTGTCACATGCTGAAGCTTACCTAGGCTCTTCCTTGCGTCAAACGAGTATTGCCGAAGCTGGAGCAGGTGCATTATTGCCATCAACTTTCCTACAAAAAGCGATTGAAGGAGTTTCCTCTGTTGCATCTGGGTTGAGTGGTGCACAAACAACAGCCGAGCCAGGTATTTCATCCATCGCTCGTGGCAGAACAGTATTGGTTGGAGATGCTGCCCATACAATCCATCCTTTGGCCGGTCAAGGTCTCAACCTAGGTCTAGCAGACGCTCGGGCTCTTGGTGAAACATTACTCGAAGCAACAGCACAAGGAGGTGATCTTGGAAGTCATACAAGCTTACAATCTTATCCACGTCAACGGTACATAGCCAATCAAGTAATGCTGAGCGCGGTCGATCATCTTCATTGGTTGTTCGTCACTCCTTCACCGCCTGGTAATCCGACGAATAGCATCATGGGAGATTTGATCAGTCGAGCTACTATCTGGGGTAGAAGTACGGGATTTGAAGTCTTGAATGAGTTGGACATCGTCAAAAAGGCAATCATCGGTGCTGCCGGTAGCAAACGTTCTTCACAAGGTTCAAACAAGCCTCGTACCAATCTGGATCAAAGCGCTTAATTTTTACTCAATGTGCAGGGAAAATGCCAGATTACTCAAATCTGTTGTATAATACAGTATAGAATTACGAAAGATGTACAGGTTTTGCAAATATGATGTACAATTCAATATTTAATCTCAGATTTCACACAGTGGCCTCATTCATCTTCCTGCGTTGGGCAGGTTTGGCAAAGGCTTGATTACTAGGTAGCATAGTTGAAGAAGATGCGGAGTGCATATTGGTAGTGTTCTTTCTTCCTTGAACCGATGCCACTGCAGCAGCTGTTGATGTATTGGCAATCAGGCCATCTTTGTTCGGCAAAGCAGCTCTCCTCCCAGTGGAGAATTGCATTTCTTCCAGCAACGCTCTTTCCTTCTCAGGTGTAAGGGTAGGCGAAGTCATTGGCTTTGGTGGTGCTTGAATGCGTAAAAGTGTTCTTGAAGCTTCAAAAGCAGCAGGACCAAAACAATGCAAATCTTGCATTGTTGAATAGATTCCTTTGAAATCAAAAATGAACCATGCAAAATACCTATATGTTTGTTCTCTTGCTTTTCGTTCTTCTGCTTCACTTGCTGCTGTTGCTGCGGCTAGATGCATTGACATTAAATGTTCTGTAGAATCTAGTCCTATTGCTGTTCTTCTTTCTCTTGGTGCATGCATCACCTGGAATGTACTTTGCTCGACATACTTTCCATCGTCTTCTTCGTGGTATCCTTTATCAGCACTGCTGCGTCTGCTGCTCTGCGAAGAGGTGGCAGTTGGAATCAACAAGCTTGGAGATGTTTCACGGCTTAGTGAATTTGGTGGGGTGACATTAAGCGAACTCACATGCGGAGATGAAGAAGCTACAGTCGATGTTGAATCTGAGATGTGAGACTTCAAATTGTCCAACGAGGGTGGTGGACCGGAGAATTGTTGTGGTGAAGCAGCAGGAGTATCGTTCAGCTCACGATAAATCTCCGCTTCCATTATTCGATTGTACACATTGATCGCCCATTCTGCTTCGGCAAATAACCATTCACGGGCTGAAGCGAATTGGAATGGCGTTCGTAGCAATTGTTTCACTTGCATTAACAAATAGATTGTATCTTGAGCAGATGCCAAAGCACGACATTGAAGTTCGGCAGACATTTCTTCAACTTCACACGTTTGCATCAGATTGTCGGTCCTTAACCGGTTGCATGCGTATCGTGACCAAAGCATATTGATAATACTTGTAGCATCGAACACAAGCTGTGACGAACCTTCCATCCAATTCTTCTTCACATCAATCTTCGTCCATGATGGCAGCAAATCCATCAACGCCAAGACGACATCATCATTTGCGATTGCTCGTCTTGAACGTTCGTAAGCCTGATCTTTTCGTCGCCTTCTTCGTGCCTCTGCTCGAATATTTGGATCGATTCCCAAAAGATGGTCTTCCATTTCTTCTGCCACGGCTTGATCTGCATTGAGCTGCGTTTCACGGATTAATTGAGTATATGATGTTGCCCGGATCTCAGACAAAATCAATTTCAAACATTGAAAGTCGAATGCCATAGACGGTAATCGTTTTCCGTCAGGCGATACTGCGATCACACTAGGATCTTGACATGCTTCTGACGGCAGCAAGATGCATTCTCCCGAAAAAGTGTTTGCATCTGTTGAACCCCTTCCTTTATTCTTCCTTGTGTTCATGTTGAGAGACATTGACAATCTGGGATAAGCAGTGATGTCGAATTGAATACGTTGAAGTGCATATATGTGCTGTTCTGAGTATTGAGATGTGGATGGCAATCCGCCAGTTTTGGTAGTCTTCTTTTGTTGTTTTGCTTCTTCGATTTGATCGAAAAGGCCATACTTTCTTGCAAATCGAATGGCATGATTTCCATGTGTCACACTTCGTACTTCATCACGAGCTTGATGGAAGAAGCAGCATAACATCGAATGAAGCCGACAGTGTAGTAATGCAGTAGGGCATTTGGCTAGACACAACCAATTGTATGGTTCGTATGTGGATGCTGATTTGACGGGATGTTGCTGTTGTTGCATCTTGATCTGTTGCTCATACTGATCCAAGGCAATCAGCTCAAATATGATTCCAGCGAATTTACGTGCTGATTTGATGGAATACATTGATTCGAGTACCGATTTACTCTTTTGTGATGTTTGTGTTAGTGATGCTGCTCCTGCTGCGATGAGGAAGACGTACAGGAATGCTAATTCGATCGAGCTTGCTTCCATATTGTTTACCCGATCATACAGATCATACATCTCCTCTTGAGTAACGTACGATCGTGTATTGACGAGCTCATGTTGAAACCAAGTATCGATCGCATACTTTACGTGTTCAAGATCTGGCAAAGCATAATAGCATTGTGCCAAACGTGGATTCATTCTGGCTAGTTGAGGTTGGGATGATTGGCCAGCTCCTGTGCTGCTTTCGCCGCCATACATGTTTGTGTTGCTGCTCAGACAAGATGTTTTGTTAGTTTAGAATGTCAACATCTTCTCGATAGTCGCAGAAGTAGTGATGTTCACGATGATGAGAAGCATTCCGAAGTCCTGATCAGGATCATACCTAAAAGAACCGGTTTGTACATGTTACGGAAAAGAAGGGATCCCTTTCATTGATTGTTTTTCGGACAATCCCGAGAAGCCGTTCTATAGATATACTTGATTTACTGGGGAAGTGCTGTCAAGATTATACCTGTCAATTACGCTTGTCTGAAAGCTTAAAGCCGAGGGAGGGATAAAAACGTGTACTGCTTGTTCCATGCTTCTTCCCATTCTCTCTCTTGCTCTGTTTTTTGTGTTCTAGACTTGAAGTTCAATCTTGCTCTGTTCTTCTTCACACAAATTAAGCTTCTGCAAGGCTTTAAAAGCGCCACTTCCACAAACAACATTATTGTAAGGGTACATCACCAGCAAAAACGCGTCCAAAATGAAATCGGTCAATTCTAGACCGAATAAAAATTTATCAGCTGAGTTTGAATTATTACAGTATTCAACAATTGCCTTTTTTGCTGCTTGTTGTATCGGATAAAGGTTCAAATCCGATAGAGGCCGCTCTCCTATTAACAATAAATTGTCTGAATTCACACTGGCAGAAAAATAGAATGCGAGTAAGGGAATCTTGCAGAAGATCATCCACAAATTACATGCTGTAGAAGTGCATGAAACGGTAGTTCGGAACACAAAGCCAACTGTATACCACTTTACTAATACAAGACAGCCATCAACTCTTTTGTGGCTTTGAAGGCCTCCCTATCCTTTTTCTCTTCTATAAAAGGGTGTATCGATTTGTGAAGGAAAGAAGAGCTCCTCGGGTCGAACTTTGTCATCTTTCTCAGGCACACCTCTCGTATATATACGAAAAGGATATCTCGGATCGGGAATTGGGCATGAAACGACATTTACAGCGTACAATGATATTCATTGCATGCATATATGCACAATCATAAACAATGGGTGTATGACATTCAGCTTAAGAAAGTTTAGAAAAGGCTTGTAAGCCAGAAGAGAGGCTTATCCTCCTCGCATAATGGTCAGGAAGGTGATCACATGCTCTTCCGGTGCAGTAGTACAACGCCAATAAGCAGCCTTGAAAAGACCCTTTAGCTGGTTGGATTGGTGAGGTGAGGTGACTGTGTTCATCTTTCCCTTCTTTTGCAGGCTTATGTTATGGCAAGTAAGGATCTATGCAGGGATTGTCTGCCATTGTTCTTACAACGAAGGCGGTAAAAATCATCACGTGTGTAACAGCAGTTCATCTTACTAAGCTTGATGGCTTTCTCTCTTCCTTCCGATGAAGCGAGAATGAATGCTCCCACGATTCATTTCCCACATTTCCCTTTGTTGTGAAGGAAGAAGCAAGGGTGCACTCCATCAGCCAAAGACATAATCTTCCATCATTTTTAGGAACAAAGGGAATCAATCTTAGCGTACAGTCAATGCACTTTGTCCGTGCGTAGCGTGATTTTCAAGTTTGATTTCCTCCTAAACTCGAACTTGGAACTTGTTTTAGTGTTTTCTTCTTGATGATTTTCTTCTTTCCAGCATGCTCCGGGACTCTAAATTGATTCACTATCTTCTTCATCTAAGACAAAAACATCGGCATTCTCAATCCTAGATCCGTTGTTAGCGTACTATTTAGGACTCAGTGATCTGTGATTAGTGTCAGTTAGTATCTTTTTCTGAAATTAATAATGACGGGTAGATGTTTAGATCGAAATGAGCTGAGTTGGTCCGTCACATTGACTTATTGTTATAGCTCCACAAGAAAGAGGAAAAGTATATAATCTGTCTTCCTACATCTCTTGCTTTTCCCGTTCATTCAAAACCTCTTCCTCTTCCCAAATTCACTACATACAAGATGCTCTTCCTAAATCGACTCATACTCGCATCCACATTTTCATTGCTCATCCTACTCTCACATACAGTACGATCAGCAACAGTTCCACAACAGTTGCACAACCTAGCAAATCGTGATGTATCGCAAGATGATATGATCTTATCAGCAACTATCACGACCACAGCATCCTCCTCAACTGCCACCACACCAAGTACCGAAAGCGCTCAAGAATCAAATGAAAATCGTGAACCTGATCCATCCAACGGTCTATTAGGACCTTGTGTGGTGAGTATACAAAAGCGAACAATTTTCTTGAATATAGTCTTTTTAACAACTCTTTGTTGTCCTCCCCCCCTTCCAGTATAATCAATGTTGCTGTACACCCATGGTCAAAGATCGATCACAGTGCTGGAACGATGTCACAACACCTTGTCCGGGCACAATGGGTCGTCGTCGTCGTGTGTCAGCAAAAGCTGCTTAAATGTTGTACTGGAAGCCTCACACACACATTTTTGCAACAAAATACAAAGAGAGTGTACATGATGATTAGCATGAAATTGTATGAAAAAAGAGAAAAGAGAAGAGAGATCATAAGACATGATGAAACAAAAAGAGAGAGAAGAAAAAGGTAATGATCGTTGTAAAGAAGCAAAAATGAAGAGAAAAAGTACTTGAAGTCATATGTGTTGCAACGATTGATGCGAAATGAGTTATGTTGTATATGTTATAAGATATGTATGAAAGCTATACTCTAGTAAGTACTGCTAGTACGATGAATGTGTTTGATGATCGAAAATATGCAGAAATCAAAAGAGGTAAAAGGTAAGGGATAGAAGAAGATTCTGTAAGAATCCAATCTTACGAGCGTATACGGGTACAAGAGAAGAAAAAAGAGAAACGCAATCTTTTGTCAACATCATCAAAAAGTGTGAAGGTGCGACACAAAGAAATCAGCACGAGCAAGCTAATGGCGAGAAAAGACAAATCACGCAGCAACTGCTTTTGCTTGAGGGGTATACGTATCGCCGCCAGTCTTTCCATTCGCGTTTGCATGGCCATTGCTATGGTTACCGTTGCTTTGTGTTGGACGTTTATTGGATGAATGACGGCTACGGTTTACCAATTGGAAATCATCATCAGCCACAGGTGCTGGGGATGGTGTTCCATTTGTCTTGGCAGCTGCAGAGGGTGCAGATGTGCCATTAACCTTTTGACTGTTTCCGGATTTGCCATTAGCTTGCTTTTGTTGTTGCTTTTTGCTAACACCACCTTCATTGGCTTGACCGTTGTTCGTCTTTGGTTGAGCATTTTGACTTTGTGCTTTCACAGTCGTGCCAGTTGGCACTCCATTTGTGGCAGCATTGGCGGCGGCTGCAGCTGCTGCGACGGATGCATGGGTTTTTGGAGCTTGAACAGGGGCAGGCTTACTCTCTTCTCCGGTCTCAACCTTTCCATTGACGGCAGGTGCATCAGCGCCTGAAGAAGAGGACTCGGCATCGCCATTGACGAGTGGTTCAGCCTTGACTGGTTTGACAGGTGCGGGTGCAGAAAGAATCGCACTGAAGTTCACTCTAGCAGGTGCAGCAGGAGTTGAAGAGGCAGAAGGCGAAGAAGCAACGGCGTTTGCATCATTGAAGGCAGCTTCAGCACTTCCATTTACAGCTTTAGCAGCTGAAGGCGAAGGGGATGTGCCACTCGGATTAGGTGATGCAAGGGCGGGGAAGTCATTGACTGTTGGCACACGTTGAGAAGGTTGAGCTGGTTTCTGATTTTGTTGGTTGTTGTTGTTATGCTTTTTGTTGGAGCGAGATCCAGATGCATTATTGTTGTTGTTGTTGTTATTTTTGTTCTGTAGACCATTAGCTTGAACGCTAGTCTTTGAGGGATTCGATCGGACAACACCATTGCTTTGTGTTGCAGGTTTGTTGTCTTTTGCATTAGAATTGTTCTGGTTTGATCCAGAAGATTGCGACTGCTGACGAGAGTGAGTGCTCTTTTGTTGTTGTGATTGCTGCGTTTGCGATGGTGGTTGCTGTTGAGTGGCCTTCTTATCGGCTTGTGGACCAGTCGGCGCTGACGCTGGAGCATTTGCGTTGCCTACGCTTGATGCAGCTCCCTCTGCAGCAGCCGAACGGCTTGCTTGTTCTTTAGAAGCTCCAGCCGATGGAGAAGCTTCGCTGACAGTACCGTTTGCGTATTGAGTAGGATACACCATCCGTTGCTGCGCATGTAAAGGGCGAGCATCTGTTCCATCAGCCAAGATATGAGGGAAGCGACATTCGTCACCATATTTGCATCTGCCAGATTGGAAGAAGGTGCATGGAGGTCTGTCACCGCTGTGGTTTCCTCTCTTGCCGTTGTAGTTTCCGTTCACACTGCCAGCAAATCCATTCATCCTTCTGACTTTTCCTGCTCCTTGCATCGCTGAGCGAGGCACGAATCCGTTTGCTGTTCCGTCCATCGTCAATCCGTTCATCTCTGTTGCGAGTTGGGATTGTGGTTGGAAAGGAACGGCATGATGGTGCAGGAAGGAGTTGAATGACTGCCTTCTGTGAACAGGTTTTCCATTGGCTGATGTAGATGGGTCTTCTGTAGCCTCGCCTGCAGTAGACGAAGATGGATCGGCATTCGCAGTCTCGTCTGAATTGAGGATGCCAGCCATGCTAGGAGCCTCTGTTGGAGCCTCAGCGTTCTGTGCTTCTGCTGGTGAATTACTTTGCTCTCCTTGTTCTCCAGCAACGATGTTCTCGCCTTCTACTGGTGCAGATTGTGTGAATGAGTCTTGAGGTTGGGGCTCACCTCCTTGTGGTTGACCGCCAAAGTTTTGTGGTACGCCATTGAATTGCGGCATGTGAGAAGGATGTCCCATAGGTGTGCCTGGAGGCAAGAATTGTTGTGGGTTGGCGCCATAAGGTGGATAAGGATATCCTGGTGGCATTTGACCATAGAACATTGGTTGCATTGGTGGAGGATGAGACATAGAAGGTGAAAGAGGATGACCTTGTGGTGGCATTGGTGGAACGGCTCCCATTGGAATAGGATGAGCGAAAACGCATTTATCACCATATTTGCAGTTTGGGAAATATTTGCAAGGGATCATGCGAGCAACATCTGGTGGTGGCAGATTGACTCCCGATTCTTTACGGCTGTGGTTGCGTCTTCCGCTTCCCATACCGTTTCCAGGTTGAAAGATAGGTGCACCTGCATGCATACCTTCCATTGGGAAGAAATGATGAGGGAATTGTGGTCCTCCAAATTGTGGTGGTGGCATACCGTATCCTTGACCAAAGTCTGCAGCAGGATTCATGTATGTGATTGTTCCATCTTCCATCTGAACAGGTACCAGTCCCTCTCCTTCGTTCATTCCATTGTGTTGAGGATTCTGATCGTGGCTTTCTCCACCATGCAATAAGCCAGCAATTTCTGCATTGTTCAAGCCATATCCTTGTTCCATCACTTCATGC
The DNA here is from genome assembly GCF_003144205.1 of Meira miltonrushii. NCBI lineage: Eukaryota > Fungi > Basidiomycota > Exobasidiomycetes > Exobasidiales > Brachybasidiaceae > Meira > Meira miltonrushii. The sequence continues at coordinate 1,160,411 of NW_020289943.1, read as the reverse complement.
TTCTCAGCACCGCGTTGGAGTAATTCACGTACAAGTTCTACCTGTCCATTACGTGCACTGTATGCTAAAGCTGACATTCCATGTACATCTTTTGCATTGATATCGGTTGTAGGTTCGAGTTCGAATAATTGATGGAAGCTGTCCAAATCGCCTTCTTGGCAAATTTGGAACAGATCTTTGTTGGACATGCTTTTATTGTCTGATGCAATTGTTCGGATCGAAATGAAGAAATGAGATTTGTACCCTTTTGTTCAATCAAAAGCCGAAATGACGACGATCAGCCAAGATGTCGAAAGATGAAATTATTTGATCGTGCGAGGCAGTATACTCTGAAAACAGGCGCTTTTCTTCGATGTCGTGCGTAGTAAAGATTTGAAAGAGAATGTGAGCTTCAGTCAAGACGTAATTGAGCTCTTTGCGATGACGAAAACGAAAAGGAAATGAACCGGAAAGACGAGATCAGACGGAAGATGAAAAAAGGGAATGAGGTAGATGGTAGAAGTGTTGGATTGATGGTTTGATTGATGATATGAATTGGCTTTCGTACAGTGCGTAGTCCTCAACGTACGTCACTCTCTCTCTCTGCACTTCACCCTAAAAAAATGGCTACTGCGTCTTGACTTTTTTTTCTTCTAGTCTGACTCGTGACTGATTTGAATTGTTTTAGCTTTTAAACGAGAGGACACAAATTCTGTTCCTGCTCTTACATCGGGGCTCAACCTTATCTAGAGTAAATACAAATATTAGTATAATTTACAGTATTCAGCCCAGACTATAAAAATAATACAAACATCGAGCATTATTTGAATAAAAAATATTCGAAATTTTCTTACCGCTGCTCAAATATGATCCGAAGCTAAAAAGCCATGCAAGTGCATCGCTAATCGGCTTTTCTCGCTTCTTCTTAAAGTCAAGAAGAGGTTCTTCTCACTTTCTCTTTATTTTTGGGGGATTGTCACACGTCTGGCACAAGATCTTCTTTTGAACGCTAAAAATGAAGGGGAAGAAAAAAAAAAAGATGCGAAGAAATAATCCGACTATCTCACGTGCCAATGCAATCAAAAAAGCCATTGCTCAGTGGAGGCAGCTTGCTTATATGATCAGGGCATACGCGTTTCTGGCCCGAGCGTCCGGATATAGGTGTACTTCCCCATGACCACTCTCACTTTCGTTACCACATCATCATACGACAGCAGAAAAGACATAATGGTAAGTGACCCATCAGGAGAGACAAGCAATAGGTTTGAAAAGATACTTACTCATTTTTGTGTACCTCTTACCAACAGCTTGTTCGTGTACGTTCGAAGGATGGGACGTTTAGATTCCCTCTCGAACCGACAGACGATGCTGCAAAGCTGATCGAGCAGGTGAGTAGATATGGTATATTGGTATAATCTTTGCGGTAATTAAACTGATAGCTGTCTCATTCTCCCATCTTCCAGGTCTTGCAAACCACTCAAAATGCGGATCATACCACTCTGACATTGTCGAATCAGCCGCGTGGTGGCGAGATGCGGGCTGAAGACTTGAAGGGAACAACGTTGGCCAGCTTAGGAATAGCACATGGGCATCTACTCTACGCTAACTACTCGGAAGCCTCAGCACCATCCACCTCAGCATCTGTTACTACTGAGACAGCCGGCTCAGGCTCAGCACCAGCAACCAGTTCGACAAATGGAGCTCAGTCAAATGCTTCAAATGGCACAGCTTCTATCACGACTGCAAAGAAGCCATGGGAGACTGTCAAGGAAGATGCAGTAGATACATTCTGGGAAGCACAAGATGGAAAGATTCCACGAAGTAAAGATCCAAAATTCTGCAGACATGGGGACAAGGCGATGTGCGACTACTGTATGCCACTTGAGCCTTATGACGAAAATTTCAGATTGGAAAACAGCATCAAGCATTTATCGTTCCACGCATATCTGCGAAAGCGTGATATCGCTACAAATAAGCCATCGAGATCGTACATTCCACCACTTGAGGAAGAAGACTACAATGTCAAGATACCTTGTCCTTCTGAACAGCACCCGGATTGGCCAGCTGGAATTTGTACCAAATGTCAACCATCTGCCATCACACTTCAACGTCAGCCTTATAGAATGGTCGATCATGTCGAATTTGCTCATCCTCAACTCATCGAAAACTTGCTCAACTTTTGGCGATCGACTGGGCTTCAGCGGTTTGGATTCTTGATTGGACGATATGAGCCGTATGACAAAGTGCCAATGGGTATCAAAGCTGTGGTTGAAGCAATCGCTGAGCCACCACAAGAAGGAGATGCAGATGGATTAACGTTGGGTGTACCATGGGAAGATGCAGGCAGAATAGAGAACTTGGCGCAGAGTTGTGGGAACATGTCGATCGTAGGTATGATTTACACCGACCTTTCGCCATTAGATCCTACATTCCAGGATCCAGAGGCAGCGGGCAAAGTTCTATGCAAGAGACACAAAGACAGCTTCTTCTTGTCTGGGTGTGAAGTATTGTTCTCGTCTACCTTGCAAAAGAGCAACCCGAACCCATCAAGGTTTAGTGCATCAGGCAAGTACAACAGCAAATTTGTCACTTGTGTGATCAGTGGAACGGAAGAAGGAGCAATTGATGTCAGTGCATATCAGATCAGCGAGCAAGGGATGGCGATGGTCAGTGCGGATATGATTGAAGCCAGTGTGAATCCAAACATTATTCGTGTTAGGCCTAGCGAAGGAAAGAGATATGTGCCTGAAGTGTTTTATCGATACAAGAATGAATACAAGATCGATGTAAAGGAAAGTGCAAAGCCTACTTTTCCTGTGGAATATCTTTTGATCACTGCTACACATGGTTTCCCTAATGAACCCACGCCCGTCTTTTTGTCTTCCAAATTCCCAATCGAGAACCGACCAGGACTGCATGATCAAAATCTCACCAAAGCACTTACATCTATCAACAGTGTGCTCGCAGGTCAAGAATTATTCCCGATTGGCTATGCGGCTATGCTAAATGATGCGAAAGGAAAAGGAAAGATGGATATCAATCCAGAATTGGAAACCGTTCGCGAAAAGCTGGTTGGAATTCTGAGTGATTGGCATTTGATCTGTTTCTTGGATACATGCGGTATATTGGATAAAGATGATATTCAAGCATTGTGTAAGGTGGCCGTTTCGCATGATCATCGAGTGGATCTTGATGAACTGTTGCAAAAGACAGGATGGCAAACTCTATCGGCTATTGCAAAAGAATCTGCTCCTCAACCACAAGATGCTGATGCTGAAGATTTGGCAGCTATAGCCGCAATGGACGGAGGAGGCAATGCAAAATCTAACCAACCGGGTGGTGGTGGAACGGGAGCGTATGCCGGTAAAGTGGGCGATGTACGAGGTGCGGTTCCTGAATCACCAAAGCGCCAGGCACCTGTCACTCGATCTACAGCTCCGTCTCATCAACCTAGTGGAAGTAGAGCAGATTCGCCTATCCTCTATACAGGATCGGATGAAGGAGATGCAGATTTCGATTTTGTGCCTGATGACGACGATGAATTGGATGAAGACGAAGACATGTTTGAAGATGCGGCAAGTTCGACTGCTCATGGTGCTTCTGCTACTAGACGAACTGGATCAACACAAGCAAGCAGGCCAGAATCGCCAGTTCATGTACCCGCACCGCCAGCAGCAGCACCACCTCCAGTGACTTCTTCTGTGAAAGCTTGTCCACATTGCACGTTTGAGAATGATGCAGCTGCAACTGATTGCGATGTTTGTGGCCTCCCATTGTGAATATGCAAAATCTATTTTTTTTATGTATCGATAATATAGACTCTTTACAATTACAATAAAAAAGATGTATTGATCATCTTCTAATTTGACCTTGTTGAGCGTGTGCAGCTCTGAAGACTGCGATAATGAAGGAAAGGATCATTACGCAACACATAACCAGCGCGACTATGATCCAAGTTGCTGATCTACTTGAGAAATCAACATTTGCAAAATCGCTCAAGATTAGAAGGCCAGCCAAAAGTGCGATTGTGTTAACGATCCACAGAACCAAAAGAACTTCACGTCCTGCAGTTGAACTTGTAAGTGAAGATTGAGGTGAAAGTGAATCTTTGAATATCCAAACAAATGCTTGTCTCCTGATTGAGAAGCTTGATATCAAACCGGCAATAATGTACAGTGCAATCCATACCGGATTAGAGGTGGTCTTTGTCGTACCGCCATCTTGTGTGAGGATAAAGATGTAGAAGCAATGAACAAAGATTGTTACAAGACATAGACCGATCAATCTACGTTTGAAGGTAGGTGTAAGTAGGATATCGCGGGTCACTACTTCGTTGTACGTCGGTGGTGGGTTCACTTCACGATCAGCCTCTTCGGAATAGAGCGGGACATTCAATTGTACATTGCCATTTCGATCGGATTGTGAAGTTTTGGTAGGTAGTAACATCGTGATATTTCTAAGCGATCTGCTTGGCCGGGTGCTATGAGTCTTGTTGAAGACCAAACAGATCACTTTCTTGGGGAAAACGATTCTTCTATCGTCTACCTGTGATTTGATCTTGGTTAAAAGGTATTGTGCTTAGCATTGCTCAGCATTACTCTTGACGCATACACAATTGCAGGAACAGATTTACGCTAATAACTGAGCCAAGCTAAAGGTACACACTATGGAAATCGATTGTGGGGCTAAAGAGTTTGACATGTTTCTACGATCCTTTCAAAGTGGGAGATATACTCATTGGAATGATCACATAATCCCAACCACCTATGTCTTTGTTTCAGGATATGATGTGCAATGCTTGATGATTAGCATTCCGCATTGACGTAAAGCTTTCAAACAATCCTCGTGACAGTTTTGCTGATGGTGTATAATTTTCAAAAGGTCACATGATTGTCTTTATGGTCACATGGCATTGCTCATCATTCTAGACATACAACATAGTTTGTGTATCTCGATTGTCGGGATAGAAATCGAGAAGAAGGCGGCGCCTTAAAAGTGATGGCAACCTGTAGCCCGTTTATTGGAAGGAAGGAAAGCGCGGCACGAGAAGAGTGTATGATCTGCAATTAAAACTTTCATCATATATATGCATTTCGGCGTTTCATTACGCCCACTAAAAAAAGGCGCACTAAGCAGCAAGTCATCCTCTGACTGAATGAATGCGCTTCTTAAGTTCTGCTTCGTGTTTGGCGTTGATCATTTAGAATTGCTCAACATATCCTCTTCAAGTCGGACTTCTTTAGCCTTTGAGCCCATCTCTTGAAACATAGTATGGCGTCTGTAAATGAATGCAGTCTCGGATTTTAACGTTCCTGGAAAGGTTGCATATTTACACTCTCTTCATAAACAGAATACATACGCATCATTCACCGCCATATGAGTCGGCTTGATAGAATCAATGACACGCACTGCCTCAGAAGGAACAATGTCTGCATGTTTCTATTCATTCATGGCTGAATTGGCGGCTTATTTGAGCACACAGTTTGAATTGCAAACGGAGACGGAAAAGTAAGGCAGAATGTAAAACAGTATATAGCCCAGCCCAATGTTAACTTTGACGAATTGATGAACCCCAGATGCCACCTATATTATTCAACAAATTGGTTGACAACCATTGAAATTATTTGACCCCTAAACGATCATCAATTACAAATTACAGCAAAGCCACCAAAACCTAACTCAAAAGAGATTACGCAACATTCAATCACTTCTCCCTGCAATAAAAATTGTTCCACCGGTCGGGAACATATCAAATCCAATCAAGCAAGGTACGCAACAAATAAAACCTGTGCACGCTTTTGGACAGCGCCACGCAGATCCTTTCCTTTGAAAGGGAAAGTGAAGTAACCATTGACAGCAGGATTGACATCACTCAATCAATCAAACAACAGCAACAAGGTGTTCTGTAACCGTAGGTAACCACCAATTGATACCATCCAACGTGATAAATCAATTCTCTTTCTGCTTGCAGAAGCAACAGCAACAACAACACGCGCACTGCACTCAAGCAACAAGCAGGCACTTTGACCGCTTCCAGTCAAAAATCCAATTTAGGCGTACACTTTACGCCATCCAATATCTACACACGCATAAGCACACAAGCGGAGGTGGAGTAAATTATTGCAAGCAATAGATTAAGGTACGCAAAGGCAAGGACTAGTAGCAGTATTCTCATTGTGTGCGGATAGAAGGATTACCTTCTTTGGTTTCCCGGCGGATCAAGAGAGAAAAGAAAGAAGAAATCATTGCTAGCTTGCTTGCTCGCTCGGATACATATCGTGTGGTATTGAGTACCTGAAACATTGATACATTGATACACACAAATCACATCAAACTCAAACATCCTTCTTCTTCTCTTCCATCGACGTGGATCGTCTGGTGTTCCTTGGGATACTGTTTTTGTTTTGATCGTTAAGCATAAAGTCGAAGATTATATTCACTCTTTTCTTCAATTTGGCTTTTTTTGCCTTTCTTTCAAACAATCATTATCTCATCAACACCCAACCACCTTCCTTTTACCTCTTTTTTTTTTCTTTACATTGACAAGTTGGCCGGTTCCACTTGATCTTTGATTTCCCTTTCCTTTTTCCAATTCTTTTGATCGATTTCGTTTTTGGATTCTTTTTCAATTTTCTTTTTTGGCAATCGTGGCACGTTTCAAAATTCAGCATAAAATTATATCAACATGAATCCAAACATTCTCTCAACCCAAATCACTTCAGTTGGCTCTGCCGAACAAATCACAGCAAAACGTGAAGTCGTAGTCAATACGGACGAAATGCGTAGTCGTACACGTTCTGCGCTCTTTCAAGCTTTGGCTTTACGCTGCAACGAATCGGATGATAGCAGTGATGAAACTGAATCAAATCACAGTTCAACAACGGCTGTTTCTGAAGAAGATGAAGGAAGTGATGAAGAATACAAGCAAAGCATCAGTCAAGATCAATATCACAACAATGTTCGTTTACCCAGCACATTCTCACTTCAATCCAATGCACATCATTTCGATCGCCGTGTTTCAAGTGCTTCACAAAGAAGCCCACAAGTGCAAAAACGTATTTCTTCATTGGCTTCCAAAAATGCAAATCGCAATAGCTTCCGCAATCGCCATCGTCCCGCTCCAATGGAACTAGCCTCTTCAACGCATGCAAGTATAACGCCTAGCATCGAAATCGAACAAGTATTCGATGATGATTCTGAGGCTCAAACTCAACAAGTGATCGGTAAAGTAACCAACCAAGCCTCTGATGCTCGCTTAGTTGCACGTACGAAAATGATGCAAGCTCTTGGACGCAACCGTTTGGCAAGTCTGAGAAGGAGCGAGAGTATGGATGTCTTGGTCGGTCAAACAGCTGACAAAACATCTCCAAGTAGCAATGCACGTTTGAGTCCATCTGCTCTCACACCTCTTCCACGTACGCCTGGAACTGCAGCACCAAGATCGCCAGGCACTGCATACCATCAAAGAAGCTTCAGTTGCCCAACACCACAAAGTCCCATGTTGCACAACTTTGGCGAAGTGCAAGTAATCGTTACTCCACCTACACCTCGACCTCAAGGCAGCCCAATCATTGGGGTATTCATCAAAGGTGTTCACAACCGTAAGGCAAACACAGACTCCATCACGGGACAACAACACTTTTGTGCATTTGACGATATGTGCATGAGCACAGGCAAATGTCGCACAGAGACAAAGCTGTCTGTTCCTGAATTCGAATTGGCACCAGGCAGATCCAAATTGATTCAAGCACAACGGGCACAAGCACTGGCCATGATTGCATGGCAGAAACATCAAGAAGCCAACAATCCTTGGCATAATGCGATGTTTGGAAATCAAGATGATGAATCTCCAAGCAAAGAGGCTTTGAATCAAGTTGGCCTGTTTGCTGAAAACCAGCAATCTCCAATCTTGCTTCCAGGTACTCCAGGTGCGCCAAGTCTAACACACGTTCAAGAAGTACGAGCGATGCAAAGTAGACATATGCTCAAGCGATCATCAGCAGTTTCGATGACAAGATCAACGCAACAATCCCAACCAAATTCAGCAGCCACGGTTACTCCTGTTTCTAGTACAAATGCAACCGTTGGAGATGCTTTACAATCAGCAAAAACCTCCTCTGCTTCTTCTTCTTCTTGGTGGCGTGAACCACGTTCGGCACCTTTGAGTTGGAACGGAAGTTCAGCAAGCGCATATAGCCAAGCAAGTGCAATGTCTGGCACACAACCAAGTCCTGAATCATCCATGGGTACGATGACACATTCTGCCTTTTCGATGGTTTCCAAGCCAGGCGGTGTAAAGAGCGCAGCTGATTCATCTTTAAGTTGGAGACGCAAAAGTGTTGATGAAGGTGAAAGTAGCGGAAGTGATGATTCAACTTGTGTGGCTATCAAAGGTGCTAGTCCAAACAAGAACGGAAGTCGTTCTGCCAGTAGTGGATTATCGAAATCTGATCGTCCTTACGTTCCACCGGGAAAGCGCAATGCTATGCAAAGTCAACAAAGTGGCTTGATGGGACGCAAAGAAGGAGTTGCAGCAGCGGAAGCAGCCAAAAAGGCTGAGATCTTACGTTGGAAGAATGAAACTGAAGCAATCCGTAGTGCTCCAGCTATTCGTAGCCTGGTAATCCCATCAAGCGTTATCGAAAGCACTGCTGCTTCCCATCAAGCCATTGCACGTCAACGTGCTGCCAGTAGTATGCTCTCTCGTTTGAGTCATCGAACTGCTCCTGCCGCTCCTGCCACTCCAGCATAAAAAATGCGTCTTTTTTTGATATCATCTTTATCGTCATTCTTTTTTATTGTATCCATGTAAAGTTATTTTAGTCATCGCTCACTTTTCCTTTTGCCATTCATTTGAAATTTTTCTCTAATCCGATTTCATCATCATTATCCGTTTGTGATTGCGTAAAGGGAAGGATGGTGTGTGAGGCCTAACTGTAGCGTACGGGCTGCAACATTTTCATCAAAATACGCACGGACTTTTGTAAAGAGGACGCGCAAACGCTTATAAGCGTGTAAGGTTGGCGTATGAACAGTGTTTGATCCACTTTGAAGAGCATACGAAGCTTCCTATCCTTGTTCAACACTTTCATTCATCTTTGGGTCATTCGAGATCATCATCAACAACTTAACGATTGATTCCTTCAAGACTGTCATAAACGAAGTATAACTCTTACACCTTATTGGCATCGTCACAAGTATCTCTTCAAGATGAGTATTATGGAATATAATGGAGGGTCCGTAGTGGCTATGAGAGGGAAAAATTGTGTCGCAATCGGTGAGTAGCGAAGAGCATCTTGGGGCTGATCAGGATCAATGACTAATGCGTGAGCCCATCATCCCCCACTCTTATCCCTTCACAGCCTCTGATCTTCGGCTGGGAAATCAAGCGTTGACCGTTGCATGCAATTTTGACAAAGTGTTCCCAATCACAGAAAGAGTGTTTATCGGACTTCCAGGATTAGCATCAGATTTGACGACATTACGTGAAAAGTTTCGATATCGTGTAAATATGTACAAGATGAAAGAAGAACGTGATATTCAACCAGAAACATTTGCACATTTGGTTTCAAGTACATTGTATGAAAAACGATTTGGACCTTATTTCGTCGAACCGGTGATCGCTGGTTTATCATCACCTGATGCACCTGAACCAAATGAGCCTTTCATTGCAGCTTCTGATTTGATCGGATGTTTGAACTTTGCCAAAGATTTCGTTGTTTCCGGAACAGCAAGTGATAAACTATTTGGTATGGCAGAAGGATTATGGGAGGAAGATCTAGGACCGGATGAGCTTTTCGAAACAATCAGTCAAACACTGTTAGGTGCACTGGAACGAGATGCATTGAGTGGTTGGGGTGCTGTCGTCCGTGTAATGTGAGTATACAATTGCGCATACTGGCTCGCATTGCCATTGGATTTCTTGTGTACACATTCTGACGCTTCTCATTTCTTTCTCCTATGCAGCACACCTGAAAAGGTCGTCGAGCGTGTCTTGAAAGCAAGACAAGATTGATGAACTTCACACACAAACTTGTACAATCATCCCCCACTACACACTGTAGCAATGTGATCATATCCCCGAAACGAATTGAAAGAAAGGCGCTGGCGCGGCGATTTGCTTTTTCTTGTTTACTTAATGCGATGTAGCAACGGGGGCTTCCGATCTATTGCGGCTTGTACATGACCTCAACCTCGCTTAATTCTCGGTGTGGACATGAGGCGAGCACTCATAGCCACGTTGCGTGATTGGTTCTCGGCTGCTTTGATTACACAGCAATGGTTGTACGCCAATCAACGTTTAGCCACGGGGGTGTGCAAACGGATGAATATGGTGAGTGGATAGGATGACAACCGCTCTTTCTCTCAACCATGATGATCAATTCATTCTGGCAAAGATAAGAGGAAGACAACCTTTATCTCTGCCAAACTGATTTCATCTTCTTCTTGAAGTTTTTCAAATCGCAAAACTTCTCATCATGGCGATTCAAAAGCACATTTTGGTATTGCACAAACGAAAAAAGCAAAATGCAAATGCTATGTGGGTGATGGTTTTGGGTTGTTTGACTTTATGTTCGATGACAACTCTTTGTTTGTTATTCAACGATTGGTCTTTATTGCCTCAAGCATATAATCCTAAACCGTTGATCCTTGGTGAAGCTTTATTTGATCTAAGTCCGGATTTATTTCCTATTCATCATCCTGAAATTGGAAAATGGGACAAAGCTGTCAATGAAACAAAGAAACGGACGATTCAATTGGTAAAAAGATGCAATGACTCTTCTTGTCTCTCACTCTTGAATCTTTTCCGTGAAGAAAAGAACGATCATCGACGTCTTACAGATGGCAGTAGTATTGAACAGATGCAAGGACAAGAAGAACGATCTATGTTTCCATCAAGCTCTGGTCTGGATTCATCAAGAAGCACGACAACAGATTCCACGGATGCAAGCTTGCAATCGGAAAGTGAAACGAATTCACCATCTACAAAAAAACGTTTGCTGGATTTTATCACCGTGCTGATGCGAAAAAGAAGTACCAATGACGATGCAAGGCCAACATTCAAAATGCAAAAAAGTCTTTCACTTGGTAGCAGTGAGAGAAAAGAAGCAAAAGAGATGAAGGAAAGGAAGAAATTGTTACAGGTCATGCCAACTCAATCAGAACCTTCTTCTCCTACAAGTGCTGAGCGTTTCTTTGAAGTTGAAAGTAAGCCTCGTAAATCTATTCTTATCAAGTCTAAATCGAGAAAGAGATTCAGACCAAAAGAACACGTCTCGTTTGCGGTACAAGAAAGAGTTCAAACCATTCGAAACCGGGTGTCTCCAAAACGAAATATCTTGTACAATGCAGAATCTGGTCAAATGAGAACGGATCTGAAGCCAGACATGATCACCCAAGATGATCATGCTTCTGAAAAGAAATCAAGCCAGTCCCATAATGACAAAGATCGATTGGTGAAAAGAAGTGGGCTTCCTCCTCTTGCTGCAACCAACCAAGATAATGCCTACTCTTTATCTCAATTTGAGAGTGATTGGCACGGGGATCCTAATAGACGTATCCGTACTTCTAGAAGATCTTCGAGACCGAATTCACCTGCAGCTTCACAAAACGAATCTCCAGGCAGGTCGATAGACTCTACGTTCCATGTCGGTCAAAGTAGAAGAGCTTCATATAACGATGTGCATGATCTTCTTTCTCTTCATCGCAATATTGCAGAACAAGACGATGTTCCACTTTCCCAATATGATACAGGCAGGCATGCTCGTCCTTCATCCAGAAGGATGGCAAGAACACCTTCACCGAAGCCCTCGCCGAGTATGGCTAGCGAAGGACGTACAGTGGAAAGAGGCTCTCCAGCACATGCTATATCTCCATACCATGAAAAGATAAAAGTAGAAGGTGGTCCAGGTCGTGGTAGGCGACATTCGTTTGACAGTGTTTCAGAAGGGTTGGATAAACTAGGTGATTCATCTCCTTCAACACCTTCTTCGCCTTTTTCTCCATTTGCTGAAGCTAGAAAGTCTTCTGTACGTTCCAGAGAATCTCCTCGAGCAAGACGTGTAAGCTTCGAAGGAACAGATGATTATCGATCTAGGGGATCATCAAGTAGTCCAAGAATCGTTTCCAATAGACGGGAAGGACATACGGAAGGTTTATTAGACGCTCTTCACATTTCATCAGTCGAGAAACGCAAGAAAGAACATTTTCAAAAGAGATCCGAATTCGGTGAAGAGGCAAGTCAAGCGATGAAGAGATGCTTTGGTTCAGATTGCTTGTCATCTCTGAAACCTAAAGATAAGCTTGACGACGTGGAATTATTGCCATTAAAGTCTAAAAATCTTGAGAATCGAAAATCGAAATTGTCAAAAAGCTCAAGTATACCTCCTCAATCGGACGTGGAAATGAATGCACCTCAAAGACAGACATTTTCCTCATCCACAAGAGCACAAAGCCCACTTTCTTCCGCAAATAGAGATCGTGATTTACGCAAGTATACTTTGATGAAGAATGTGCTCTCTCCTACCCAAGCGATCAAGTTGGTAAAGAGAGGGATTTCAAGTGATGAGGGAAGCATTAAGTCACATTCATCAATTTCTTCTGAGAAACAAGCATCGCCACGTCTTCCCAAATCAATCTTGAGGACGAAAGATAGAACGAAAAATGAAAATTCACAATTGAGAAGAGTGACATTTTCTGAAGAAACAAAGTTCACTACTTCAAACAAACCGAGACCGTCTTTTAGAAGAAGTGGATCGAGTTCATCAAAGCATAGAATGCTATACAGTACATCTAAACAGCCACGGCGTTCTTCAACTTTACCGCAACGGTCTTCAACGTTTGATGGCAGGATTAAAGCGATGCGAATCTCAGATCCCGCTCTTTCTGGCTCTGTGCAAGCGACTACTTCAACTGAATTAAATCGTAGTGCAAGACGACCTTATGTCTCTTCTAATACTCGATTTACAAGCCAGAAAGGAAGAAGTTCTTCAAGTATTGTTAGAAGATCCGATCGTACTTCTACAGTCTCTTCTCAGAATATCGATTCGCAAAGTTCAGCCTCAGATGAAACGTTATCAAGAAACAATTCTTCAGGATCAAACTTTAGTAAAAGAGCTGAATCCATTCATAGTCCGACAAAATCGAGTTTGCGACCAAAAGATGCGCCAAGAACAAAAGCAAAGAAGCATGTAACTTTTGGTGGTGAAAGCAGTATTGACATACCAGACCAACCAAGCTCACCAAGATCGCCTACAAAACATGTAACAGATATGTTTGCAACAAAGCCAACGGTGTTGTATGATGCATCGAAACAGCACCAAACTACGACAAGCTCTACAAGTCTGCATGTGCAACCTAGTGTCAGTCCTAGTACGACCTCTATTTCTTCAAAGTCGTATGGATCTAGATCATCCAGACCTAGTACGTCTTCTAGTCATTCCACATCGTATGGATCCAGAACTAAGTCCCGCGACCTTATGTCAAACTTGAAGAGCGGCAGAAAATACTACAAGAGAGATCTATTGGAAAAAAGAGCAAAAAAGCGTAAACTACGAACTGTACCTTCAAGTGAATCATTCATTCACACTGCTGATCATCATGCAAGATATGGCGCTTCAACATCTGCTGCTGCACCTACAAAAAAGATGAAGCAACAGCCGCAACTATCAGCAACTACAAGTGATCTATCACCTTCTAAACTTGGTTTTGCAGGTTTACATATCACTTCAAATGCCGGTTCACTAAGTACATCAAGTCGAGATAGCGTTAGCTCAAGACAACTACAACGTTCAGATTCTCTACGTTCTACCGGCTCTTCTTCCTTTCGCAGACTAGATTCAAGTCCACAACATTTTCACACTTCTCCTCAAGTTTCACGGCCTGGATCACCTGCTTCTCCATCAGCTCAACATGGAGAATGGTGGACTGGTGGTCATTCAGGCACTTCTTCTAGTGGTGGTGTCCCTTTCGTATATTGATAGATTCCTTCTCTTTTTATCTGTTTCTACTAGATCAATTGACATTGAATAATGAATGAATGAGAAAATTGTTTTGGTATTGCAATGCCAAGAAAAGTGGGGCAAAGTCAAAAATGCTCGATTGTGTAATACACAGTTATTTTTGGGCGTTCCTTGTTTTTCATGTCAATCATTGCTTCATTCTATTACGCCCCTTCGTGAAAAAGAACAGAAAATGTGGGATAAAAGTTGGATTTCATAATCGATCTAAACCTTGCTTCTAACCGTGCCAACAATGTTGCATCGTTTTAATCAAAAGAATGCTTTGCTGGTCATTGTATTTCTTTGCACTTCGTTTGTTTCGATGATGGTAATGTTGATCACATATCCCAAAACCGTCTGGATCGACACTCCCAAAGCTGGAAAAGTCGCGCTCTTGCATCTTCATAACTCCTTTGATGGTTTGCAAACTTTTGCTCATAGTCGTGTGGCAAGTATGGCAGCAAAGTTACATGTAAGCCAGAATCTCTACCAGGCACAACAACAAATGTCATCAAACATGAACGATACACATATTATTGATCCAGGTCATAACATAGTACAAGTACACTTTGCTGATGCCAAATAAACAGCAACTCATGAAGTCGACTACATTCATATGTCTCAAGCAAATCTGGCTGTACGAAAAAACGCAAGTTTCCTCATTCTTTTGAGTGTTTTTGTTTCTGTAATCTGTATACTTTCTCCAATTACTCAATGACAAGTATTTTGAAGAGGGAGAAAGCGGTGCTGAGTTGTGGGGCGTCTTGATTAGTACCTACCGAGCACGCACAGAACGGGGATACTGAGATGATATCATTGCTTCAGAAAGGCTCTGTAAGCATTGCCCCGTGAAACTGAAGGAGCAAAGGAAGCACAGCTCTTTGTTTCGCCCAGCAAACAAAATCCATGACCCGAACTCGATTTGGGGATAAACAATGCTTTCTTTGCGCATTTATAAGATGCATGATTTCTCAATCATGAATACCAAGGAGACAATATTCCCTGTTCAAGTCAAACATGGGCAAGATGAGTATTTTACCTTTGCTGCTTTTCATGGCTTTTGCTTCACTTATCGCGAAAGCTAGCGCTCCGGATGCTTTGATCAAAAAGCGATTTGTTGAGCAACACTTGGTCAAAAGAGCCGGTGAAAGTTCTGAAGGAAGTTCAAAGCAAAAGGGTAATACACAAAGTCGTGCCGGCATACTGAATATCAAAACTGATCGTAATCTCAGGCAATTGACCGGACATGCATTTAAACAAATGTTTACTTGTAAGTCAGGTATGGATTGTAGTCCTCATCAACCTGGTCCACGCTTGGTGACGCAATCGAATCGTGAAAAGTTGAACAATACCCCAAATGATTCGCCTTCTGGTTCGCCTCGCCGCGAGAGTCCATCTTTATCGGTCGAAAATCCATCTTCATCTAAGGGTAAAACAGAGCCTTCCCATCGTGCAAGAAAAGTATCTTTTTCAGAGCCTTCCCATCACGCAAAGAAAGTATCTTTTTCAACACTTAATAGCATGGATGCAGCTGCAGTCGAACTGGCACGAGGTGCGTTTCCTTCAGGTAGAATAAAGGATCATCAACAGTACCGGCTGGATACTTCCAAACTTGTAGACAAAAAGCTTGGAATGCCAAAGAAACAATCTACTTCGCCAAAGGAAGGACCTGGATCACCAACGGAAGAATTTGGATCGCCAAAGAAAGGACCTACATCTTTAGACAAGAGTGCCAGCTTGGACGATAATGCAAAACATTTGGCAAGAGCTCTCGTTGCACCGGGCAGTAGGGTCGCGCTTACGCAGCCGAAAAAGTTGCATGAAGGTGCATGAAAAGCATAGTAGCAGTCCTTCTTCTTCTTCTTCTTCTTCTTCTTCTTCTTCTTCTTCTTCTTCTTCTTCTTCTTCTTCTTCTTCTTCTTCTTCTTCTTCTTCTTCTTCTTCT